>NW_017306315.1:1269683-1278795 GCF_000935625.1 Nanorana parkeri
GTCCGAGATAACCATATTTTCAATGGAGATGGAACGCGTCTTGGACAGGATAGATGGGGACAAAAGAAAAAGGTCAATGCGGGACATGGATCCATGGGCGTGGGAGAAGTGGGTGAAATCCCTTTCCAAGGGGTGAAGAAATCTCCATGCATCTATCACACCACTGGCTGATATCATAGAGCTTAGATGAGTGTCTTGTGGCAAAGGAGAGGAACGTGGAGGTCGATGACCGCCTGATCTATCCTCCAGCAGAGATGGGACTGCATTAATCTCCCCCGATTATATGATGGGTACTGGTAGATGCTCGTGATGTTAAAGTCTCTGAGCTAGAGGAGAGGACCGGGTAGTGGGCTCGATAAATGTACGGGACGGAGCGATGCTGCACACGTCTAGCTCATCGGGCGCCGGAACCGGAAGTCGCTCTCAAACATTTTTATTTGAATCCAATTCAAACAAATATGCATTGCCCAACAAAGTATTTCTTTACATTTTTACCCAAGCACTTACAGTCATCATGTTTCTGAACAGCTGGCTCTAATTCTCTCAGCTCTGCTTACCTGAACTTCCTGTCAAGTGCACAATTGCAAAGGACATCTCCACCAGATGTCTGTGTACTAGCTTAAAAAAGACAGTAGCAAGGGGTGGGGAGGAGTGGAGTAGCTTGTCATATTGTGCTTGTGTGTTTGTTAAGACATAGAAAAGAACCACCATGAAACAGGTTATCAGAGCCAGTGCTCAGGGGACCAGTTGATTATGCAGGAAGCTAAAGCTTTTAAACATCAATGAGCATCATCCATTGTAAATGTTTTGATCAGTATTTGAAATAGCTTAAAAAACATTTTGACTTAAATATCACTTTAAAAATAATTATGCACCCTCAAAGAGACTTTAATATCCCTGCTATAGCCATACACCTAGGTACACATTGCAGGAAGAGTTTTGTTGGGAGACAATTCAATCTTTTCAATTTTATGATGTATTCTTTTTATTCTGCATTTCAGTCAACCACAAGATGTCCCCTTTCCTCAAGTGAAATGCAGCAACACATCCTCCATTCCTTGAGCTGAAATGCGGCAAATGCAGCCCCCTAGTCGCCTATCCCTTAAGGTGAAATGCAGTAACTATAGTCCCCCATGTTTTCATGAGAAATGCCGCAAGCAAAGCCCTGTATCCCTCAAAATTAAATGGAGTAACTACAGTCCCCCATTTTTTGGGGATAAATGCAGCAAACACAGTGCCTCATAGTAAAATGCAGCAAGCAAGCAAATATTTTTTCAAGGTGAAATGCAACAAGTAGGGTTCCCTATGCCAAATGAAGGTGCTTGCTGCCTTAGGTCGGTTTGTGGTCTAATGTTTGCTGAATATAAAAATACTATTTTGTGCTGGAACTGTGCACACGGTTACATGAAGACAAATGTACATATTAGCTAGAGAAAGAGTGACAGCACTTGAAAAGTATAGAAAGCTGCATCCTGCACACTGACAATTTATGAAAAAAAGGAAAATCAAGATGTTCAAGACTGGATTGAATAACTGTACAGATTAAAGCAAATAACTCTTTAAGAATGAAAAATGTATCTTGATCCGTAATGTATCTTCCACTCTGATGTACCATGTTACCATTGTTATGTTTATAAAGCAATTATTGTAACAAAAATAACACTGCAATATAAGATTAGTTACAGTCTTATCATCCCTCTTAGTTATACTTGTGCTATAGAATTTGACTCTGCAATGTTGTACACATATATATTTCACTACAAGACATTTCCAAGGTTTCAATTAAAGGTAAAATAAATAATTCATTACACAATGAGAAATTTTATATCATCCATTAAGGGGGAAAAACAGATCTGTGGGAAATGAAGGTTTGTAGAAACATCCCCTCTGGGATTAACCTCCTGAGATACACATTATGTCTTTTAAACTAAACAGTATTTAGTTGCACTTTTTGATACTATATATGTTGCACTTTTTCGACAATGTATTTACTCTTATATGGCCTATTATTGTATACCATTCTGTACTTCCATAACATTACTTGTATGGTGTTTTCAAATCTGTATATGTCTTCTAATTTCTTTGAAATACAGTGCTGCAATAGATGGTAAGGATTTATCATTAAAGAAAATAGCAATAATCAGCTGCAGGTTCCACAACATCCATTAAAAAAATTAACATTATAAGTAATGGTGACTGCATCCAGATGGTTCTGGACCACCAGTGGTCAAATGTTGCTAGAGCTTATACTTTACTTGTACAAAGAACGCAGTCTCTCATTATAAGTAGTGGTAGAAGAACAGGGGCAGACTGACCACACATGGGGACCTGGGCAATACAAGATTATGAGGCCCTTCTTGTGCTCCACCCATATACAAGCCCCACCCATCCACAAACCTCACCCACAAGAACATTCTTGTGTTACAGAAATTATTTATCTCATTATTTTCAAAATAGCAGGCCTATTCACTAAAAGGTGAATAGGTAGGTGAATTTAAAAATCTAGACCAATATTGGCGATTTGGAAAGCGATCAGCAACGCCCCCCACCCACAGTGCAAAACATTGCCTGCGTTCCGGTCCACTGTGAATGCACAAAATAGAGCATGCAGCATTTTTTTGTGTTTGCATTGGACCGGAATGCAGGCAATGTTTTGCCACGCATCCGATTGCACTGTGGGCAGGGGCGGTGCCATTGACTTGACTATGCACTGCCACACCTCCTCCTGCCCCAGAATGAAGGGGGAAGTTTAGTGTTTGATTGCTATGCATTCCAGCAGCTACCACGCTGGGACGACCCGCAATTGGTGTAAATGGGCTCTAAAAGGTGTTTGAAATAAAAGTTAATATTATTAAAAAAATTATAATTATGAACACACCAAAAAAAATTAAATCATATTATTTAATTTTACTAAATCAATTTATTTTATTTCCTTCCACAGCATTTATTTATTTATATTTATTATTTTTAATAAATACCTACAATAAACAGAAATATATAATCTATATTAATACTACTAAACCAATTTCTTTATTTTATATTTTTTTTTCAATAAGTAGCCCAGCAGTGGATGAATCTTTATATTTATTTACATTAATTAAATAATTTGCAATTATTTATTTTCCTCTGCCCTGGTGGTGTAGTGGGCAACAGAAAATGCAAGCACATCACCACAGTTATATAATATATTTTTTTACGGCAAGTTCCTGTAGTGTTCCTGTAATCCCCCCCCACACACACAAAGACTCCTACCTTCCCTGGGTGTCTTCCACTCACCCTTCTCCTGGGCGTAGAACAGGACGGCCTCCTCCTTGGGGATGTGCCATCCATGGGGGCTCAGCTCTCCTCTGCCTGTCACTAGGATTGTCCGGGCCTGAGCTGGTGGCTCCCCTTGGGCTCCTGGTGCTCACCTGCATGCTCCTCAGCATGTAGTCTGGGAGGGTTCAGATCGCTGGAGATCCCCGTCCTTCCCTCACTTCCTTATCCAAAATTAGGCATTAGGCAGGGCCCTCCGGCGGCTGCTAGCGCCGGTGTCAGAACAGAACACAGGCCCTGAGCGTGGTGGATCAGTGACAGGCCCCCCCTGGCCGTGGGCCCTTGAGCAGTGCCAGAGTGACCAAATGGTTAGTCCACCCCTGTAGAAGAATTAACATTACAAATGTTGCCTAACTATTCTACACCTAAGTATATAGATAGACCAAGAGGTGACAATGGGGTTGATTTACCAACCTTATAAACACACCACGAACATGTATACACCTCTGTAGTGTGTTCCCTCCCAGCATGATCTATGGGTGGAATCTAAACACCTTTGTAGTGTGTACACACCCAGCAGGTGTGTTGTGCAAAGCCAAGCATGAATTCCAAGGTGATGTTGTGTAAATTAGCTCTATGTTGTGTTGCTTGCGTTGATGAATGCAGGAATGTAAATGCATGAGCTAACCATTTTTGTCTAAACTGTGAAGCAGCATTATATATGCATCATGTGCATGATTTTTCCATATATGGCATTAGTGGAAATATGCTTTTAGAGACTTTTTGGTTGATAAATACGTTTTGCTGTGTGAAAATCACACACACCTGGTGCATGCGTGTGTTTAGGTTAGTAAATCACCCCCAATGTGTCAGACGTCCCAGGGAGCTAGTAGTGAGATGAGGAACCCACTGGCAATAAGCAGCTGACAGTCCAGAAACGCGGTACAAGTTTAGGGATAATCCAAGAGGGGTAGTCAATGTCCAATCCGGGTCGAGGCAGGCAGCGAAGGTTCAAAGGCGGAAGACAGTCCAAGGGTCGGTAATCTGGAAGGATACAAAGGGGCAACAGGCAATAGGAGGATCAGCAGGGCGGCTAGGTGTTCACCATAAGGTGGAATAACTCAGCAATAAGCCAGAGCTCAAGCCAGGTTTTTATAGCCAGGGGAGGTAGGACCACCCCCTGGTGACCGAGGCAACCAGGAGGCCTCCCTCCCCGGGAACCAATGGCAGGTGAGGAAGATGGAAGGTGTGTACTGGGAACCTCCCCCAGCAAGGCTCACACCTGATAGCCAGATGATGCAGGAACGCTATGCTCCCGGGGATGCGCGCGCAGCCTGCGTACTGCGCATGCGCCCACGCCGCATGACTCGCGCATGCGCACCTGCACCTCGGGCACCAGGTGTTCTACCGAGCTGAAGGGGAACCCGTGCCCTGCGCCGTGCCCGTGGTCCCCGAGTAGAGGTAACACCCCCTGCTTCCTGACACAATGATAGCAAAGAGAGAACATTTTAAATAGCTTACCCAAAAAAGTAGCATACAAAAACCAACAAATCAGAACATAGCAAATTAGAAGTTAGATTGCATCAAAATAATAATAGTAACCATTAATTTTATCAACTGATTCACCTGAAATGAAAATAATCCTACTGGCCTGGTTATAGCTTGGATGGCTCTAGGAAAAGTCACACCCTAGCTTGGCTGCTGCCTCAGCCTTTACTTTAATGGGCATGATACCCACATTATGGGCAAAGAGTAGTGCCAAAGATAACCCAAGTGTGCCCATACCATAGGGGGCATGCCAAAAAGACCCAAAGGTGCCCCTATCATAGGGGATACACCCTCTTCCACTAAATCATCCATTAGGACTTTTTTTACCAAATGCCTACTCATGCTCTTGAGACCTTACTGGAGCCACCTACTGCTATCTCAGCATCTCCATGCACACTGTCCTCTGTGGCATCTGAGGTCTGCGCACTGGACATAAGCCCTCACTCACCCACCTCTACCTGACCCAACTCAGAAGTGGGCTTTTATTTGCCTCCTTCTTCAGCCTCTCTTCCAGGACTGCAGCAGGCACTGGAGCCATGCTTTGTAAGGGCCTTCACCAGATTTGCACCAGATCCACCCCACATACTTCATCAGCCCTCACCACATTCCTCAGACTCCTGGCAGAGTGAGGACATGGGTGAGAGTGTATCTACTTCTTCTGTCACCTCTCCACAATTGTGTCACCACTCCCCACTTGATCCATTGCTCCCCCAAAGGCATACAGTTGGGGCAGGACTTAAGGCCGCAGGGGTCCAGATACACATGAGCTGCAGATCAGCTATTCCTTCATTGTGGGGACCCTGAATGTCATAGTGAGTTCCCTGTGTGGATTTCAGTCCACACCAACATGTTAGGCCCTAACCCTACATCTGATAATTGTCCTCCAACAGGTGCAATAAAGGGCACTATTCTATCTTACACTTATCAGCAATCCTCAAGTACCCATTGGTTTTCTGATCCAACTGCCCTGCCCACTGCTGAGTCATCCACGGAGTCAGGGCCTTCTCCACCACCACCGCCAGGCGCTGATAGTTACACCACTGATATGGGGTCAAGAGCAGACGTGGACACCCTAAAAAGGAATATCCACTTGACTACTGGGTTTTGAGGTGGCTTTGTGGCAGAAAAAGGCACCTGCCTGTCCCCAGACACAGTTAGATGGCTCAACTTTATAAAAATGAACCTGTCCCGGATGAGTACCAACCCCCTGCCAGCTGATAAGGCTGATTAATTTGTTTCTTAGAATATGACCCTCAATCCATTAATACCATGCAATCCGTCAATTTACCTTGCAAAGAAATGATGCATCAGGCTTTAGTCCAAAACAATCTTCAAGTAGTTCATATCGTTCAGCCACATCCAGATCACCAGATCCAGATGCCCATCCCCGGGAGAGGACCCTAGACATCCAGCAAGCAGAAACTAGGAAAATAAGCTAGAAAACACAGGGCTTGGATAGGTCTTCCCTAGTGTCCATAGTAAAGATTTTCTGAAATAAGACATTAGGACTTTAGGAACAATTACAATCACAACAGATGAAATTTCTAGTTTCCAAGAACAGTGAAAATCACAAATCCGGGGGGTGGGGGGGTAATACATTAGAACTTAAAGAGATCATTCACGGGGCACCAAGACAACTCACATGAGCTTGTGCTGCAGACCATAGCTGTCCTGAGGTTATTGTGACAATACAATCTAGGGGAGTTGTAGCTCGTGCAAAAAGGATAGATGGTCTTATATGTCCCACAGAATCATCAGATGTCTGTTTTGGTGAACCTGTAGCTGGAATGGGAAGCCCCAAAGATATGGAATATCATGTTACTTGAGAACTTCCAGCAAGGGTTTCATTGCTCTCTGCAAGGCAAGCGTTTGTCTAGATATGTTAAGCAAGGGACAATTTTGAGCACCGGCAAAGTTAATTGTTTGTTTCCATCTAGATGCAGCTATAATATCTTTCTTTGTACAAACATAGTGTATGCAGCAAATTACATCATGAGGTATATTGGGATCAGGATTTCTTGGTCTCAAGACCCTGTGGGCTCTATCCAGAAAAAGGTGGTAATCCGGTGATCAATACAATATGCCCTGGAGAGTAGGGATCAAATCTTGAAGGCCCATAACCTCTAACATGAATGTTATTGCATCTATTCCTGTTATCCAGGTCATCAATGGAAAAGATAGCATAGTTTAGTCTGTAGATGTTTTTCTCACAAAGAGCTTCAACGGTAGCCAGCCTGGTCTCCAAGTCTGTCTGCCTCTGCTCTAATATAGAAACAGTAGCCTGTGTATGTTCTATCTGAGAGTATTCAGTTCAGTTTAATAAGAGGTTTCCAGTTGGTGAACCTACCTGTCCATGGCCTCTCTAGTTGACAGGGAACAGATATACACCTGCATATCCCAGTAACTGAATGCAGAAGCAGCTGTGCCTTCCAAAACGGGAGATGGTATGGTAGAGAGAGGAGAGCTGCCAGGGTCCAATGCAAGGTTGGATGCTTCTGAAGCCAAGCCCATATCTGCCACAGAATCAGTCAGTCATGTGTGCTGGCTGTGGTGGTTAAAAGAGGTTTATTTACTCATCCCTAATCCAATAACTCAGTAGTGAGCAATTATTCTTTGATTTTGCAGGGAAAACAACAAAAACTATAAAAGCCCATTGTGAGATGATATGACAATTGTGGATGATTTTCCCAGCACAAACTGAATCTTAGGAGGAATAATTTGAAAAGATGGCAGAGCAAATTCTAAGATAATCCCTAATTAAAAAGTTATAACAAATCACCAGTGTAAAAACCTTGATAATAAGCCTAAGAATAATGATTATCCTAAATGAAAAAGTAAACACCCTATACATAGGCATACTCCCACATGCTGTCTGCAAATGAGCAACAAAGATCTTGCTCTTTGACAAAAATTATAGCATGTTAAAATGAATAGAGAAAATTGTAATTCATAAAATGTATAGTGGGAAGGTGATTGATTTATTTTGGTCAATCCTACCGTGACCTAAAAAGCTGTAGTATAGTTAAGTAAAAGAAAAGATTATTGAAAAATATATCAGGACACCATTTTAAAAGCTTATGGTTTAATGCTCCATTTTTACTGCAATGGATACTAATGGATGATACATACATTCCAATGTTAATAAAAGACTCATATTACATGCTGAACGTAACATTGTAAAGTCTATAATCAGCAAAATGTGATCAGGAAGCTAAAGCAAGAGGAAAGATTCAGTTACTGAAGCAACATAAGCGTAAATTGATGTTCTTTTACTTTATCAATGGTCAGTGGAGCCATTTCACTGTATCAAATAGAATATCTGTTATTCTGTTTGCAAAAATAAACTATGCACAATACATTGAGGTTCAATGATTCCACTTTATCATCCATAAATACACTATGCTTAGCTGTCAGTTATATAAAATGATTATATTGGCGAACAAGCGTACACAAGAATTTAATCAGCTGTTTTTAAAAAAAAATTAGCTTTGGTTTTAAGTTTCAACCACATGTCATAAATGTGAGAAACATATTTTATTAATTATTATTAGCATAGTCATCATTGACTGTAGCTGCTCCTTTTTGAAATCTAAGCATGGACTAAAGACTTAGGGGTCTATTCACGAAGCAGCCGAAGGATCTAGCTTTGGCTGATCCTTCGGCTAGCTTCGGCCCCAGGACCCCTTCAGTTCAGTAGAACCAAAGGGCTGCTGTACGGGCTATTCCCTATACAGCTCCTGAAGTTGGCCAAGTGGCTCAGTCGAGCCGAAGGTATATGCCTCGGCTCTACTGAGCCGCGATGAAAGCCAAAGCTGGCCGAATGGCCGGCCATTGGCCAGCCGACAGCCTGCATCTGACAGCTGGGCGGAGTCAGCCGTCATCTCACGGCTGGCTCCGGCCACTTGCAGAGAGATCAGCGTCCATGGTTACCAGCTAACCAGGGACACTGATCTCCAGACAGCAAACTCCCCCAGGCGCTCTGGGAGTCTCTCGCTCCCGGCTGCCCAGGAGAGAAACACTTTTTCCAAGAAAGGTTCACTCTGCTCGATCGAGCAGAGTAAAACTTTCCCTGCTTTTTTTAAAATTCTGGCATGGAGCCGTTGGCTGCCGTCAGAATAAAAAAAAAAAATCACCATAGGGAATACATTGCTAGATTCCTATTGACTATTGCAAATTGCAATAGCCAATAGCAAACTAGTTTTTGCACCCGCCCACTGCTGCTGTCAATCAGCAGAGGGGACCTGCAGTTCTCCATCAGGTCCCCTCTAGTGATTGACAGCAGCAGAGGGTGTGTGCAATAGCTAGTTTG
>NW_017306315.1:1278856-1281338 GCF_000935625.1 Nanorana parkeri
ATGCCTCCCTACGGCGAAATTTTTTTTTTTTTTTGACGGCAGCAGAACCACCCGGCCAATAGAAAACAGTTGGGCGGAGCTAGCTGTCACGGCTAGCTCCGCACAATCGTTTTCTATTTATTTTTTTGTACTCTTTAAACTATTTTTCTGTTCTGCTCGGTCCCACAGAGGGACCGAGCAGAACATCTGAGCCGAATGCCGCTCAGCGGCATTCGGCTATTTTTCTCACTGCTGTTTGGCATCTATAAGAATAGATTGAACAGCAGGGAGTAGTCTGCCGGAGCTTCGGCTTAGCCGATCCAGAGGTTGGATTAGCTAAGTCGAACTCCTTCTGCACTTCGGGTCGGCCGAACATGCCAAGCATGTTTGGCCGACCCAAAGCCACCCGATGTACAGCTGATTTCAGCCGATATATGGCTGAAATCAGCCGTACCAGCCTGAAGTGAATAGCCAGTTTCCAGTTGGTGAACCTACCTGTCCATGGCCTCTCTAGTTGACAGGGAACAGATATACACCTGCATATCCCAGTAACTGAATGCAGAAGCAGCTGTGCCTTCCAAAACGGGAGATGGTATGGTAGAGAGAGGAGAGCTGCCAGGGTCCAATGCAAGGTTGGATGCTTCTGAAGCCAAGCCCATATCTGCCACAGAATCAGTCAGTCATGTGTGCTGGCTGTGGTGGTTAAAAGAGGTTTATTTACTCATCCCTAATCCAATAACTCAGTAGTGAGCAATTATTCTTTGATTTTGCAGGGAAAACAACAAAAACTATAAAAGCCCATTGTGAGATGATATGACAATTGTGGATGATTTTCCCAGCACAAACTGAATCTTAGGAGGAATAATTTGAAAAGATGGCAGAGCAAATTCTAAGATAATCCCTAATTAAAAAGTTATAACAAATCACCAGTGTAAAAACCTTGATAATAAGCCTAAGAATAATGATTATCCTAAATGAAAAAGTAAACACCCTATACATAGGCATACTCCCACATGCTGTCTGCAAATGAGCAACAAAGATCTTGCTCTTTGACAAAAATTATAGCATGTTAAAATGAATAGAGAAAATTGTAATTCATAAAATGTATAGTGGGAAGGTGATTGATTTATTTTGGTCAATCCTACCGTGACCTAAAAAGCTGTAGTATAGTTAAGTAAAAGAAAAGATTATTGAAAAATATATCAGGACACCATTTTAAAAGCTTATGGTTTAATGCTCCATTTTTACTGCAATGGATACTAATGGATGATACATACATTCCAATGTTAATAAAAGACTCATATTACATGCTGAACGTAACATTGTAAAGTCTATAATCAGCAAAATGTGATCAGGAAGCTAAAGCAAGAGGAAAGATTCAGTTACTGAAGCAACATAAGCGTAAATTGATGTTCTTTTACTTTATCAATGGTCAGTGGAGCCATTTCACTGTATCAAATAGAATATCTGTTATTCTGTTTGCAAAAATAAACTATGCACAATACATTGAGGTTCAATGATTCCACTTTATCATCCATAAATACACTATGCTTAGCTGTCAGTTATATAAAATGATTATATTGGCGAACAAGCGTACACAAGAATTTAATCAGCTGTTTTTAAAAAAAAATTAGCTTTGGTTTTAAGTTTCAACCACATGTCATAAATGTGAGAAACATATTTTATTAATTATTATTAGCATAGTCATCATTGACTGTAGCTGCTCCTTTTTGAAATCTAAGCATGGACTAAAGACTTAGGGGTCTATTCACGAAGCAGCCGAAGGATCTAGCTTTGGCTGATCCTTCGGCTAGCTTCGGCCCCAGGACCCCTTCAGTTCAGTAGAACCAAAGGGCTGCTGTACGGGCTATTCCCTATACAGCTCCTGAAGTTGGCCAAGTGGCTCAGTCGAGCCGAAGGTATATGCCTCGGCTCTACTGAGCCGCGATGAAAGCCAAAGCTGGCCGAATGGCCGGCCATTGGCCAGCCGACAGCCTGCATCTGACAGCTGGGCGGAGTCAGCCGTCATCTCACGGCTGGCTCCGGCCACTTGCAGAGAGATCAGCGTCCATGGTTACCAGCTAACCAGGGACACTGATCTCCAGACAGCAAACTCCCCCAGGCGCTCTGGGAGTCTCTCGCTCCCGGCTGCCCAGGAGAGAAACACTTTTTCCAAGAAAGGTTCACTCTGCTCGATCGAGCAGAGTAAAACTTTCCCTGCTTTTTTTAAAATTCTGGCATGGAGCCGTTGGCTGCCGTCAGAATAAAAAAAAAAAATCACCATAGGGAATACATTGCTAGATTCCTATTGACTATTGCAATTTGCAATAGCCAATAGCAAACTAGTTTTTGCACCCGCCCACTGCTGCTGTCAATCAGCAGAGGGGACCTGCAGTTCTCCATCAGGTCCCCTCTAGTGATTGACAGCAGCAGAGGGTGTGTGCAATAGCTAGTTTGCTATTGGCTATTGCAAATTGAAATAGCCAATAGGAATCTAGCTATG
>NW_017306315.1:1281398-1282603 GCF_000935625.1 Nanorana parkeri
CGGCAGCAGAACCACCCGGCCAATAGAAAACAGTTGGGCGGAGCTAGCTGTCACGGCTAGCTCCGCACAATCGTTTTCTATTTATTTTTTTGTACTCTTTAAACTATTTTTCTGTTCTGCTCGGTCCCACAGAGGGACCGAGCAGAACATCTGAGCCGAATGCCGCTCAGCGGCATTCGGCTATTTTTCTCACTGCTGTTTGGCATCTATAAGAATAGATTGAACAGCAGGGAGTAGTCTGCCGGAGCTTCGGCTTAGCCGATCCAGAGGTTGGATTAGCTAAGTCGAACTCCTTCTGCACTTCGGGTCGGCCGAACATGCCAAGCATGTTTGGCCGACCCAAAGCCACCCGATGTACAGCTGATTTCAGCCGATATATGGCTGAAATCAGCCGTACCAGCCTGAAGTGAATAGCCAAACAGCGTTCGGCTCACTTTGCTTCAGGTCGGTTGTTCACTCGGCTGCCTACGCCAGCTTAGCGAATAGACCCCTTAATTTTAAGAATATTAAAAAGGAGCTTTTTAAAAAGAATAGATATCCTTTGTTTAATAGCTCAAGTCTAAAAAAGTTTTAACTGTATTTTTATCCTGATAGCTATAAAATATTGTATCTGAATATTTTATATTTATTATTTTTTTGAGAGAAAATAGAGCCCTGGGCTGCTTTTGCATGTGTTTACCAGGCTGATATCAGTGATACAGGAAGGTGAAAAAGAGGAAGGTACATAGTACATACTTAAGAAAGTAAACTGCCAGTGTCATTGTAAGTTGCTCTCTCAATATTTGGATACAGAGAACTCACATTAAGCTTCTTTTGCTTAACTTTCTAACTTTAGCATAGTCACAGTGTTTGATGGACATTAGTAGCTTATTGATTGGCTTTACTTATTGCTTGTAACTTCTTTTAATGTTCCTTTAATGCAAGCACAAGTTGACTAAAGATGCTTTATATTTTCCTGGAGTTTTGCTTAAATTTTGGCATTTAAAAAGTCACTTACCGTATATACTCGAGTATAAGCCGAGATTTTCAGCCCATTTTTTTGGGTGAAAAGTGCCCCCCTCGGCTTATACTCGAGTCAGCGCCAGCGCGTCATCTTACTTACCTCGCCGAGCGTCGCGTCACTGCTGCTCGGTGTGCGGCGCTCCGAGCGGGGTCATCTGGCAGTCTCCGGGTCCTAATTTAGGTGGCCGGAGACTGCCAGATGA
>NW_017306315.1:1284427-1291112 GCF_000935625.1 Nanorana parkeri
CCCAAAGCCACCCGATGTACAGCTGATTTCAGCCGATATATGGCTGAAATCAGCCGTACCAGCCTGAAGTGAATAGCCAAACAGCGTTCGGCTCACTTTGCTTCAGGTCGGTTGTTCACTCGGCTGCCTACGCCAGCTTAGCGAATAGACCCCTTAATTTTAAGAATATTAAAAAGGAGCTTTTTAAAAAGAATAGATATCCTTTGTTTAATAGCTCAAGTCTAAAAAAGTTTTAACTGTATTTTTATCCTGATAGCTATAAAATATTGTATCTGAATATTTTATATTTATTATTTTTTTGAGAGAAAATAGAGCCCTGGGCTGCTTTTGCATGTGTTTACCAGGCTGATATCAGTGATACAGGAAGGTGAAAAAGAGGAAGGTACATAGTACATACTTAAGAAAGTAAACTGCCAGTGTCATTGTAAGTTGCTCTCTCAATATTTGGATACAGAGAACTCACATTAAGCTTCTTTTGCTTAACTTTCTAACTTTAGCATAGTCACAGTGTTTGATGGACATTAGTAGCTTATTGATTGGCTTTACTTATTGCTTGTAACTTCTTTTAATGTTCCTTTAATGCAAGCACAAGTTGACTAAAGATGCTTTATATTTTCCTGGAGTTTTGCTTAAATTTTGGCATTTAAAAAGTCACTTACCGTATATACTCGAGTATAAGCCGAGATTTTCAGCCCATTTTTTTGGGTGAAAAGTGCCCCCCTCGGCTTATACTCGAGTCAGCGCCAGCGCGTCATCTTACTTACCTCGCCGAGCGTCGCGTCACTGCTGCTCGGTGTGCGGCGCTCCGAGCGGGGTCATCTGGCAGTCTCCGGGTCCTAATTTAGGTGGCCGGAGACTGCCAGATGACCCCACGGTACCATTTTTTTATTACACACACAATCAATGAAAAGACTAACATACCTCCTGTTAGTAGTCCAAGGTGCACGCAAAAAGGATCATTAATGACACAATCACAAATATTTTTGTTACTATTTCAAAGCCAATGTGCTAGGCAGGAAGGTTCAGGCAATGCACTCTGGAAAATATATATAAAGAACCCTCTACAAAAAGAGAAAGAAATTCTAGGTATGTAAGAGAGTGCTGTGCCAACTGGATATTTAAAGCAACTTACAGTCTTTGCTGAATGAGAACACCTTTAGCTATCAATTCTAGGAGAGCATCATATAAATGCAACCCCCCCTTAGTATACAAATACAGGTATTCCTCACTTAACGACCGAGTTCCGTTCTTAAGACCAGGTCGTTAAACGGATTGGTCGTTAAGTGAGGAACTCTATACAGTACTGTACTGCATTAGGACAGTACTGTATAGCATTGCCGATGTACAGTACCGAACAGTGTACTGTACATCGGGCAATGGAAATACTTACCGAGACCTGCAGTGAAGATCGGGGGATGTCACTTCCGCCGGCGACCCGTCGCACTGACGCTGACGCACGAGGTCGGAGGTCGATCGGCGGTCCGTCGTAAGTGCGAGTGGTCGCAAAACAGGTAAGTCGGTAAGTGAGGAACATCTGTATATAAAAAATGCAGTAAAATGTAATCTGATTAATTACAACTTGACTAAATCAACAACATTATATGTCAATAAAACAGCCCACAAACACACTGAAGCATGGTGCTAGTACAAAGAAAGCTCATCACTTCCAAAATCATCTCTTCCAAAATCATCTCTCCTCTCCAGATACAGGTATAGAGGGACAAAAACTCCCTGCACTGTTGCTAGTTCTGAAAGATTAATGAATTCTTTAAAACCAATTCTGGCCATTCTCAGGTCCAATCTGTAAGCGTTTGCCCAAAATGGGCATGGGTAGCTGGGCACTGTACTGGGGGACATTTCATTGCAATTATTTTTCTTTTTTTTTATAGAGAAATAGTGTTTGGCAGAGAGAGGTATTTAAAAAAAAATATTTCTTAAAGGGCAACATTGAAAATACACAATTCCTTTAAATAACATGCTTGGGAGATGCGCTATACCTGCCTGTGAATTGGTACATTGGTAGGAAATTCACAATCAGAAATGACAATTAGAAAGAAAACACCATTTAAATTGCTGGCAGGTAAATTATTCTTCCCTATTGGTTTGTTTTTTGGTGTAAAAGGGCACCATGGGGGCCATCCCACATATCAAACAAATTACACGGGGAGCTGGGCATTGCACTACAAAACATATACCATATTAAAATATTTATTTTTTTAATACAATTTGGAAGGGAGCATGTGCTTTTAGTAATGCTTAAAGGTCAACATTAAAATGTACAATTTATTTAAATACCATGCTTGGGGGATGCCCTAAACCTGTCTGTGAATTGACACACCTATAGAATGAGCCCTCCAAAAAAAGCATGGGGGGTACCTGCACAAAGTCTTTACCAGGCCTTTTCAGTCTGACATGAAAAGAAATGAGGAGGGGGCCCCCAGGTAAAGCACTTTGTGCCCATGTTGATGAGAACAAGGGCCTCTTCCTAATATCTGGTCCCCAAGAGGATGCGATGATTCGGGATCTGCGGATGGGGGCTTATCAGCATAAAGAAGCTCCCTTTAAAATAACATGGTACCCCTACTCATTCACAAAAAAAGTGAAATGTATTTAAAGACACAGACACAGTCCTTTATTTTTAAAAAAATTGCCATTTCAATTTAGTGTAACAAGACTGTTGTTATATAATGAATAGTGCCTTTGTACCTGATTCCACTGTTTTGCCATTGATCCTAATAGTTTTGTTTTGACTGTCTTATGGTTGGGTATCCTTGCCCGGTTTTGATTAAGGAATTTATTTTAAAAAATGTCCCAGCAAATTCATCATCAGCTACATCACCAGAAATGCAGATCCTCATCAATCATAATGAGCCATGCCCACTGACTCATTGAAGCAAAAATAAAACCAGACGTCCACTGACATGACTACTTGCCGCAAAAGACAACTCCAGGAATCACGGCTGGAGATGACAACAAAGAGATTCTGACAATTTCATGTAGCCGATCTTTTTTATATGTACGTAAAAGAACAGAGAAAAGGCTATGCATTATTCATTTTGCACACTCTAGTGCACTGTACAGTTTCCATTGTTTACTGTTCACCTACATTCACCTGGAACAAAATTATACTGATTCATATTTACTGTTTTATAAACCACAAATAATTCCTGTGACAACCAGCAAAAAAACAAGAACAAAAAACAGATCATGGTGAATCCAAGCTTGTGAATATTCCTGGATCTGCCTGTTGTTTTATAAGTAAGCCCTTAAGAAAAGTTATATGCTGTAAGCCAATCTTGCTTGGTTATACTGAATATCTTGGATGATATTGAATGTCTTCAAGAAATGGTGGCGGGAGGGATGGGAAACTTATAAAAGGAAGAACAACCTTTGCAGTTTGGTGATGCTGTTTCTTAGTCTATTGAACAGGAAGGTGGCATATCCTACATTTAAACAGAATTCATCCAAGGAAGTAAACAATCTGTCAGTTACTTGATAATAGTTGAGCAGGAGGAGCGCCCTTTTCCTTTGGTCATATTTAAATCCAAAGTTTAGTTAATAAGGTATAAACATAGATGAGTCCTGGCAGAAAAAGACAAAGTAGTCCATTACGTGTGCCTTCATGCCGCCAATGTGATCATAGTATACATGGATCTATGCTAACCATACATCACCATCAAGGCTACATAGTGCAGGAGAAGAATGTAAATAACACTAATATCTGAACAAAACCATAAAATAGTTCGGCAAACAGAAGAATTCAGTATAGATTTAGCTGTTTGTATGGCATTTCCTTTTACCTATGGCACCACACATTTGTAGTTAAATATATTGATTCATGCATATAATTAATCTATAATCAGATAATGTATTGCCATTAGATTTCTCTACTATTCAATTAGACTAATGATCACTCGTTCTTTATTGTTGCATGTAGCAGAACATGAAGTAATTATGCAAGAGCATTTGAAAAATGCTTTATTGTTAATGAGCTTAGTGTAAAGTGCTTACAAAAAAATTGTATCCTTCATTTCTTTCACTTAAAGAAATCTGTTGCATATTATTTATTTATTCATCAATTCCAAACCCATACATGTGGAAAAGGAACAAGTAGAAGCTGAATCTAATTATTTCTTGAATGCTTCCTGATAGCACAGAAACAATAAGTAAATTAGTATTTGTATTATATCCTGTGCAGGACATAAAAAGCTAGTAGAGATAGGTGAATAATGCAGAAAATCAATTCCACTGGCAAGTTACCACTCCACTTCAAGAATTTTCTCTGCTATATTTTAATCCACCAATCTTTCAATGAGTAGGCATGCTGTTTCTGGTATTTTTCTGTTTTTAATGTTTTTAAACACAAAAAAACCTAATGCAAACATCCCCCATACTATTTTAACTCTGCATACAATACACCTTAGCTGGATTCCCTATAGTTAAAGTGCTTGTTGAAATGTTTTACTGGCATCAATGTGTATGCCATTTCACACTGGCAAGTGTGCTCTAAAAATGAGGAACTCATCCCAAAGAACCGGTACCTACTGGTGGGAGGTACTGGGTGTTTCTGAAAGCAAATATAAATAAGTAACATCAACCACACTACAAGCAGGTAATTGAAACGGGAGGACAAGCAGGTAATGGCAACAGGAGGAAAGGCAGGTAATGGCAACAAGAGGACAAGCAGGTAATGGCAACAGGAGGAAAGGCAGGTATTGGCAACAAGAGGTATCTAGGACTGCAAATGGGTAACCGGGCTCGGGACACAAACAAGGTACAGGACTGGTAACAGGACTCTGGACGGAAAGCAGGGTTCACTGGAACTGGGGACTCAGGGTTCAAGTTTCAGGAAACAGGAAACGATACTGAGCCATCATCCTGACTGCAGGGAGGGTTTAAATATCCTCCCAGGAAGCACCAGGTGATGGCTAAGTACTGGCAGCTGGGAAACACCCACAGGTGAGCACTGGAGCTGCAGGTCTCAGCTCATGCGCCACCTAGAGGCACTCTGGATCCTAACACCTAGTCTAGAGTGATGTGAAGAAACAATGCTAAAGTATAGTATTCCCAGTCCATGGAATCATACTAAATTTTAATTTTGCTACTGTTAAGTGTAATTTTATGTTTGTGGAGAAACATACGGGCCTATTCACTAAGCTGCCGAGGGCAGCCGAGTGAACAACCGACCCCAAGTGGAGTGAGCCGAACACTGTTCGGCTATTCATTTCCGGCTGGTACGGCTGATTACAGCCATACATTGGCTGAAATCAGCCGTACATCGGCTTGCTTCACATGGCTTCGGGTCGGCTGAACATGCTCAGCATGTTTCGAAGTGCAGAAGGAGTTTGACTCAGCCGATCCAACATCTGGATTGGTTGAGCTGACCCTCCGGCAGGCTACTCACTGCTGTTCAGCCTATTCTTATAGATGCCGAACAGCAGTGAGTGAATAGCCGAAAAGTAGATAGAAAACGATTGTGCAGAGCTAGCAGTGACAGCTAGCTTCGCCCAATAGTTTCCTATTGGGCGGGGCCTCTGCAATTTCCCATTGGAATGCATTGCTACATTCCTATTGGCTATTTCAATTTGCAATAGCCAATAGTAAACTAGCATTGTACCTGCCCTCTGCTGATGGACCTGATGGAGAACTGCAGCAGAGGGTGGGTACAATTCTAGTTTACTATTGGCTATTGCAAATTGAAATAGCCAATAGGAATGTAGCAATGCACTATGGACACAGATAGGAATGTAACCCCCAATGCAAGAATAACACTAAGAAAAATGAGCAGTGGAACAACATTGCTACAAAAAGTTTCCCCCAAGTTTGATGTACAAAGTTCAGGAGCAGAATTGTGGTGAGTACATTAATAGGAATAAGAAAAAAGCTGAGAAGAAGAACCAAATTATTTCAGAAACATAATCTGCATACCTCCCCCCCCCCCAAAAAAAGCACATGAATGCGTCAAAAACACATTCAAACACGTGCAATGGCATTTGCAAAAACAAATCCAGATCTGTTTGGGAGATGGTGTAAACAAGCCCTCAATGGGTTCATATACACGCAACAAAAAAGCTCATGTAGTATTTCGTGTGACATGCGTTCGGCATTGTTTGCTTCCGCTTTTGTGGCCATTTTCACACACACAAATGCGGAGGAGGAACGTGCGTACTTGCGGCCACATTTGGGGTGGCATCAACTTGCAATGCAAACACTTTGTGCATGTTTTGACATGCATTCCTGCAACGCCCAGGTGTGAACCGAGCCTAACGGCCCATCATCGTGTTTTACAATCATGTTTTACATCATCGCGAATGGGAGCTCCAGCATCTGAATGTGGTGGTGATGGTTGTTAAATGGGGTGACTGTTTGGGAGGCTGAAGAAATAATCAGGTAACACTTTTTATTGTGTATTCCTGTAGAAAAGCACAAGTATAATTTTTGCAAAAAATTACAAATATGTAATTTAATTTAAAAATATGAATTAAAATATCAAAAGACAGAAGTGAACTTTGGAAAGCAAAAAAGGTTATGATGCCATTACTGTAGAGAGCTTTTAAAAGATTACATATATTATACTTGGAAAGGTCAGCTTACAAATGAAATGCTTACAAATCCAAAAAGGGAACATTAATATAAGACACAATGTAAACCATATTTGTAATGTAACCTGTGACATGCTGTATAA
>NW_017306315.1:1291138-1306643 GCF_000935625.1 Nanorana parkeri
ATCAATTGTCTTTGTATTTCAGTACTGACAGGTATAAAAAGACAAATCCTCAAGGATTTGTATAAAATTACCTAAAGCATTTTTCATTTGACTTCCATGGATACATATAAGCAAAACCTGTTAAGTACTCTATGCAGACTGCAGATTAAACTAATCAGAAGTTTTATTAGAAAAATAACTACAGTAAGTAATTTCCAGTCACAAGAAAAAAAACAACAACTTATGAGAATAAAACTTGAACTCTTTTGCTGCCAAACATTTTAGGCCTAAATATTACTTACCCCCAAAATTATATATTTTTTGAAAGCAAAGACTTGGAAGAATAAAATGGTGGCAGTGTCAAGTTTTTATGTCACATGATATTAGTGCAACTTTTATCAAACCCACATTTGCATTTAAAATATGCATAGACCCCTAATTTCACCCCTGCACTACTTTACAGCTAAATAATCATGCACAATTAGCTTCTTCTCCAGCCACAGCAGGCAGGGAATGACAGCACTGAAACTAGAAATGACAAGCTTCATTCACTGCAAGGATCATCAGAGAAGGGATTTTTGCTGATCATTGTCCACTCTCCCTGCTGATAAGTAGCATGGATGTCCCCAGAACCCAGGAGTGGCAGAAAGGTCTGCCATACATGGTAGGGGGGGTCAGGGGGGTGTCATGTTTGTGAAAATGAAAAGGCACTCTTTATAGCTGTCCAAATCACTTTTGCTTAAAATATGGCAGTTGACAATGCTGTCATCAACTAATGAAAGTGTATCTCTTCTCCATGCATTTTTTTCTCGCTAATCTGAGGTGTCCCAGAGACCCCAAGGGATTGGATTGCCTATTGCATTACCCAGAGGCATAACTAGAACCTTCAGGGCCCCCGTGCAAGAAACCATGAAGCCCCCCCCCAACCACCCCACCGCCATGGCACTGCATGGTCAACAGGAAGGCAGCCGAGGTCCCCAGAAAGCGCGGGGCCTCAGACAGCCGCTTGTTTAAAATTTTAGTGTTGGTGTTCTGTCAAGAATGCCGACCCAGTATCTGCGCTTGCGTACAGACGGGATTAACGAGGAAACCGGCATTTATTTACAAAGTATTCATTTGTAATGGTTAATTGTGACCGTTAATAATATACCATCTATGGCAGTAAATGACGGATGGCAGTAAATGACGGATGGAATATTATTAACAGTCGCAATTAACGATTTAAACTAAATACTTTGTAAATAAATCAATTTCCTCGATAATACTGGTCTGTGCGCAAGCGCAGATGCTGAGGTTGGCAAATTCGACTACGTTGGCGTTCTCAACAGAACAACGGCATCTGCGTTTAGTATCGGGGCATTTTCATGAGTATGAGTACTCGTGAAAAGGCCCAGTATTAACACTGGGGTATCCCTACTTAAAAATATAATACATTGCTGGGACTTGTAGTCTTACATAGTTGGAGCTATTCTGCATTGCTGTATAATCATCATACAGCAATGCAGAATACCACCAGCTATGCAGGACTACAAGTCCCAGCAATACATTGTAATAAAAATCAGCACTACGCACACACACTTCCATGCGCCCCCCCTTTGCATTCCAGACTTACCTTTCCTCTCCTGCAGGGCCCTCTTCCTCGTCTCGGCGGCCAGGGGGCAGGGCTAAGAGGAGCCTGCATCACATTCTGTGGGACCACAGACAGCCTCTCCATCCCTGCCGCACAGCCGCCCGTACATGCTGCAGGTGGCTGTGCGGCAGGGAAGGTGCAGCATTATCTCAGGGGGGCCCTCTTCTTCCTTGCTGGGCCCCCCCAAGTGGGGGAACGCCAGGGCCCGGTCGCAATTGCAACCCTTGTATTTCCACAGTGGCATTATCTGTTTTTATGGATTAGAAAAGTCCCAAGGTCTTCCACAGGGTTTTTGCCCTTTCAACAGATGCATGGGCATCTCCCTCGAGGGTTGGTAGATATTGCAAAGGCTGACACTACTCCCTACAAGAATATGGTAGAGCATATATTAGTCATGCAAGGCAGAATTGCTTTGGTTATGCCCCAGGAAGCCCAGAGTCAAGTATACTATAGGTCTGCAAAAGTTCAAACCTTCTACCCAAAGAATCCTGTGCACATTCTAGTCACCACAGAGGAATATAGGTTCTTAGCTACATGGCAAATATCATATGAAATACTGGAATTGGTTGGGGAAGTAAAATACAAGGTGTATCAGTATACAGAAGAAGCAGATCTATTATGTAAAGTTATTTAAACCTGAAAGAATAGATATACTCTCTGAGACATTGGACATAGGCCACTGAAAATAGAGGAAGGCATATGGGAAATTCAGACAGTCGAGTCCCTGTCCTTAGTCCACCAAAAAGAGGTGATGGGGTTTCTGCAGTAAAATAAGGATATCTTCTGTAGGCGGCACTGATATAATTTAACATGAGTTTATCTAAGATCTATCATATCAGATTTACTTAAGATCTATCATATTCCAGAGGTCTGCAGACAGGCAGTAGCCTGTGATTGTTAGACCTTAGGGTGATTAAAGATCCAACTGTGTAGTGTAACTCAATAGTTATGGTTCATATTTTGGGTCTGTAGAGTTTTAAAACCACCCTTGAGCTTACTAGGGTATATTTCCAGATGCCACTAATGGAGGAGGGAAAATAAGACAATGTTTGATTCTCCATAGGGTTCTTTCCATTATTTTTTAAATGCCCTTTGGTCCACAGGGGACTCCTGCTATATTTCAGTGAATGATTGTTAGGCCTCATCAGCATTTTACAGCCACCTAACTAGATGATGCACTGGTGTTTAGCAATGACAAGAAGAGTCATCTCCCCAGGGTACAAGCCGTCCTGAACTCCATACAAGAAACATTTTCAACAGCAAACCCAAAAAAATGCACTGTAGGTCTGGAAGTACTGGACTTTGGTTACACCATTGGGTAAGGCATGACAAATACAGAAGGTAGAAGCAATTAGGGATTGGCCTACTCCGGTGAGCAAGAAGCAGGTTAGATCCTTCTTAGGTATAATGCCTTGTATATGATAAAGATAAACTGGCTCTGTGTGCCCTGCCTTCAATCCCCGCATTTAATTCCTAGAACAAGTGGTGTTTCGGTCTGGGGCGGTGGCGATTGGAGAATTGGATTATAACAAAGTTAATTATGACTAAGAGGGCATCCAATAAAGGTGGGCTCCTATTGTCCCTGCTATTCCGTTCCCCGATCCTGACTCACTAAGGGTTGGCAGTGATTGCCCTTACATGCATGGACCTCTTGTCAGCAGCATGTTTGTAATGAAGATTACCTCCATCTCTTCATGAAGATGCAAATGCAAAATGCCTTGACGATCAGGTCACTCATATCTTCTATATATGCAAGGGACATTTTTCACTATACAAATATCTTGTTGTGATCTTACCTGAGTGGCTATAGGAGGTACATTATATGGCATTGGATATTACCCTGAGTTGCATATGAACAAGGGAGAACATACATGTTGGGCCATTTGTATACAGTATATATTTATGATACTGGAGTTTTTTATTGAATTTTTAATGTATTGTTTAATAAATTGAATGATTTTACAAAATTGATAGGGTATGGCTGGGTCTCTAGGCAACTTAAAAGCTCCCATAAAAGAAAAGTGCTTGTACACGATCTGTTTATGAATGCTAAACTTTATCTTGTTATTATAACTCAGATATTGGGGTTACACCAGAATTAGCTGCCTTAAACATACTGTATATTTGTGTTTTATCGTTTTGTCATGATATAGGTGTCTATAGTTTTGAAACAAACTAAGATTGAGGCTGCAGTATTCATTTTTATACCCACAGTACAATATATAGAATTTAATTCTCAATATTTGCACGGTAGATGTAAATGATAGAAAAGTTATTTAACATAGGGGCATGTAAAGTGAACAGCTGGCTTTTATTGCAGGACAGTGGAGCATGCACAACATTGAGCTATACGTTCAAAGAAATGTCTCCAAAAGTTTATTTTATTTTTCAAACTTACTTGTAGTTTCTATACTCTATTCACTGTGTTCTACTTTATCATTACAAAAGAGTTTGTTAGTTCAGAGCCTTGAAAGTTTTGGACATTCCTTGTAAATATAGATGTACTGAAGCTGGTTTACAAACGTAAAGCATGCCTTTAGGATGTAATCCGTCCTCTGCAAGGTTCTGGTTAAGGTTAATGTAACATAAGCTTTAGAGCTACCCTTTCAAAGGCACCAGCTGTGTAGACCAGTGTATTAAAAAGATTTTATTTGATCCTAGCCGTTGGTCTTTGGAGAGAACAAATAACAGGGGTTTAAAGAACTGTAAGAATTTGTTGCATCTATAATGAAGGCTTATATAACTGTCTATGTTACAGAGAGCAAAGTATCATCCATATGTCTCATTTCAAAGACAGACACATAGAAGCCTATACATAAGCCTGTATATTGTAGCAATATTATTGAATTTGGTAAGCATGAAAAATGTATTGTTTGTGCAATTTTATTGATCAATAATTCAGTTTAGTTTTTGTATCTGGTATACGTTAAGATTTATTTAGACATTAATGGTAATGGAGCTAAAATCAATGATAATACTTAAAGTGCACTAACCCTCAGGAAGCAGTCAAAAAACTTTCACTGAACTGAGTTATCAAAATCTGATTGGTGTGTCTCTGTTATTTACTGTATTTTGCTTATTATCATTGACCTTTACAAAACCTTGCTCATAAAACTATAACCCATTTTCTCTAATTAAAAGAAAATACAATCAGAAGCTTGTCATCTTTTATCAACCACACAGATTTAATTTAGAGATAAAAATGCCACTGTCTAGCTGTGAAGTGAAATTAATGGCATAGAATATCCGAACATGGGGTCCTATATTGTTAATAATTTGTTCTAAATTTGACTCAAATCAAGAGGAGTCTGTTTTATTAGTATGTCTATGAAGGTTTCCAATGAATAAGATCATGGTATAACTAGTAGTAGTCACATGCAACTGGATTTGTTGAAGATATTTTGCTACTCATCATTTCTAATGAGTGTCAGGAATATACCAACATTTATAGTCACATGGGTAACTCAGTCACCTTATTTCAGTGACCATGAGATGTATCAAAGCAGGTCTTGATCATCCAAGAACATAATGAAAGTTTGTGAAATCACATTTTTTTTAATTCACACATTCCTGTTGCCATGGTGCTACAATATCTGGGATGGAGTTAATCGCTCTATTTACAGTGCTATATGTGAATGCCAGATAGTGCCAAAGGCCTCCACCCCCAGATAGGAATGCTTTTTCCAGTTTGACTTATATGGCCTCTTTCACTCTTTCTGGGAACCAGCTGTCCTCACTGTTTAACATGTTAACCTTGAAAGAATGTCCCTTGTCATTAAGGTGTAGTAAGATTGTAGAGATCCCCTCCTATGTTTGTTCATCTGTTTTTCAATCGGTTTTTGGTCTCCCCAGTGTGCAGGTCTTAGCATTCCTTACTATAGTGGACTGCCTATAACAGGTTACTTCACTTGTGTTTAGGTGTTGGGTCTTTTGGCTGTACAAGCCTCTGTGCCAGTCAGGGTTTTTCTTACATTCCATCCACATATGCCAATTACTCTGCTTCCCTGTGTTCAATGTCTCACTTATTAAAGATTCCCAGATAAAACACAGCTGCCAACAATCATCTGTAAATAAGCCACAGAAATATAAATTTGCTTCCATTGGGCTACAATGTCTCATTTTCTAGCTCACTGGAGTGTAGTAATTGCCAGCACCAATAGGTGACATGTATGTTGAACATCTCTTCCCTTATGTGTTTATGTAAAATCTTCATAAGACATATGTATATAGTTTTATTTTTAAGATTAAACATATTCTATGGTGGGGGGTAGCTAGTAGGGAAATAAAGTATTTGTTGTGCTTATCACTGTGGAGGGGAGTTGCAGACCAATTAATTGTAAATAGGGTTATTGTTCAGCCCAGGCATGTCCGGATAATTGCATAGAGTATGGCTGGTCATCAGTCTTTTCGGAGCCGAGACCCTTGATTCGCAAAATAGGTTGCATACACTCTTTTGTCTCTGTCAAATATCATCAAAGGTTTCCTTGTCGCTAGTAAACAACCAGATTGTCCCCCTGGTTTAGATAAAATCATGGCCTAGGGTTAGCCTAAGGACACCTGCCCATCTAGAATTTCCCACTCATCTTAATAGATTTGCATAGAGGGTTTTAGAAAGCCTCCAATCCCGAGCAGGGATTGGGAGGCAACCAATCAAAGGCTCGCAATGCATCTCTATGGACACAGTGGGTATATTAATGATTGAAGAAAGAAGTTAGTGCTCTTTCACCAGGATGGGGCCCTCATGTGACGATTAATGGGTAACTATACATGTACCCTTTCCCCACTTAACTGTATGTCTGTTTGTCTGCTAGATACCAATGTCTGTGTATTTGGCATGTTTAAATCTTTTCTTTGTATGTTGTAGTTAAATAGATTGTTGGTTTGCTGTATTTAAGTCTTGATACTATATACCAATAAATTTATGTTATTGTGTTGAGCTCAAAAATCTCATGATTGAATCCTTAGAATCTCATACCTGTAAGTGTGAATGCTTATATAGCAGATCATAACTTGAAATAGTAATTCAGGTAACACATCCCACTTCTAATTTTAGCATGATCTCCTGGGGCACTGGTTCCCCATCAGCAGTGAACAGGCTGTTTAAAGGCAAACACCCCATTTTAGTACACCCCTCTTGCAGAACCAACCTCATGAAGAAGAGCATTGAGATTGTGACCACCCTGTATCAACCAATATTCCTTGC
This sequence comes from Nanorana parkeri, assembly GCF_000935625.1. Classification (NCBI taxonomy): domain Eukaryota; kingdom Metazoa; phylum Chordata; class Amphibia; order Anura; family Dicroglossidae; genus Nanorana; species Nanorana parkeri. The sequence goes on from NW_017306315.1 coordinate 1,297,951, forward strand.
TGTGCTAGATTGGTATTGTTGGAGGGGAAGTTGCATTGCTTTTTTAATTTCAGTAGTTATATTTATTATCAGCAAAGATGCAGATATGTTTCTAGCGCATCAGATTGTAGCAGCAGATATTTAATTGTGCTTGTATGCATGAACTGTAGTATATGTAAACTTAGGGGTCCAGATGGGCACTAAAGACAATTCACCAACAAAGAGATGCCCAATTACCTGTGGGAGCAGGTAAGTAAAACATAAACCACTTCCTTGCTGACATTGTCTCCTAGACACCTGGGGTGCCAAAGAAGCCCAGGATTTGGGGGACAACACTGAAAGTCTTGTTGGCTGGTATCAATGTGGCAGTGCTCAATACCCTTTTGCAGTGGAAATAACAGCTCACATGGCAGCTCACCTGTCTGACTTGTTTTGGGCCAGGACAGTTCCAACATTCTAAAATTAATACTCCTGATGCTAAACCTGTGTAAAATGCAGTTTCAGCACCATGAAGAGCTCCTGGACAGGTTAAACTCTCCTTTTTACAGTTTAATTTAAATGGGATATTTGCAAGCCATGCTGTCACATTCACTGGGTGCAAAAGTGCTAATACCTATGCTCCAAGGTATTTTTATTTTTTCAAAAAGACAAATGCTTGAAAAATAGCCAGGTTGATTTGAACGTGATGATGTTTATGGGACTTGCAAGTGAGAAGGTTAAACTCAGCTCTAGCCTGAATCATATAGGCTGCACAGAACCTACACTGAGACAACTACTGTATAAGTGAAGAGAGACAAAAATAAACACTGCTTCTGAAATCAATGGTGTACCACCACTAAAAATTCAGCACATGCCTTTATTCATTGACCACAAGCAGTCTAAATAGTAGTGATCAGCTCTCTTTCTATTTTCTTCAATCCTATCTATCTTCCCATTACTAATGCTAATTACATTTCCAGACAGGGAACAGACCATTTGATAAAAGGCCCATAGTACAGATTCAGTCCTGTTTGCTGACAGATGAAATAATACAATAGTAAGACGAGGAGGCTCACACAATTCCAAAACAGTTTTTATTGGAAAACAATAATAAACAGGTTAAAATGACCATTGCTATAGCACATAGTAAGCTGAAACAAAAGAGCATTGCAAGCACATTTTGATACCTCAGTATAAATACTCATACATTTTTCTAATGATTCATCTAGCAATGTACCTTCATATAACTCCCACAGAGATAAGTGATCAGTGAATGGCTACTCTGCTCTGTGACCCACATGATGATATGATGTTGCTCTCCATTATGCCTGTTACTGACAGCTAACTGTAACATCAGAGTGACATTCCTGTATTTATCCTTCATCATTTCTCACAACAGGAAGTCGTAACAGTGGACAAAGCACTTTAAACTCTACATATTGTTTTATTCTAAAGGTCATGTTAGATATGGATTTTAATTACTTAGCTAGGAAAGACATTCTATTAACTGTCAAAAAATTATTACTTCCTAGGGAAAAATCCCACAAATGTAGACCATTTCATGTAGTATAACCAATTATACCTTGTATTATTTAAGATATTGTTCACATTTTTAATATTTATGGATTTAAGGTTTACATATATCAGTTGCTGATCCTGAGGACATAATACCAGCAGCTCATGGGTAAGGTTTTAGTGCTTCCCCATAGGTACCTGACTTCTTATCTCTAACAATATTTTTAAGCTAACCCTAACAATTAACTCTACACTCACTAAAACCCTAAAAATAACCTAACCCTAATATTAACCATTAACATCTACCATCTACCTCAGCTGTAGCAAACAGAATGAAAAATGTAATGTACAAAAACAAGTAAATAAACAGCGCAGGGTTCCCCCACCAATTCATACCAGACCCTTTAGGTCTGGTAGAAATGTTAGAGGGACCTCTGATGTAAAAAACAAATTGCGGTGTTCCCCTACAAATTCATACTAGACCCTGGTATTAATCTTAAGGGGGACCCCAATGCCCAAAAATTGAAAAACAAAAACATGGGTTTTTGTTTCCCCTAAAATTCCATACCATACCCTTAATCCAGAGCACTGACCTGGCAGGACAGGAAAGGGGAGGGAGGAACCAGCGGCCAACATACTAAAAATTGATTGAGAGATTAGAAACCGAGGCACCCACATTAATCATTTGGAACACAATACGGGCGTTGCAATATCTGTGATAAATTCTCAAGAGCAAGATATTGACAGCATAAAATGGATCTTCCAAATGCTTTAACCAAACTAGAGAATTTGGAAAACTGAATAGCAAAGGAAACATCAGGATCCACAGCCTAACAGAGTTCATTGAAGATCTGAACTCCACAATCACAACCCTCCTGTAGAAACTGCTCCCAAAGGTCCCTGTGGAAAGTTGGGAATTTAACCCCATTCACAAGGTACTGGGCCCTAAAATAGCTGGTGCTAAAACCACACCTACAATTTTTACAAAACCACAACATTATATACCGCTGGAGTTCCCCATTAGATGATCCTTTCAGCTGCTTTTTTTCCTGGGGGCACTAATAATTTTCATTACATGTCGCAACCGCCAGGTGCCGAGAGCTGATTTAATTGTGGATGGCATCGGCGCCTGGCGGTTGTGACATGTAGTCCAAAGCCACCCACAATCCTGAATACCGAAACCGCTGGGCACCGATGCTATCCGCAATTAAATCAGATTTTGGCATTCGGCGGCTGTGGTATACAGCAGGGGCTGACTGGCAACTTTTAGCCTAGGAGGCAAGTACAACCCAGAGGCCTATGGGGCAGTGACTTGGGTTCCCCTCCCGCTCTGCCCCTTTCTCCGCCTTCTCCCGCCCCCACATGCCACTTTTGCCATCCATGTAATGGTAGTGTGAATGGTCGGGTGATGTGAGGACTCACTAGTAAGTTCATTAAAGGGGTGACTGGCTGGGGTATCATTCTCTCCTCCCACTGGGCTCCCTACATGGTTCTGGCCTTATTCCGCTCCATGTCCGGTACTTAGGCTCTCTCACCCATTGTAGGCCACCGCTGGCTGTCCGGACTTCTGGGCTGTGGGAGAATAGTGGGAGGAGCCAGACAGTGTTAAAATCAGTGTTCTATAATTTTTCTTGACCCAGGTGTAGCCCCACTGCAAGGGTGAACGTTTTGACTGCCCCCGAGTTCTTCATTAACTTAATTAACATCACGTTGAATCACAGTTTAAAACTCATCTCACACTATCACTGCAACAACAGGTTAATGCCACCAAAGTAGAGTGGAATCTACTTCTAAATGTTAGAACAGAAAAATTGTTGAGCTGAGCAATGAGAAATATTTATGCACGTGACCTACAAAGCAGGGCCCATGTTTAATTCCCATCTTAAAGATATTTATCTATCAAAATGCACCTAGCAACTTCCGGTTCCGGCGCCCACCGCAGTGGCTGCACATGTAGAGCGCTCCGGCTCCACGGGACATAAATCTGCTTAAAAAAACCACACACCAGGTGAAAACCTACACGGGAGACCTACTCCCACGCAAGACCCCCTCTATGGACAAGTTTGTGGCCAGGAGCCAAAATCGATCTCGCACGGGGACCCGAGCAGACGAGAAGGCCGCATCCCCGGATTTCGACCTTTCTGAGATGCCGATGCAACAGCCACCCACCTGGAAGGAGGAGGTACAAGTGAATGACCCCACTTCCATTGCCGAAGCAGTAGCAAGACTACTCAAACCGACGATACAGGAGGCGGTGCTCAAAGGCATAAAATCACTGCATCAGGACAAGAGGGCACAATCGCAACGCATTAACGAAGTGGAGAACAGAGTGGCACTACTGGAAGACGAACTGGCACAGGCTCATGCCCACATAAGAGAGGGTTCCAAGAAGCATGCAGTGATACTGGAGAAGCTGGATGATCTTGAAAACAGGTCCAGGTGAAACAATCTGAGGATCGTAGGCCTACCTGAATCCTACCAAGCTGCGGCATTGCCTGCGTTATGCTCCCACGCCATTCCGGCTCTTCTGGGCTTATCGTCGGACTGTGTAGTGGAGAGGGCCCACCACTTGGGGACTCAGAAACAGGAGTCACAGCGCCCTTGTGCGGTGATAGTCAGGTATCTTAACTATGCTGATAAATCGCTGATCCTCAAGGCATTCAGAAGTGCCGCTGCTCTCCAAGTGGAAGGTCACAGACTCTTAATCTTTGCTGATTATTCGGCGGAAGTCAGCCGATGCCGCAAACTGTTCGCAGAGGTCTGTAAATCCTTGTTCCAGCAGAAGATTCGGTTCTCTCTGGCCTATCCTGCCACTCTTCATGTGCAAACGGCGGAAGGGGACAAGAAGGTGTTTACATCTCCATCGGACACCTATGCCTTCCTAGACATGCGGCCCCCCTTGATCGAGAACAGCGCACTCAACTCAGCGGAAAAAGGATGAGACTGTCGCCACCATCACCCCATAAGCTCCCTCCAGTTCCGAACCGAGATCAAACCTGAACTAGCCCCTAGGGACCTGAGACTGGGTTTTCTTTCCTAAGTTTCTCCTCTGCAATGGCTGGCGACTCGAGGACAGACATGACTCAAATTTTTATTTTTTTATTTTTCCTTTTCTTTACCTTATGACAGAACTTACAATGTGACACCTAGGAAGATGTTACTCGACCCTATCCCCAAAACGCCAAACCAGCTGGGACCCACCAGGATGCTATTGAGTGTCTTCCATTGGCTGACTTATCATCATCTGTGGCTCCCCTTTGTTCCATACTTTTTTTTTTTCTACAATTTACTTTTACTTTTCAAACTTGATTCATCCTAGGGTGTCTTATCTTATATCATTTTGCTACTCCCTGATAAGCGCCTTGAGCACCTGATTCTTTTAAGGTTGATGATAGGTCGTAACAGTCTTTCAGAGCGAGTGTCTGCCTTATGGTCAGCTGGAGTCCTACTTTAGGCAGGCGGCACTCCTCCCGACAACCTGATATATAGTTACTGGTTTGTGTAATGCGAATTACCTACTGACCTGCTGTGCCGTGTAGAGCGAGAGTGAGAAGTGGGATATGTGCAAGTGCAGGTGGGAAAAAAGGAAGCCAAATATCGCAATGTGCGCATATGCGCTTGAAAGCTTGCTGTCGCTTCCTATTTTCGTTGTTCATGGCTTATTGTTTACTAGTTTATTGCGTTTAATGTGTTTATCTTTCCTAGATTCCAACCGCCGTATCAGCTTCGCCTCTCCATGGATACTGGGTGCTCTGTCCTCCTCTGGTAGCCTCTCCAATCCTCCATCCAAACAGCGGTGTTATGGGGTACTGTAACAATATGTTGGTATAAAGTCCACTGTTTAGCTCATTACTTGGGGAGTTTAGATGTCCACCTTATTGCAGTTTAAAGTGATTTCATGGAACGTAAAAGGTCTCAGATCACCCCAAAAGAGATCCAAAGTGTTACGCCATTTGGCTAAATTAAAGGTTGATATTGCATTACTACAGGAGACACATCTCTCCGATTCGGATATGCCGCGTTTACGGAAGTACTGGGTGGGAGAGATGGTAGGATCTCCAGGGGTAGGTAGGAAGGCAGGGACGCTTATATTGTTCAGAAAAACATTACCACTTCACATAACCCAGTCCTCCCATGACCAGGAAGGTCATCAAATTAGGGTTTGTTTCAGAATATATGACACAGATTATGTCATATATAATATATATGCACCGAATTCGCCTCCGCAGGCTTTTTTTAAGGAGCTCTCGGCCGATGTTGCGCAAGAAGGCTGCGAGAATGTTATAATCGGGGGTGATATGAACTCAGTGGTTTCCAAAGGAGAGGATAGACGATCGGGAAAAGCAGGGGGAGTCTCGAGACCATCAACCTCCCCTACGGGGTTGGCACAGCTAATGGACACGTTATCCCTGAAAGATGTCTGGCGCCTGCATAACCCGGAGGGGAGAGAATTCACCATGTCCATGCCTCCCTATCCCATATAGACTATTTATTATGCTCCCCAGCCCTACTCTGTAAAGCGACCAAGCCTGCCATCCATGACCTGGTCATCTCCGATCACGCCCCCATTGCACTGACGATCCAAACCACGTTGCCCAGGGGGGATGCCAGAATATGGAGATTCCCCTCCCATCTGCTGAAGGATGCAACTTTCCAAGACTTCCTGAGTGCAGGCTGGAGGGAATACAATGACTCCAATAGGGGTTTGGTAGCCTCGGCTGTCACATTCTGGGAGTTGGGCAAAGCCTTTATGAGGGGAAGAACCATCTCATATGTCCGGGGTAAAGCTAAGGCAGTCACGGCAGAGTATCAGAAGACCAGTGGGATACTGAGACAGGCATATTCCGCATTTCGGGATCGCCCCTCTCCTCTTACGAGAGATAAGTGGACCCAAGCGAAGGGGGAGTTCGAGACCAGACTGAACAAATTTGAGCTATATACCAAATCTATGTAGGATTTACAATTCCACAAGTATGGAAATAAATGTGGCAAGATGTTAGCCAATCTAGCTAGGGGAAATAGACACATTTCCCAAATCCACTCCCTGGTAGATTCCAACAATAAGCAGATTACCCATCCACAAGAACTTAACTTATTACTGGGGGAGTACTACAGCTCGCTGTACAGGGACGACCAAACCCTGTCGTCTGAGGCTCTAAAGTATTTGGATTCTGTTAATCTTCCCCAAATCACTGACCTTCAAATAGACAAGTTAAACGCCTTGATTACCCAGGAGGAAATTGCCTCCACCATCTCTCACCTAGCGGGGGGCAAAGCGCCAGGCCCGGACGGATACACAGCAGAATTCTTTAAATTCCTCAAGCCAGATCTCCTCCCTGCCATGGGGGAGCTATACTCCCAGCTATGGTCGGACGGTAGATACTTACCCACGGGGAATGAGGCCTATATCAAAGTACTACCTAAACCTGGAAAGGATCTGCAACAGCCAGGCTCTTATAGACCCATATCGTTAATCAACTTGGACGCTAAGATCTTATCCAAGATCTTGCCGGACCGCCTTGCAGGAATAATGCCAAGTATTATACACCCTACCCAAGTGGGTTTCATCAAGGGGAGAGCGGCACTAGCTAACATCCGTAAAGTCCTGCTGGCCCTTGAGCACTCCACCGCCCACCCGTCTCCGGGCAATGCCATCATCACCATAGATGCCGAAAAGGCTATTGACAACGTTCAACATCTATGGCTATTTGCGGTGCTGGAGCGGCTGGGTTTCAGGGGCAAGTTCGTATCTCTCCTTGGAGCAATGTACGAGACCCCGACGGCTAAGGTGCATACTACTGGCTTTCTACCCCCCTCTATTCCCCTGTGTAAAGGCACGGGCCAAGGGTGCCCGCTATCACCATTACTTTTTAACCTAGAGGTGGAACCCCTGTCCCAATGGCTCCTACAGACAGACACTATCCATGGCATAAAAATTGGAGATCAAGAGTTGCAGTCGGCACTATTCGCGGATGACTTGCTTCTCTTTACCTCTGAGGTGGAGAGGGATATCCAGATAATGGCAGAACTAAATAAATGGTCCTCCCTTCCCCCCTCGCTCTTTGGCAGAGCTCACCTTCTAAAAATGGTCAGCTTCCCGAAATTACTGTACCCAATGCAAACTATCCCTGTACTGCTAAAACACAAAGACGTCAAGCTACTAGAAGTGGCCTACAATAAATTTCTATGGCGATCCAAGAGAGCCCGCATACCCCTTCGACAACTAAAGTTACACAAAGATGATGGAGGCATGGGCATGCCAGGTATTAGAGCATACAACCTAGCTTGTCTACTCCACCACTCTATTGACTGGATCAATGGATTGTCTCAGTATTCCAACTTGTTTCTGGAGCGAGCTTGGGTGGCCCCATGGTCTCTCACAGCTCTCCTCCATACCAGAATTTCTAAACTACCCACTTTACTGAAACACAGCATCATAATAAGAGACACGGTGGCGGCATGGAGGGCCTCTAGATTACAACTTAACTCTCACCCATATATCTCCAAATACCTCCCCTTGAGGGGCAACCCCCAATTACTACCTGGACAAAGTTATGCAGCCTATAAAGAATGGAATTCGAAAGGCCTATCATCAATGGCGCAGATTTTCGATCCAGACCCATTTCAGCCGTTAGCTTTTCCAACCATATGCGACAGGTTTCAACTCCCCAGATATCACTTTTTATTTTATTCTCAGTTGACCCATTACTGGAAAAGTGAAATGCGAACACCACAATTTTTTCTTCAGTCTAACTGTTTAGACCTGGTAATTCACTCCAAATGCTACCCCATTAAGACGTTGTATGCATGTCTAAAAACCACTCCCCTCCCACCGGCGGCGAAATCCTCAGTTTGAAAATGGAGAAAACACATACTGGATGATGACATATATGACAAAATAATACATGGACACCAAACGATCAGGAAATGCACTACTAATGAAGCATCGAGGGAGACTCAGTTCCGCATAATCCATAAGGCATATCGTGCCTTTGATTTTTTCCATAAAATAAAGGCAAACAGTCCATACCTGACGGAATGTCCTAAATGCAATCTCCCAGGGGCGGATCTGTATCACTGTCTATGGACATGTACACCTGTCTCCGTGTTCTGGAAGAAGGGGATTTCTCTATTGTCGGAGATTGTGGGAACTGAGTTGCCGCTCCAACATTGGCTAGGTTTATTCGGTTATTGGGAGGGGGATCCACCACTCCCTAGGA
>NW_017306315.1:1307651-1326402 GCF_000935625.1 Nanorana parkeri
TATACAGCAGAATTCTTTAAATCCCTCAAGCCAGATCTCCTCCCTGCCATGGGGGAGTTAAACTCCCAGCTATGGGCGGACAGTAGATACTTACCCACGGGGAATGAGGCCTATATTAAAGTAATACCTAAACCTGGAAAGGATCTGCAAAGGCCAGGCTCTTATAGACCCATATCGTTAATCAACTTGGACGCTAAGATCTTATCCAAGATCTTGGCGGACCGCCTTGCAGGAATAATGCCATGTATTATACACCCCACCCAAGGGGGTTTCACCAAGGGGAGAGCGGCAGTAGTTAACATCCGTAAAGTCCTGCTCACCCTTGAGCACTCCACCGCCCACCCGTCTCCGGGCAATGCGATCATCACCATAGATGCCGAAAAGGCTTTTTGACAACGTTCAACATCCATGGCTATTTGCGGTGCTGGAGCAGCTGGGTTTCAGGGGCAAGTTCGTATCTCTCCTTGGAGCAATGTACGAGACCCCGACGGCTAGGGTGCATACTACTGGCTTTCTATCCCCCTCTATCCCCCTGTGTAAAGGCACACGCCAAGGGTGCCTGTTATCACCCTTACTTTTTAACATAGCTGTGGAACCCCTGTCCCAATGGCTCCTACAGACAGACACTATCCATGGCATAAAAATTGGGGATCAAGAGTTGCGGTCGGCATTATTCGCGGATGACTTGCTTCTATTCACCTCCGAGGTAGAGAGGGATATCCCAATCCTACAAACCTCATTACAAAGCTTTGGGGAAGTCTCCGGCTATAGGATAAATATAGATAAGAGCGAAATACTACTTTTAAACCGCTCAACCATACCAGAGACATATAGAGGGGGCTTTCGCATTGCAAAGGAAAGCATCACTTACTTGAGTATAAAAATAGGCAAACGGCCATCTACTATATATCACCTCAACTATACTCCCCTACTAAATAAGATAATGGCAGAACTAAATAAATGGTCCTCCCTTCCCCCCTCGCTCTTTGGCAGAGCTCACCTTCTAAAAATGGTCAGCTTCCCGAAATTACTGTACCCAATGCAAACTATCCCTGTACTGCTAAAACACAAAGACGTCAAGCTACTAGAAGTGGCCTACAATAAATTCTTATGGCGAACCAAGAGAGCCCGCATACCCCTTCGACAACTAAAGTTACACAAAGATGATGGAGGCATGGGCATGCCAGGTATTAGAGCATACAACCTAGCTTGTCTACTCCACCACTCTATTGACTGGATCAATGGATTGTCTCAGTATTCCAACTTGTTTCTGGAGCGAGCTTGGGTGGCCCCATGGTCTCTCACAGCTCTCCTCCATACCAGAATTTCTAAACTACCCACTTTACTGAAACACAGCATCATAATAAGAGACACGGTGGCGGCATGGAGGGCCTCTAGATTACAACTTAACTCTCACCCATATATCTCCAAATACCTCCCCTTGAGGGGCAACCCCCAATTACTACCTGGACAAAGTTATGCAGCCTATAAAGAATGGAATTCGAAAGGCCTATCATCAATGGCGCAGATTTTCGATCCAGACCCATTTCAGCCGTTAGCTTTTCCAACCATATGCGACAGGTTTCAACTCCCCAGATATCACTTTTTATTTTATTCTCAGTTGACCCATTACTGGAAAAGTGAAATGCGAACACCACAATTTTTTCTTCAGTCTAACTGTTTAGACCTGGTAATTCACTCCAAATGCTACCCCATTAAGACGTTGTATGCATGTCTAAAAACCACTCCCCTCCCACCGGCGGCGAAATCCTCAGTTTGAAAATGGAGAAAACACATACTGGATGATGACATATATGACAAAATAATACATGGACACCAAACGATCAGGAAATGCACTACTAATGAAGCATCGAGGGAGACTCAGTTCCGCATAATCCATAAGGCATATCGTGCCTTTGATTTTTTCCATAAAATAAAGGCAAACAGTCCATACCTGACGGAATGTCCTAAATGCAATCTCCCAGGGGCGGATCTGTATCACTGTCTATGGACATGTACACCTGTCTCCGTGTTCTGGAAGAAGGGGATTTCTCTATTGTCGGAGATTGTGGGAACTGAGTTGCCGCTCCAACATTGGCTAGGTTTATTCGGTTATTGGGAGGGGGATCCACCACTCCCTAGGACCAGGTGGCTATGGGTACAAATGTGGCTTCTCCTAGCTAGGAGGTCATTGATGAAAGCCTGGTTGTCCCCTGATCCTCCTCACATTAAACAATTAGAAGAAACTTTGAAAACAGTAATGTGGCAGGAGCGACTGGAGGCTATACTCGAGGGGGAGAAAGTCATGACAAGATTTTTCGACCGATGGAGCCCCTTTATATCAACTCAATTTGGAGCCGCCATGATCCACAAAATAGTTCTACCCTTTAGGTACTCAAGATGGTATCTGGAGGGGGAACTAATGGGCTCACTAGGCTGCCTGGCTATCCCAATAGGATCCACAGGTTCTCCTGTCACATAACGATAACCAGGTAACCATACGAGGGAGTGGTTGCGATCATTACCAGTAATGTTGAGTGGAATATGTGTGACTGGGGAGCATTCAGATGGAATGGAGCGATCAGGTGGAGAGGATGCCAGAGGACCACACGGGGCGTCTAGGGAGAGGTGAAGATGAGGAAGCCGGTGAGTCTTTGACTACAATTAATCTAGGAGACAAGTTGAATTTAGATTAGTTAAGAAGGAACTATTTCCTTGGATAAGATAAATGGCGACCAAGCGGGTGACGATCCCCAGGGAACAGCACCCTACGGTGCTGAGAGACATGGAGGGGAAATCATCATAATAATGCGATGAGAGGGAGGAGGAGGTGGAGCTACTCTACCATTTGAAGTCTACCGCTGGGTCGCTCTTAGATTAGATTAGATAAGCTAAAATAAGAAAAGAAAACCCAGGGCCCAAATGGGTTTTCAGCCACATATTACAAGATATTTTCCACAATTCTCACCGCCCTTCTTGCTAACCTTTTCAACCACCTCCATACCCACACAGATTTACACCATCCCTGTACTGCTAAAACACAAAGACGTCAAGCTACTAGAAGTGGCCTACAATAAATTCTTATGGCGAACCAAGAGAGCCCGCATACCCCTTCGACAACTAAAGTTACACAAAGATGATGGAGGCATGGGCATGCCAGGTATTAGAGCATACAACCTAGCTTGTCTACTCCACCACTCTATTGACTGGATCAATGGATTGTCTCAGTATTCCAACTTGTTTCTGGAGCGAGCTTGGGTGGCCCCATGGTCTCTCACAGCTCTCCTCCATACCAGAATTTCTAAACTACCCACTTTACTGAAACACAGCATCATAATAAGAGACACGGTGGCGGCATGGAGGGCCTCTAGATTACAACTTAACTCTCACCCATATATCTCCAAATACCTCCCCTTGAGGGGCAACCCCCAATTACTACCTGGACAAAGTTATGCAGCCTATAAAGAATGGAATTCGAAAGGCCTATCATCAATGGCGCAGATTTTCGATCCAGACCCATTTCAGCCGTTAGCTTTTCCAACCATATGCGACAGGTTTCAACTCCCCAGATATCACTTTTTATTTTATTCTCAGTTGACCCATTACTGGAAAAGTGAAATGCGAACACCACAATTTTTTCTTCAGTCTAACTGTTTAGACCTGGTAATTCACTCCAAATGCTACCCCATTAAGACGTTGTATGCATGTCTAAAAACCACTCCCCTCCCACCGGCGGCGAAATCCTCAGTTTGAAAATGGAGAAAACACATACTGGATGATGACATATATGACAAAATAATACATGGACACCAAACGATCAGGAAATGCACTACTAATGAAGCATCGAGGGAGACTCAGTTCCGCATAATCCATAAGGCATATCGTGCCTTTGATTTTTTCCATAAAATAAAGGCAAACAGTCCATACCTGACGGAATGTCCTAAATGCAATCTCCCAGGGGCGGATCTGTATCACTGTCTATGGACATGTACACCTGTCTCCGTGTTCTGGAAGAAGGGGATTTCTCTATTGTCGGAGATTGTGGGAACTGAGTTGCCGCTCCAACATTGGCTAGGTTTATTCGGTTATTGGGAGGGGGATCCACCACTCCCTAGGACCAGGTGGCTATGGGTACAAATGTGGCTTCTCCTAGCTAGGAGGTCATTGATGAAAGCCTGGTTGTCCCCTGATCCTCCTCACATTAAACAATTAGAAGAAACTTTGAAAACAGTAATGTGGCAGGAGCGACTGGAGGCTATACTCGAGGGGGAGAAAGTCATGACAAGATTTTTCGACCGATGGAGCCCCTTTATATCAACTCAATTTGGAGCCGCCATGATCCACAAAATAGTTCTACCCTTTAGGTACTCAAGATGGTATCTGGAGGGGGAACTAATGGGCTCACTAGGCTGCCTGGCTATCCCAATAGGATCCACAGGTTCTCCTGTCACATAACGATAACCAGGTAACCATACGAGGGAGTGGTTGCGATCATTACCAGTAATGTTGAGTGGAATATGTGTGACTGGGGAGCATTCAGATGGAATGGAGCGATCAGGTGGAGAGGATGCCAGAGGACCACACGGGGCGTCTAGGGAGAGGTGAAGATGAGGAAGCCGGTGAGTCTTTGACTACAATTAATCTAGGAGACAAGTTGAATTTAGATTAGTTAAGAAGGAACTATTTCCTTGGATAAGATAAATGGCGACCAAGCGGGTGACGATCCCCAGGGAACAGCACCCTACGGTGCTGAGAGACATGGAGGGGAAATCATCATAATAATGCGATGAGAGGGAGGAGGAGGTGGAGCTACTCTACCATTTGAAGTCTACCGCTGGGTCGCTCTTAGATTAGATTAGATAAGCTAAAATAAGAAAAGAAAACCCAGGGCCCAAATGGGTTTTCAGCCACATATTACAAGATATTTTCCACAATTCTCACCGCCCTTCTTGCTAACCTTTTCAACCACCTCCATACCCACACAGATTTACACCTCTCCTCCCTAATAACACAAATAGTAATGCTACCATGTCAGGCAAGGATCACTTGGACCCCCACAACTATAGACCAATTTAATTCCTTAATATTGAATTTAAAATATAATTTAAAATCATTTCTACCAGAATCAACTCCTTCTGAGCCAAAAGCAACAGATGGACTTCATACCATATAGACAAGCAACAGATAATAATCCTTTGTGTTCCATCTAGACTGTCTGATGCAACAGACAGGGTATCCGGGGTATGATATTAGTGCTCCATATACATAAAGTATTCAATACCTTGTTCTGACTATATGCACTACGTATTTCAAAAATGGGGGTTCAAAACTATTTCCTTTCCTGTCTTAAATCATTATACTATCAATTGCCAAAGTGTGCTAGCTTAACCATTTCTCTGAATCTTTCCCGGTAGAAAAAGAAAACCATCAAAGGTGTTCTTTTTCCTCCATTTATTTATATTAGCCCTGTAGCCTTTAAATTATTTTATCAGATATTTCAGAACCATAATCCAGATGTCCATGTAGTAGATATGGGGTCTAATACTTATAAACTGATTTGATTTGCAGATGATCTGCTTCTGACTTTAACACAACCATCTATAACGCTCACTAATTTATTTTCTATCCTCGGGAAATTTTCTTAAATATCCTGCCTAACCATTAACGAGGATACATAATTGGCCCTTAATATACCTTACCCAGGTAGTTTAATAACTTCTCTTAACCACTTCCCGGCCGGCCATTGTAAAAAAAATGGCCGGCCAGGGGCTATTTAGATCTGAGCAGGCGTGCGCTGGACGCGCACGGGTGGGAAATGACGATATTTTAAAACAGGCAGCGATGCCCGCTAATATACAAGCGATCCGCTGGGTATAGAGCCGGCGGATCGCTTGTATGAGGTAGCGGGATGTGCGCCGACCTCCCTCCGGTCCCCTCTCCACTGTCCATAAAGAGGACCTGTCACATATTTTGCTATCACATAAGGGGATTTTCTTAGCCCCCTATGTGATAGCAATAAAGTTAAGTGAAAAAAAATAGGAAAAAAAATTAAGTTTCCCCCCAAAATGTAAAGTTACAAATAAAAAAGAATTATTTTTCTTACATTTTTTTAAAGTCCCCCCATACATACACGCATGCAAACAGGCATCGTGTACGCATACGTGTGCCGCACATGTTACATATCGTCGCAAATGTCGGAATGAGAGCAATAGTTCTAGGGCTATCAATCACTGATGACACTAAACTGCTTTTAAAGCGTCGACTATGGTAAATTTTAGGTATGATCGTTGTTTTGCGATTTCGCGTGTGCGCGCAATTTTAAAGCATGACATGTTTGGTGTCTATTTACCCGACGTGACCCAGTCTTTTATATTTTACCAAAAATATGGGTAATAATTATTGTTTCCTAATATAATTTAAAAAATTACTTTTTTTCCCCAAAAATTTTCAATAACTTTTCCTTAATATAGTAAAAAATAAAAACCCCAGTGGTGATTAAATACCACCAAAATAAAACTCTAAAATTAATTTCAGTACATCGTTGCATGACGGAATAAACGTCAATCAAAGTACTGCAGCGCTGAACACTGAAAAATGGCCTGGCCATGAAGGGTGTTGTTACCTGAATTACTATTTTAAGTTAAGACCGCTATATAAGCATTCACACTTACAGGTTTGAGATTCTAAGGATTCATTCATGAGATTTTTGAGCTCAACACAATAACAGAATTTATTGGTATATAGTATCAAGGCTTAAATACAATGAACCAACAATCTATTTAACTACAACATACAAAGAAAAGATTTAAACATGCCAAATACCCAGACATTGGTATCTAACCGACAAACAGACATACAGTTAAGTGGGGGAAAGATTATATGTATAGTTACCCATTAATCGTCACATGAGGTCCCCATCCTGGTAGAAAAAAGGCCGAGCTGCTTTTTCCAGTCATTAATATACCCCAGGTGTCCATAGGGATGCATGGCACGTCTCCCATTGGTTGCCTCCCAAGGCCTAATGGAGATTGGAGGGTTTCCAAGACCCTCTTTACATCTCCACACCCCTCTCTACGATTGGCCAGTCTACTTGTTATTAGATCAAAGGGTCTTGGCTCAGGAAAAACCTGATTATCAGCCCTATTTGCAATTCATTGGGCCTGCCACTCCCCTCCACAGTGATAAACACAACAAAGACTTTATTTCCCTACAAGCTCAGGCGAAATATTTAAAACTCAGGAAATAAAACTATATACATATTAACTATACTTTGTGACATAAACTCTGTATGGTAACAGTCATGACTGGATTTTTAAATCAATGTTCAATAAAGCAAATAACAGCAGAGTAGGCTAGTGTGAATTTGATCCTCTTTTGGAAGAAAGCCGTACACACCTTTTTGAAAGCCTTGCATTTTCTGATAACCTCCGTGAGTAGTCTGCAAAAATAAGAAGCTTGTGTTTGTCTGGAGAGAGATCCTCTGTAATGAGGAATGCTTGCAGAATATCCAACCTGTCTGTATAATCCAGATATTGTGCAATGATTTGGGGTTTTATGGTCTGGGTTCAGAAGCCCCTATACTGTGAACTCTTTCTGCCTTACATTGTGCTGTCAGTCCCAGCAGGTCGGGAATATTTTGAGAACATATAGATGCCAGTAGTGCTAAACAATAGGTCTCTGGGAGGGTGGGAGATTTTGGTGGGAGTGGTTTTCCAGGTCCTTTACCAAGTCAGCAAGTATGTGATTCTGTTTGTTTGCAGTCTCCAGCTGGGACCAGGTAGTATCTGTGTCTTCTTCCAGTACTGTTATAGGATTCTCTATTTCAAAGATCCTTTGGGCCGGGTTAAGTAGATCATGGCAAAGCAATTGACTGCTTTATTAACTGTGCTTTGGATTGTATGTTTGGGAAGCATTTCAACCTCTGCCACCATCTTTATATGTTCAATAAGTTGGCCCGAATCATTATCCAAGGATACATAATTGCATGGTGGGTCAGGGTCATCAGTTATCTTTGCTATCTCCTGCCAGATGGGCAGCAAGGGAGCACTGTCAATGGAGGGGTGGGAATGGCCTGTGAGCACTGTGTATGGTGTGCCTTTCCAACATTGTGTGGCACTTTACAAACCAAACTCAGGCCCTACTTCCGACCCAAAAAGACCCAGAAGATTCACTCTACCCCCTGAATTGGCGACCCTGCATGGCCCCATACAGCATGGCTCAATTCTGACCCACTTCCCTGTTTGATGTTTAAAAATCTAGGCCTCTCAAATCCCTTGTCAGACTTTTTTCACTATCATATGAGGTCTCAGAAGTTGCCATGGATGCAGATGGTGGATCTTTTGGGCAGGAGGATGTAAAGTAAGGAACAAGGAGGAGAAAGAGGAGTGCAGGCATGGCATGGCTAAGGCAAAGGAAGAAGAGGGAGCTAACCAGTTTCTTCTGCAGGAGGAGGTGCAAAAGGGCCTGGAACTGCAATCTATGCTGCTGAACCTATTCACAGTTCATAAAGAGGGATTGCAAATGTAACCAATTCCAGTTAAGGTATTGTCCTGATGCTAGCTGACGTCTACATAACACATACCTGAAGTCTATGGGGTCTATTCACGAAGCTGCCGAGGGCAGCCGAGTGAATGACCGATCTGAACTGAAGTGAGCCGAACACTGTTCGGCTATTCACTTCAGGCTGGTACGGCTAATTTCATTGTACATGTCCCTAGGGCAGTGCCCAAATCCCCATGGTCTTTGACACTCCCTTCCTTATTAGTCTTGAAAATGGCCTGGATTGGATTTCCAGCTGTACCTCTTTCCCCATAGACTTCAGTGAAGTTTGGATCTAAGTTTGCAATATTTAATATTTACGATGGGTTCAAAGAATGGCCCATGAACTTAACCCAAGCACATTTACTCATCACCACTGTGTAATATGAGAGGTACTTTTCCCTGGAAAGTTGGCATGTAGAGAGACAGATTGCTTTGAAGAGATAGGGACTACTCTGGAGGGTGTGTCCCCTAACAAAAAGGAGTTTCTCAACAGATTGTAGAGCAATTCAGGACCTCAATTCCTGTCAAAGGCAATTCACTTGGATGAGCAGCCATTTTAAAAACAAATGCCTTATCCAGATTTCTGTATTTATTCCACATAATTCCTATCATTCTACCTAAGGACTTTTCACCTCCATCATGGTCATGTTTCATAACTTTTTCTATAAACCACACGGGATCAAACTATCCACCTCTACCCTCTCCCAAATAGAAGGGAGATTTGGGATTTCCAGAAATTCAAAAATATAGGAGGGCAGCTCACCTCACAATAATAATGGATTGGAATGTGATGCCATGTACAAAGACTGGATAGGCATAGAACAGTGTTCAAGTGAACTCCCCTTAGCAAACCTCTCCTGAATCTGACAGACTTTGATCCCACAGGGACCCTCTATGGAATGAAAAGTAGTTTAAAATAGGCTTGACCTCCAGTGCTTATTTCATCACATTGCCTCTACATACACTGTAATGCCCTTCTAAAAGCTACAGATACGTAGATGTGAAACACTACAGATATTATCATAGTCTGTAAACTTCTGGCTATTCAAACACCCTGGATGGATACACACTGCAGAGACTTTATTCCACTAGGGAGCAGAAAATGAGACTTGCAGGACTGTTTGTTTATTTTTATTTGTTGTTACATATTTCCAGTCCAGGGGAATAACTGAAAATGTGTCAGCACCAGGAGTCTGCAGGTCTCAGCCTTAAATAGCCCACTTTTTGCCCCATGCTCACCAACACACATGTTGCAAGGTGTGCATGTACCTGCAGAAGGAAGCAGGGCTATGTACAACCCTATTAGCAGAACTATACACGATTCTATTAGCAGAATAAGGATATGCAGAAGTGTATGGGTAGTGGGATAGAGCATGCAGGGATGAATGAGTGTCAATAGGTGATAATGCAACTGATGTCACTGGAGCTTGTGAATGCAGTCGCCTCATAGTTACAAGGGTCCAAGATCAAGCCAGAGTCAGCAACTGGTGGGTGAGACAGTACCAATGCAGCAGGCAGGGATAAAGTTATAAATGGGCCAGGTCAGCTACTTGCATGTACTACACTCAGTGTAGAATCCAGTTGCAGGCAATAATGGTGGTCAGGAAACAAGCTGAAGTCAACACAGGAGCAGGACAGAAAACCGAGGAGAGTCACAGAAGAGTCCGGGGATGAGTTGGGTCAGTAACAGAAGATCAGTATTTACAGCCCCAGAGATAACATTTATGTGAAATCCTGCTAAAAAATATAAATACCAAGATCACAGCTGCTGCTGCAGCCATAATCTTGTTATAAACTACTTTAGGACCCTGATGTATATATACGTACGTTGGTCCGAAAGTGGTTAGAAAAGCAGGGAAACGGAAGTAAAATGTACATCCTTTAAAACTGCCTTTTTTGCTTTTTTAATTTCGCTTTGATTCACCATGCTTTGATAAGTGGTATCCTCAATGGCTTTAACTTTGCTTTTTGATTTATTACACTAAAAATTATGATCAAGGTGAAATCTGGCAAAGCAGCATTTTCTAATTTGGCCTAATAAACTTGCATCCACCCACCCCCCTTGTTTACTTATAGTACACAGAATAAGTGAGTGATCAGGTACCAAATACACTGTCTACAAAAACGATAAGTGTTGCAATCATATAAGCAACAGTATTGACTTTACGCCAATAAATGATGAGTAAGAATAGTCTGTTATGCTGGCCATACATTATGCAAATTTCAGACGGTTCTTCAGATGCCAGCCAGAATTTGCACAGTGGGTGCCGCTGTCAGCACCCTTTTGTCTGGCATCCCTTGATTAGCTGCTGGCTCCGTTCAGGTATTCTGTAGACCAGTGGTTCTCAACTCGTGGGTCGCGACCCAAAAGTGGGTCGCGACACCCTCTGCAGTGACAATGGCAAGTAACCCAAGTAAGTATTAGGAAAGCACCACAAGAAACTCACGTGCATGCTTTTGTATGAACCACAATTGTTCTCAAGGTCAAATTCGGATGACTCATCTCTAATAATACTGTGTGTCTATCTATCTATCTATCTATCTATCTATCTATCTATCTATCTATCTATCTATCTATTTATCTATCTATCATCAATCAATCTATATTATGAATTTCTCTTTTTAAAAACTTTAATACCCATGCAATATAGAATAAGGCGGAAAATGAATATAATTATTTAAAAAAATTTAAATATGTAAACCTTATTTTAAAAATATTTATGACATTGAGATACAGTTGCATTTTAACACATTTAAAACTAAATACTATTACTTATTGTACCCAGAAAGGGGAAATATTTAAATATGCTGATATTGGAAGCATTTTAAAATTAGAGAACGTTTTATTATGCTTACCCCTGTGGCATCACATAAATGCTAAAGGAATAAAAAGTGCTTAGTGAAAATCCTTTGATTTTCTTTCATCAAACATTTCCGTAGGCCTTTAGTTACATTGCTTTGTTTACCCAGCAATTCTATAATTGTGATATGCAAATAAATTGGTTTATTTTGAATCTGAATCTAATTCAATGAAAATATACACTCTATTCACTTCCTTTTTGGTATATCTTTGCATAATTGAACTATTTAAATTTGCATGCAGTTTATTGTCTGTCCTTGAAGCAATGATATAGCATCCAGAATGATTTATAGAAAAAAACATTAAAACTAATAAGCAAATGAATTGTAAACAGTAGAACAGGGAGTGTAGGCAGTTTGTTTTAAATATACAATATTGAATTTGGTAGAGGCTGTAAATTTAACAAATTCAAAGAGACATAAGAACATAAACTTGCAGCAAGTATATATCTAATAATTCAGAAAGTTCACATTAAACTAGAACAAAATAATAAGATATTGAATTATTTTCTATAAGCCACATAATGATGATGACAGCAACATCTGAAAAATTTTACAATGCGATTTCTACCTAATATAACACCTACACCTTGTTATTGTTTGTCAGTTTGCATGTATAACCTTATCTTAATTCATCTATATGGACATGTAATTAAAAGCATAAAAGAAGTCCCACCATAATAAATGCTCCAGTAGTTGAATATGGAAGTTAGTTCTGTGGCAAAAATATTTCAACTGATTTGTTCCACTAATGAAACAAGAACATCGTTGTTACAACTGAATTTCAATGCATAATGTACTTGTTTACTGTGTATTTTAACTTTTGCACCAAACGTTAGTGTAATTCTTTTTGCAGAAAAAAGGAAACAACAAGTGTATTATCAATGATGTGAAAATCTATACGCAGGATGAGCAAATAATTGCTAAATCAAATTTTTCATACAGAACATCTGCATGCTCCACAGATCAAAAATGTAATAGAAATACGCACAATGTTACTTAATAAGAAAAAAGGAAATGCATGCTAGTGGGTAATCTAATCACAGAGCAGACCTATTAATAACCAACAGAGAATAGAATTACATGAATTCAGCTTTAGTAGATATTTAGTAGATTGTTTATTTAATGGACAATGATGAAACTTTATCAAACATATACTATGCACATAACAACAACAAAAACTGAAATGCAAAACAGAAGACAAGACATTTAAAAGCAGTGCATATGCTTTATCCCTTATTTTAGTAGGTTATATATAAGGTATACCCCAATGCTAATTACTCCCTTAGTGTTGGGTGTTCTTCTTTGCTACTTAAAATAGAAGTTTTCTGTGCTGAAGGAAAAATATTTTTTAACTAATACTAATAGATCAGGTCCTCTTTTCACAACCTGGTCAACTCATGAAATTTTCAGCTTTTTTATTGTTACTGACCTAAAAAAATGTTTTAGATTTAGCTTCATGATGACTCAAAAGCAAGTGTTGACACAGGAAAAAAGGACCACTTACATTTTTAATGAGGATTAAAACAAACATTCTGGTTGAACTGATTTACTCGTCTATGCCTAAGATTTGAAGAAAATATTAATGGATCTATTTTTTTACAGCATCGTGGCTAAAGAGGGCAGACATGAAGCTTTGGATTGAACAGCAAGACTAAAAAATGAAAAAAGGTATTAACTATTTTTCTGAATCAATGAGAGAATCAATGTTGTCTGGGTTGAATCACAATAAGGAATACATGAATCAATTACTTATAGCCAGAAGTCACATTGAGTCCATTATGCTCCCTCCAAACTGTTTTATCCAGAAAGCACCAATTCACTTTGCTACTGAACTTGATTAACTTATTGAATTGGTAAAAGGTCCACTTTCCAGTTCACTTACTGGACAGAGTGCATCAGTGGACCTCCTAAAGCAGAGAACCTGAACAATTTTAACACCAAAAGGAGATATAGGGCAAGAATCCCTGCCTCAGTGACAAATATGCCTAATAATGACATAGTATTCACCCTTATTATATGGTTTTCATACAAAAAAACAAATTTCTCCATATTTGACTCTTCATAGTGCAAATAAACAACAACAAACAATACTCACTCACAGTGCTAAAGAAAATTTGGTGACAGCTGGGTTTTTAAGTTCAAATTTAAATTCATCTATAGCTAATATCATGTAGCACATTGATATAACACTTTTATAATTTAAAAAAATAATAATTCTAATTAATTCAATGAATTCACCTAGCTACCCCCCAACTTTAGGAAACTTTGGTGTCTTTTGGCAAGTTATGCAGTCTGCTTTTATTTGAGGTCAGTTTTATAGATCCATTATAATGATAATATATGATAAGGCATTGTGGTAAATGAAACATCTATCATTATTGATGGCATTTTGAAATTTGCTAGAGCATTGAGGACAGAGTTCATGATTAACTAAAATACTTTTATCATCCTTTGAATAAACATCTTAGCATAATATCCCTTGCACTGAATCCAAACTGTTACATTAAGAAATTATCTTTTTCCAATTATAATTGCTCTCGCCATATGCTATCAACAACCAAATGAGTATTGAATAAGATTTTAGATTGCACACAAAGTGGAGAACATATTTAGATACTACACCCTGGATAAAGGCCCTAAAATACTATTTTACACTCATTTCTTTTGGCATTGAAAGAGGATTAAGACAGCCAGTAGCTTGAGCTTGCAACCAATAAAATATTGACATTGACAATCCTAGTTTTAGCAGATGTTCTGCTGAAGCAAAGAAAGATTTAAAATGTGTTCTGGACACGCAGCCTGAAAATTACTCCCTTGCAGATGAACAAGCATCAATGCAAAACACACTGTTGCAAGTCTTGTAGTTTTGTATAACAGATAATGAAAAACCATCTGTCCTGTGTATTCATTTGCCAAGAAGCTGGTCTAGCATACAATTTCACTTTGTATTAAAAAGTCAGTTACAGCTATACACAATTAATCTTTAATTTTTTGTAAAGATTTGTATGAACTAAAAACTAAAATCTGATTTATAACAGGTCCTAACTATCAAATATAGTTAATGTAAAGTTTTTCTTATACTACTGAAAATTGTAATAGAAACATGATCTGGTATGTTCTGCTATAGGCATGTGCACCGGCAAAACATTTGTTTAGCTTAATTTCGTTTTCATTCTGATTTTCCGTTATTAAGTTTTTTTGGGATTCGGGTCCGAAAGTCAATTCAGTTCAGAATTTGGGCGAAAATTTGTTTGCGGTAGTCTGTGCGAATTTTTGTTTGTGGACGAATTTATGTTGCAGCAAAGTGACCTTAGACAAAAAAAAATACTTTTTTTATAGTCTGCAGTAGAAAAAAAAAAGCGTGAGGTACCCTCCCCAATTGATACCAGACCCTATAGGCCTGGTAGGAATGTTAGGGAACCCCCAAGGGAAGACAGAAAAAAAAGTGTGTGGGGTTCACCCTTGATCACAGGCCCGGCAGGACAGGGCAGGAAAGATAGGCGACGATCAAGCACCCCCCTCCCTGCGCCTTACCAGATGTGACAAGTGCAGATGGGGACAAGTACCGATGGGGACAAGGGCCTCTTCCCCACAACCCTGACCCGGTGGTTGTGGGGGTCTGCAGGCAGGGGGGCTTATTTGCATAAGGGTAGCCTTCAGTTAAGGGGCACTCAGATGTCGCCACCCCTTGTGAATGAGTAAGGGGTACTTGTACCCCTACTCATTCACTAAAGGGTTAAAATTCAATCTAAATAAAGAAACCACACTTTTAGAAAAAATCCTTTAATTGGAAAAAAAACAAAGAGTCAATTTTTGACAGTTTTTGTCAGAATTTGTCAGAATAACAAATCTTTCCAAAACGAATCACACATGTCTATTCTGATATGCTGTTCAAAACATTTCCAACCTTCTCATGGCAATAGCTGATCAATATTCAAACCATTTATGGGTCAGTAAAATTTCCCTTCAAAGGGGGTGTACAGTTTGAATGAAAATTACCCAACTGCTTCTGATTATTCCTACCCCCCTTTTAAACAATTACAAGCTATGATTCCTTGGAAGAATGAGTTTTTTGTCTGTTCACTATAAAATGTTAGTGGAATCTCATTATATGGCTCTGAAAAGGCACAAAGGCCGCTAAGGAACATAGGAATAGGTCTACCACACACTCCCAATTCCCAAAATGTAGGCCATGCACCCAAATCACAAAACTACAACAGCTCACGTATAGGAAAGACAAGGTCAAAGCTTTATTGGTTAAAAAGGAACTTTTATTCCAAAACACAAGCAAACCAACAGATGATATTTACTAAGAATTCTGTGACAGACAAAAATAAACAGTGATCACCCAATTATCATAACATGTTTAATTTTCACCAAAATATTTCTACTACTGTAAATATAATTAATCACACACCTAGAAATATAAACCATATAACACTCTTAATAATGGTAATAATGCAAACCAAGCAAAGTTCAGGTCACTGTACAGGTCACCAGAGGAAAGCAATGCAAACCTTTAAAGGAGAACTATGAGGTGAGTGCTTTTCACTCACCTCATAGTTATAGCCGACCTGTGACAATGAGACTGTCACAGGTTGGCTCAGTAGATCGGGAAGTGAGCAAACACATCCGGTGTTCGCTGACTTCTCAATCCTGTCACGGCTCTCTGCCGTGACAGGGGAGGGGCTCAATTCCCCGCTCCGATCCACCAGCGCTGACTGGCGGAATGGATGGGGGAGGGGGCGGGTACAGCTTGCTCTGCCTCTAGGTAGGCAGAGCCATCTGTCACTCACGCAGCTGGGCGGATCTCTACATCGATGGCGGGATCCACTCCGGCTGCGGCGTCTCAGTATACCGCGAGCTGTAGCTCGCGGTATACTGAGCTTAGGGTGACGGGAGGATGCTAGTTTGTGTCCTCCCGTTACCCTAAGGAGAACTATGGGGAAAAGCCCTGACCCCATAGTTCTCCTTTAAATATAGTGCTCAAACCCTATTGAAGTCTATGAGAGCCAGATCTTGTATTTTCTTTCAACCAATTTGCCAGCTATGGTTAAAAATGGCATTGGTAGCTTGGCACTGCCATTGGGGACATGTACTGATGCAATAAAAAATACAGTTTAATACAGCCTAAAGGGCAATATAAAAATACACAAATTGTTTAAAAAACATGCTAGGGGGCATGTCTTGATCATGTAAATGACGCCCCACTTTTAAAGTGGTGTATTGACCCTTTAAGAGAA
The DNA here is from genome assembly GCF_000935625.1 of Nanorana parkeri. Lineage (NCBI taxonomy): Eukaryota > Metazoa > Chordata > Amphibia > Anura > Dicroglossidae > Nanorana > Nanorana parkeri. The sequence continues at coordinate 1,324,298 of NW_017306315.1, forward strand.
AACATTGTGGGGTCCCCCTAAAAACTCAAACCAGATCCTTATGAGACATGCATCCAGGCTGGCCAGAAAAAGGGGGCAGTGAGCATGGGACCCTTCCCCTTCTAAACATACCAGGCCATATGCCCTCAACAGTGTACTTTGCAAGGAGGGCTGTTACAAAATTTTCCCCAGCAGGGTACCTTGTCCCCATTTTGAAGGGGACCTGCAACCATCCCTTGTTACTCATTTCCCCAAAAAATAGAAAAGTGGAAAAAAAAGACAGACACCATGAAAAAAGTCCTTTATTTAATAAAATCTCTGAAAAAAATAATGTCCCACAGTGTAATAACATTGTTCAGCAAAGTAGATTCACCATCAATCACAAGTGTGAATGAGTGATGCCTGACAATCCATCAACACAATGATGCTGCTACTCCCATTGCAAATTAGTTTCCCAGCACTGTTGGAATGTAGACAACAGTATTGAGGAACCTGGGTGACATCATTGACCAAATATGACCATGACCATCTTTGGTCAATGACATAAACCGGGTTCCCCTGGCTTGTTTCCAATTTGAAACAAGTTGGTGAGAATTTAACATTTAGAGGCAGTAATGATACCTCCACTAAATGACAAACCTTCAGCTGCGTTAGCCACAGGATCAGGTGGATGGGCGAACTGGCAAAATTAAGACAGTTTGTTTGCCCATTTGCAGAACTGTGGTTTTGGGTTCAACTAGATGCTTTACCCAAACCTGCAGCTCATCCCTACCAGATCAATCAAGAACTTAGGGGGCAATAGTATTCAGTACAGTAACTTTCATAAATATAATATATGCAACTACATGTAAGTAACCTTGAAAATGAGAAAAAAATAAGATAAGCCAAGTAGACTGGCAGAAATCCAGAGTATAGCAAAACAGGTTATAATAGAGAACTGCATTAACTGCCAGACTAAACTGCATACTGTGGAGACAGGATGTTCCACAAATTAGGAAAAAACATGGTCAACAGAGGCGCCCATCAGTGGAGAGGGTCCAAGACTGGATTTTTGGTTCTAAAAAGGATTTTATTTACATCAATGGATATAGGTAAAACACCTTCAATGTGTCTTATGGCTAATGGTAGCCATTTCTTCAGGATGCTGTGTAAAAAACAAGTTTTAGAGAATATAGATCCAGATTCAGCATCGCTGCTACTGTAGAATCTGATCTCTCTTGGTTTTTCTCTCTATTTTACCCTCTCCACCTTGTGGAGTACCTCCTCTCGCTTTTAAGAGAAAAGTTTATTGAAATGAAACTTAAGGCAGTCAAAAAGAGGAACACCTGTCTCTTAAAAAAAACATATACTGTGTACTGGCATTGGACACTTATTGAAAAAATACACAATAAAATTTGCTTTAACAATGTTCAACTTAAAGCAAGCATTTCTCCTAAGATACAGATATGGAACAACACTGCTTGTTCTGAACAATGTCCCCAGTTGGGCCAGCAGTGAAGCACAGGTTTCCTCAATACAGACAGGAGAAGCAGGAACATTGATGAGCCTCAGGAAAAATTGAATTATGCTTTGACCAGTGTGGGAGTGCAACCCATTGCTACTGAGCTACTTTGTAGAAAAATATTCTAACATTTTAATGAAGCCTGTGTATTGATTAAGTTTGTCCTTTCTACCATTTCACAAAATCTGTTTGTACCCTTTTCTCTTGTTGAACTGAATAATTTTTTTTATTGAATCCACACATTGTATTGTTTATAGTCACATGGATCCACAGAGGTTTTATCCAAAGACCTTCACCTGCATTGCAGGGCTGGAAGCACATTTGAAGACATGGTCCTATCCTCCATGACCAAATGTTACCAATAAAGGAACCCAATCCCAGGGTATTTTCCTTCAGGGAAGCAGTGTGAATTAGACTGATACTGACTGTACTGTCCAGCACAGAAGACAGGCTACCTCTACTGATGTGGCAAGGACTCCCATTTCTTGGGAAGGTACAACCGTATCAAACTGATGTTGAAAGGGGGTTAAAGTAGGCCAGAAAAGATGGAAGAGGGGAAGAGACATTTGAAGGAAGAGAGGAGATGTGATTGGGGGGCTGAGGAGAAGTTATTGGAGAAGGGGGG
>NW_017306315.1:1326414-1368435 GCF_000935625.1 Nanorana parkeri
TGCGGGAGGAGAGCGCTGTGTTTGTGGGGTTTTTTTTGGGGGGGGCAAAACAAATCTTGCACCAGGGTCCTTTGTTCCTTAGGTCCGCCACTGAGTCAGGGACATCTTTAATATTGCTTGGATGCATGGCAAACATATTTTTGACCCATCCCACCCCTACCCACCACGCCCAGCCCCCTACCGCCCCATTAGATGGCACACAGTCATGCTACGAAGTATATGGCAGGGGCCAACGCTGGTGCAAGCATTTTGCCTACACAGGTAAGGTGCATTTTTCTGCCCTCCCTCCCTCCCCACTATGATGCCACTAGGTGGCTGCCTACACAGCTTATGCCAGCGCTGCCCCTGGATCTACCATAAATGATGTGATAGAAGGGCCAGTCTGATTGTATACAGATTGATTGGATAGTTTAGGTAGATTTTATCTATTACACAGATTTGGTAGATTTAAAGTTGATTGTGCAGAAATTGTATGGTCAGATTGTTACATATATGATGATTCTAGCATTTATCAAGCTATGTAATATGAGGATAACCCTAAACAATCCATTCAATTCATATAAAATCAGGCCGGTCCCTGCACTACATAATTGGTGGTACAAATTACATTTTATAGAGTATGGTTAGCCTATAGGCGACATCTAGGCTAGTAGTGGAGCGCCATGGAAGAGCCAACACAAATTCATTGAGGGGAATTTATCAAAACTGGACCAGACAGAATCTGGAGCAGATGCCCATAGTAACCAATCAGCTTCTCTCTTTCACATTCAATACTTAGCTGATGAAACTGAAGATAGAAGCTGATTGGCTACTATGGACAACCACTCCAGATTCTGTCTGCTCCAGATGTGAGAAACTTCTCTCACTGTAAAGTCACAGCTTCAAGTCCCAATCAGTAACATTCCTTGGCCTTCAAATTGTTTGTTTTCACCTCTGCAATCAGGTATTGGAATGGAAGTAACTGAGAACAACAGCAACTCAGCCACGTAAAATGACAGAGTGGGGTCAGCGCATGCTGAGGGCACAGTGCGCAGAAGTAGCCGACTGTCTGCAGAGTCAATAGCTACAGACCTCCAAACTTCGTGTGGCCTTCAGATTGGCACAACAACAGTGCGTAGAGAGCTTCATGGAATGGGTTTCCATGGCCGAGCAGCTGCATCCAAGCCTTACATCACCAAGTGCAATGCAAAGCGTTGGATGCAGTGGTGTAAAGCACGCCGCCACTGGACTCTAGAGAAGTGGAGACGTGTTCTCTGGAGTGATGACTCACGCTTCTCTGTCTGGCAATCTGGTGGACGTGTCTGGGTTTGCCGGTTGCCAGGAGAACGGTACTTGCCTGACTGCATTGTGCCAAGTGTAAAGTTTGGTGGAGGGGGATTATGGTGTGGGGTTGTTTTTCAGGGGTGGGGCTTGGCCCTTAGTTCCAGTGAAGGGAACTCTTAAGGCATCAGCACACCAAGACATTTCATGCTCCCAACTTTGTGGGAACAGTTTGGGGATGGCTCCTTCCTGCTGCAACATGACTGCGCCCCAGTGCACAAAACAAGGTCCATAAAGACATGGATGAGTGAGTTTGGGGTGGAGGAACTTGACTGTCATGCACAGAGTCCTGACCTCAACCCCATAGAACACCTTTGGGATGAATTAGAGCGGAGACTGCGAGCCCGGCCTTCTCATCCAACATCAGTACCTGACCTCACAAATGGTCAAACATTCCCATAGACACACTCCTAAACCTTGTGGACGCCTTACCAGAAGAGTTGAAGCTGTAATAGCGGAAAAGGGCGGAGCCAACTCAATACTGAACCCTACGGACTAAGACTGGGATGCCATTGAAGGAGAGCTATGGGGTAAGTGTTTTTCCCCATAGTTCTCCTGAGGGTCACGGGAGGACACAAACTAGTGTCCTCCCATCACCCAAAGCTCAGTATACCGCGAGCTACAGAGACGCCGCAGCCAGGATGGATTTCTTTTTTTTAACATTTAATTTTTATTATTTTCATCACAAATAACAGTTACATTCGTAGAAAAATACATTTTACAACATTCCATTATGAAAGACAAAAAATAAGGAAGAGAGCAAAATGAGTGGGGCCTGTTTAGAGAGCCAAAATACATATCCTTACTTTTTCAGTTATTTCAAAGCAAATCAAGCTTCCAAATAAACCAATGTCTCAGCTCCCTAACCCATTGGGGAATGAAGCATCCTGATATTACACCACGCGGACAACCACTCATAAACTAAACATATAAGGAGAAGGGGGGGGAGGGGTGAAAAGGACAACATAAGGATGGATTATAGACATGGACACCCTATACAATAAACTTCCACCAAGTGTGGACTTTAAAATTCATTGTAAACCTGAATAAATCGGAATAAATACGTCTACCCCCCCAAAAAGGCAAAAAAATTCTCCGAAAAGCATTCCCCGGGTCTCAAGAATGATCCACATTATTTAGGTAAATATTCGTTTGTTGAAATTCGACCCAGGGCTGCCATTTGTTTTTACATCCTTCATATTTATCATATTTAATAGCAGTCAATTCTTCCATCCGTCTATAGTAATCCACTCTGTTGAACCATTCCTTCAACGTTGGAACGTTGGCTGTTTTCCAATGCAGAGGGATTAACGCCTTAGCTGCGTTCAACAGAGTGGATATCAGCGACTTTTTATATTATAGACAGTGGAATTGTAGTAGCATGGAGTAGGCATATCGATGGTTCCAAAGGTAGAGAGGTATTAGTAATTTTCTCAACCCCTTGAACAATCTGTTTCCAAAATGGCCCAGTCCGGGGGCAAGACCACCAAATATGAAGATAAGAGCCAACAGCCGCACAGCCTCTCCAGCAGGTAGCTGCATTTAGGGGATGTATTGCATGTACGCGGTCAGGTGTATAATACCATCTAGCCAAAAAAACGATATGTCGTGTCAGTTACCAAAGTGCTAATGGATAGACTGGAGTTGACCCGTAATATATCTCGCTTTTGAGAATCGGTCCATGAGACCTGCAATTCCCTTTCCCATTGCATAAGGTAATGTGGGAATATTTGGAAGAGTTCTTCCAGTAGAATCAAATATATTCGTGACACTCCATGTCGGGGTGGTTCTGTCAAGGATAATAGTTTTTCCATAGGTGTCAAATCAGTCACCTTACGCAAAAGTTTTGGTAGTGAGGACACAAAATGCCCCAATTGCCTATATCTCCACCAATCCAGTGGATGTCTCCCCACCATTCTTGTAGCTGTGACAGTGAATGCAATTGCGAGCCATTCCATATCTGTGAGAGTATCAGAGGTGGGTAAATAGCCCTGTTAAGGAAACCTTGGCCTTGAAGTACTGGCATAAAAAAAGAGTAGCCTATCAGAGGCATCAAGGGGGAGTTATAATTCCCCACCGAGCGTGAGTATAATTTATCCCATATTTTCAGAGTATGATAAGTTAAGGGGGATGTATTTGGAACCAGTGCTCTAAACTGTGGAGGAATCCAACTTACGGTTGACAAAGTTTGTTCTGAAAGACTATTTTCTATATGTACCAACCACTTGGTCTCCGCATGATAGTTCCAAACTAGTAGTCTATTAAGAGCCGTGGCTTAATGGTATACAGTAAAATCAGGTAGGGCTAATCCCGCTGTATTTCGAGTACAGATAAGAGTCCCATGAGAGATCCTTGCGGGGGCACGTTTCCAAATATAGCAGCCTACCACCGATTTAAGAGTGCGCAGATACGAACTAGGTAGTGTTATGGGTAAGGTTTGAAATAAATAAAGTATTCTAGGCAGGATTGCCATTTTAATGACGTTTACCCTGTACGTTAAAGAAATATAAGAATGGTGAGAAAGCCATTTAGTCACATCCCTTTTAATAGAATTCAATATAGGGATGTAATTAGCTGTGTACAAATATATATATATACCTAAGTACTTCATCTTGTGAGTCTGCCAAGTGAAGGGCATGGTGCTTCGTATGGATACTAATACATGTGAGGGTGTAGTGATATTTAACATTTCTGGCTTTGTGAGATTAATTTTAAAATTAGATATTAAATTAAATGTTTCAAATTCCCGGAGTAGGGAGGGTAGTGTGATCAAAGGTTGCTGAATAAAAAAGAGTATATCGTCGGCGTAGGCCGCTAATTTATGTTCTCGGTTGCCTGCCATAATGCCTGTTATGTCAGGGTTCTGCCTGATTGAGTTAAAAAAAGGTTCCAAAGTAATTGCGAATAATAAGGGGGATAAGGGACATCCCTGTCTAGTGCCATTACGTAGAGTAAAACTATCAGAAAGGTGGCCATTGGCCCTAATTTGGGCGGTGGGTTTTTCATACAAGGCCATGATCCCAGCTAAAAACCTAGGGCCTATGCCAATATGTTGGAGTGTGGACTGTAGGAAATCCCAATCCACTCCATCGAACGCCTTATCGGCGTCCGTAGACAAGAGCATCGTATTCTTTGAGGAAAAAGAAGCTTGATGGATTAAAGAGATAGCTCTTTGGGTACTGTCTCTTCCCTCTTGTCCCAGGATGAAGCCCAACTGGTCCAGCTGAACCAGCTGGGGCATCAGGCCCTGAAGCTGAGACGCCAGGATCCCGGCATATACTTTAATGTCCGTATTGAGGAGATATGTCGATAACTACCGCAATTAGATGGATCTTTATCTGGTTTAAGAAAAAACGCAATATGAGCATGGAGAGTTGTCGAGAGTGGCGCTGTACTGTGTAAAAAGGAATTCAAGTATTTACACAAATGGGGGGTAAGTATCTTACATAGTATTTGAGGTTGAATAAAGACATTAGTCCATCAAGTCCAACCTATTAGGATCTCATTTTTGGAGTACCCTTTACCCCTGTATATTGCGGTCCCTTAAGAAATAGTCCAAAAGTTTCTTGAACAATTCCACATTATTTGCTGAAATCACCGCCTGTGGCAGTGAGTTCCAGACCTTAACCTCTCTAACTGTAAAGAACCCCCTTCGCCCCTTGTGCTGGAATTTTTTTTCCACCAATTTTAGGTGGTGGCCTCTAGTTTTTGTAATGGAGTTAATTTTAAACAGTTTATCGCTAATGTTGCTACCACCATTGAACATTTTGTACATGGAGATCATATCCCCCCTTAATCTCCTCACCTCCAATGAGAACATGTTTAAATTTAGTAGCCTTGTCTCGTAGCTCTGGTCCTCCATACCCCTAATTAGTTTGGTTGCCCTCCGCTGGACTTTTTCCAACTCAAGGACATCTTTTCTTAGTACTGGTGACCAGAACTGGACCGCGTACTCCAGATGAGGTTGAACCAATGATCTTTAAAGTGGCAAAATTATAGACTTGTCCCTGCAATACAATAGCCCTCCGCCAATCACCGGGGATCCTACCAGTCATTAAGGAGTCCTTAAAAATGAGGATTAATGGTCTAGTTATAACCTGGCTTAATTCCTGGGGTGAAGGTTATCCGGACCCACTGCTTTGTTTGCATTGAGCATTTTAAGTCTTTGTTGCATCCTGGTTTCCGTCAACCACTGGGGTATATTTTGAGTTAAACTGGGAGTTTTATCATGTGTGTCAAACCCGTTTGCCCCCTGCCGCTCACTCAGCAGTTTAGACAAGAGTTTCCCAGGTTTATCTCCCAGCTCATAGGTGCGTTGAGAGAGATAACTAAGAGAGCGCTTGTAGTTATTAGTCAGCGCTTCTCTCAGGTCTTCCCTTGCATTCGTCAGCTCCATATGGGCTGCAAGAGTCAGTGTACGTTTATGGACACGCTCAAGTGTCACTACTTTCCCTGTCAAGTCAGTTATCCTGCTAGCCAGTTCCCTCTTTCTCCGTGAGCCATGTGAGATAGGTGAGCCCCTTATAGTCGCCTTATGAGCCTCCCATAGAACACCAGCCGATACTTCCCCCAGAGAGTTTTCAATAAAATAATATTTAATATCTTTTTCAATGCCGTCCAATATGCTCTTGTTAGACAGAAGGGAATCATTAAATCTCCAAGTAGGAGGTAGACGAATATTTCTCAAAGTCCCCAGAGAAACCATCACCGTAGCGTGGTCCGAAAGAGTATAGGAGAGAATAGATGTGTTGTGTATAATCTAGTGACTTAAGAAAATATAATCTATCCTAGTGTACGTGTTGTGTAGTCTCGCTCACGGGGATGAAAAGTCCGCCATGTGTCCATTAATTGCATAGAGTGCAATAGTGTCTTAAGAAATTTAAGGTGTTTATACGCTATGTGAGATCGACCAGTGGAGGAGTCAAGAGGTTCTAAGTGCAAATTAAAATCTCCCGCTAAGACCGTGATCCCTTCCCGAAATTCTGACAATAGACCTAAAGTCTCCCGAAGAAAAGCATAGGGGCGTCTATTGGGGGCATATACATTAGCCATAGTGATTATTTGATTATCAATCTGTCCTTTAGGAAATAGATACCCCCTCCAAGTCGCTCATTATAGATATATGTTGATACTTCACATTTCTGTGAAAGCCGATGGGCACCCCTTTAAAGCTGTTAGAATTGGACATACTATAATACCATGTGGGCTAATAAATCGAGGCTAATCTCACTCGAGTATGATAGGAAAAATGAGTTTCCCGCACAAACACCACATCACAATGGAGTGAGCGTAATTCACCCAGAAAATGATGTATTTTCGCGGAAGTATTAAGCCCCCTAATATTATATGTCAATATATTAAGGTCAGCCATCGGAATTCACAGTGGGTGGGCATGTATCAATCAGGTATCTATTAGGTGTCCAAACCAAGACATACAAAAAAAAAAAAATAAGAAAGAAAACACAAAGCAAACAAAATATAAAAATGACACAAATAATTGCACCGCCGTTGTGTGGGTATTACACACATGGCGTGCCTATCACATATGCGACCATATTCTAGGTCTAATAAGACCTTCTGTATAGGCTCAACTGAGCCTACTTTGCATACTGCGGGGGACTTGACTGTATCACACAGCGGCCGGTCATCCCAAGCGTCCAGCCACATATGGCATAGACAGCTAGTAGAGCATGGGCCGGTGATCCCTCTCCCTCGCATTACACGAATGCGGGCGTGCCTTCATGCCCTTCCCGCGGGTACTAAGCATGCCCTGCAAACAATATACTTTTAATAAACTTTTAAAAATACCTCCCTATTCATACTGCTTTACAAGGAAAAAACAAACAAACAATTTACTATTGACCATCTAAGATTCTATCCGCCGCTCCCCCCAGGGCACAGATTACAGCTTGCCCATATCTTGGTCAGCAAGGTGAAATGCAGCGGAGAATACTATGTACATTATCATCTTTCTTTCTTTGCCACCCATCTATAGATATAATAGAATAGCATCAAGTTAAATGACGGGTCAACTTCGGGGGAAGTATCGTCGGGGCCCAGGCTAATCTGATATCGGTTCTAGCTGGAACCGAATCCTGCCAGTCCGGTATCAGTGGTATGCTGACAGATAAAACATCACAGAATTGTCCCAGATCTTCTGGGAACCTAAGGACTGCTGTTTTCCCATGTTCCTAGCTGTTAAACAGAAGGGGAAGCCCCATCTGTAATTAATGTCCGCTTTCTGTATTATTTCCAGGAGCGGACGCAGCGCTCTGCACCGCACCAAAGTCTCTCTAGCAAGGTCCGGGTAAATACGTATGTGTGTTCCATTAAAGTCCATTTAGGGATGTTCCCGTAATGCCCGCATTATGGCCTCCTTATCAGATAAATAATGCAGGCAACAGATAACGTCCCCAGGGTTATCTGAAGCCCTACTGCGGGGGTGAAATGCACGATGGACTCGGTCAAACAGCAAGGGGGTAGTCAAATCTCTGAGGGTCTCCGCTAAATCCAAGTCCTTCATAGTTTCTGGAAACCCACGAATCCGCAGGTTATTCCTGCGTCCTCTATTCTCTAAATCTTCTAAGTGGTATGACGCAGTTCTCTGGGTACAGGCCAAGGAGTATACCTGCGTTTGCAGTGAAGATATTACCTTAAGATGAGAGTCCATATGGTTTTCCCCCTCTTCCACACGCTGCAGTAAGTGTGTTACCTCCCCCCTGAGGGACAGAATGTCTAGCTTCAGGGATTGCTCCAGGCCATTAAGCATAGTAGTAAGGTCCTCCTTGGTCGGGAGAGCCCTCATTAGCTCGTCTATGGAGGGTGTCAGCGAGCTCTGCTCCCACTCGTCTCCTGTTTCAGATCTGGAAGAATCTGCAGTGCGGTCACGTGAGGACGGTCCGGAGGACGGGTCAGATCGAGCAAGGGAACTCCGCGATTGACTCCGGGAGTCCACCGCTAGGTAGCGCTTAATCGTTCCCGGCTTTGGGGTTTTCGTAGAGCCAGGTCCAGTATTCTTCCCCATCGTGTACCGCGGCAGCCGTCGTTGTAGTGAGTAGTAGATGGTTAGATATTCGGGAGGTCTATTATCAAGGTAGAGGCATCCGGAGCCCACACTAAACACGTCTAGCTGCCATTGTGTTATGGCCACTCCCCCCCCGTGTAACATAGAGCGTCTCGCCAGGGCGGATTTCAACATTAATGTCGAGATCCACCCAGCTGCGTGATTGACAGCTGGTTCTGCCTATCTAGAGGCAGAGTCAGCTGTACCCGCCTCCTCCCCATCCGTTCCGCCAGTCAGCGCTGGAGGATCGGAGTGAGGAGGGGGGAAATCCCTGCAGGGAGCCATGAGTGACAGTCACGGCTCTCTGCAGGGACAGGATCGAGAAGTTCGCTCACTTCCCAATCTATTGAGCCGACGTATGACAGTTTCATTGTCACAGGTCGGCTAGAACTATGAGGCTGAGTGATTTTCACTTTTTCACGCCTTATAGTTCTCATTTACAGTTGATAAGCGTGTAAAGGCCGGCGTCCCAATACTTTTGGCAATATACTGTATGTTTTGTTCTCATCCACAAAGCGCACCCAATTCATGTTTACAAAATAGTTATTTTGTTTCTAGTTGTTTGTTAGGAGCAGATTATACATATAACTCTACATGAAGCTTCCATCGCTTAGAACAGTATACACAGGGTTAATTATGATAATAACCATTACTTCCAGCCCCCTTCCTAGCATTACACACAATGGGGAAATGTAAGAATATCCAGCAAGTAAAAAGGTGAGCAGAAATGTTTATTGTTTAATAAGTTGTGTCATGTGATCAGGAAAATGTAACACATATAAATTAGGATTTAATTCCAAAGTGGTATAATGCTCCTGTATGGCACAGAGACTAGTCCAATGACTTTGTTTTAATCAAACGAGAGGGAATTTGAATTAATCTTTGCCCCAGGAATAATGATGAACTGTGTGACGAAGCTGCTTTCAACACCTCTGCCCTGCAGTTAAGATAGCCGTGAAGCCGCCATTAGTCCGATGCTTCCCTACCTCATGCTGCACCTGTGGCTGAGCTCGACTCTCTCCCTCCTGCTCTCGATGGTGCTGCTGGGACTGCTCTGCAGACGCACAGAATAAAGCCAGGCTGGCGTGGGGATGGAGCGCAGTCCCAGCATGAAGATGTTAGGTGTGGAAACCTGGCGGGGGAGCGCTCTGAACCCCCAGGAGAAGGTACCCTTTTCGAGCCCTGGCGAGCCCTTCTGTAGACTAGGCGAGTTAGGCGGCCGCAAGGCCCCTGTGAACGCGAAGCCTTATGCGACCACCTACCTCGCCTAATTAGAGAGCCGCCTCTGGATAAACCGGAGGGGATTGGCGATGTTGCATTAATCTATGTGGTAGAACAGGAAAGAGAAGAGGGTACCAAAGACAAGAGGATAGCCTGTGAGCCTAACCAGGAGGTCTCTGCACCTGAACTCATGAGTGGCAAACTACCCAAGGAAAAGCAAGGATGCACAAACAGGTCCCAAAGTGGGGGCACACAGTTATGATGATGGTTTGTCAGTGGGCTTAGTTTAGTTGGCCTCTGATTACAATCCTTATAAGCTGATTTTCCCTCTCATAGAGAACAGTTCCAGCACACTCTCGGATGGGACAATAGGTGATGCTTAAAATAGAGGGTATTATGCACAGTATCAGTAAGGTCTAAAATGACCTCTTGTAATTCTTAAGTCACAGCAGGAAACAGTGTTTTTGGAAACAGACTGTTGGGACTCTAAATTTTAGTCAGAGAGGGTCACAATGCCCGGTAGCTCAGCCTGATCTAAGGCCTAGGAAAGGTCAGAGATAGACTCTGCAGGAGATGGTACCGGAAAGAGTTTAGAGCCTCTGTAAATATTATCCATGAGGAAGGGTGAGCTGCAACTTGACCCATACGTAGGGATGAACAACGGGTTCAGGTCGACCATGAGTTGGACCCAAACCCAAGGTGTTCACAGTGTGCCAAATGAGTGAACTAAATTGTAAGATTTGGCGAGTTTGCCTAACCCCACACTGAACCTTTCTGCATTCATTTAGTGGCGGCATATGACAACTTCCCACTCGGCCCCCATAATTGGTTGCCAGGATGTGGCAGCTCCTGCACCATAACACCTAATGACTCTTGCATCCTAGCAACAAAAGATCTAACTGCCATTTGACCAGGTCACTGTAGGCAGTCAGTAGTAATAGACAATATTTCCACACGGTGCTTTCAAAGCAGGGCCAGAAGTAGGATGATGCTTCCTCTACACGGAATGGCAGAAAAGACAGCTGGGGCATGCACATGACACTCCATCTAAGGGATGATATCAGCATGCAGTGTCCCTCAGTGTTAATACTTTCTACGATAAAACAGGCAGTAGCTGGAAATTGAAAGATGGCCAGCAGTGCAAATAGTTCACTTTTGCTTTAGCACAGATGCAGACAAATTTGCTGGTACCCTCCAATTAAAATGAAGCGCACCCAATTTGCTCTAAAATTATTTCAAGCTGACCAAAGTAATTGCCATCCATCATTGTTTATTCCATATTTAATAAATTCAGGCTTTGCTTTGATTTTTTAATTTAACAGAATATTTTAAGTAAAAAAAAAGTAAAAATGGCATGGATAAAAATGATGGGGCCCTTAACCTTGCACCACCTTTAGGAGCAGTCACTACAAACAGGCAATTTCTGTAGCTCTCAGTGAGACTTCTACATCTGAGAACAGTCAACTTGGCCCACTCTTCTTGAGCAAAGTTCTCTAGCTATCTCAGTTTACAAGGATGAACTTTCGAGGTGACATGTTTCAGTTCTTTTCATAGATGTCTGATAGGATTCAGATCAGTGGATGATAGAAGGACACTTCAGACTAGTCCAATATTTTGTAATTAGCCTTTATTAGGTTAGGTTAGCCTTTGTTAGGTTGCTTTCAGTTGTGTGTATGAGAATGAAATGCCGAACATTTGCCTCAGCCGATCCAGATGTTGCATCGGCTGAGGCAAACGGGTTCTTCCCTTCGGTTCAGCCAAACGTGCTGGGGCTGGTTGGTTGAACCAAAGTGAGGTGAAGCAGGCTGAATGCAGCCGATGTATGGCTAAAAATAGCCATACAGGGCAGCTGTGAATAGCCGAGCAGGCTTGGCTGCCTTCACTTCGACTCGGTTATTCATTTTACTGCCTTCGGCAGCTTAGTGAATAACCCCCTTCATTTTGGTAGGTTGCTATATAAACAATTATATAGTGATATGGAGAAGAATGAAGCAAGCTCACAAAACATTTACTCAACTAAGTAAAAAATCCAGATGGAAATATGAATATACATACATCCTAAAGAAGGCAGTTATTAGGGAAGCATTTAAGGATATTGAAAAAAGAAGAGAGAAGACCTACTAAGATAAATGGATTAAACAGGGAAGATACAAGTGATATTTCTTTCATCAATGATTTTAGAAGGGGTTCTTCTGTTAAGATATTTTTTTAATCAGAGGAAAGAGACCATTAAGAAAAAAACTTATATAAGTGAAGACAGGATACCTAACAATTGGTTTGGGAATAGAAAAGTGTTTTTTTTTTTAATTATATAGATGTGCAGCCTGTGGCAATAGCATCAGAGAGACAAGACTGATATAATAGTTTAGTTCAGTAGCTACTGGTATGGGCAGTGTATTACCTGTAACTACATGTAACTAAGTAGGGGTCTATCCACTAAGCTGCCACAGGCATAATATCATATCTTATAATATCTTATAGATGCCGAACAGCAGTGAGTGAATAGCCTGAGCGGCATTCAGCTCGGCTGTTCTGCTCGGTCCCTCTGAGGGACCGAGCAGAACAGAAAAATGTTAAAAAAGTTTAAAAAGAGGAAATAGAAAAAGATTGTGCGGAGCTAGCAGTGATAGTTTTATAGAATAGAATAGTTTTCTATTGTCCGGCGGCTCTGCTGCCGTCAAAAAATAAAAGAAAAGAAAAAAAATCTCCCGGGCGCTCTGGAAGCCTCCCGCTCCCGGCAGCAGGCCAACTTTGGCTTTTAGCACGGCTCAGCCGAGCCGATGCATATGCGTTCGGCTCGACTGAGCCGCTCGGCCACGTTCGGGAGCTGTACGGGCTATTGTGAATAGCCCGTACAGCACCCCTTCGGTTCTACTGAACCGAAGGGGTCCTGGGGCCAAAGCTAGCCGAAGGATCGGCCGAAGCTACGGCTAGATCCTTCGGCAGCTTTGTGAATCGACCCCTAGATGTCAGCAAGTAGGAACACATTAGAGAAAAATAGTATATAAGTGTTAGAAAAGAAATAATGTTTCTGCCTCTATGATCCGAAGCATTTAAAATGTATATGCACTAAACAAATAATGACACATTGGAGGAAGACATATACAGAATATTTTTTTATTCCTAGGGGTCTAAATATAGAATTTGATGTGATTTGTTAACTGCAAAGATGTGGAATAAATGCATTAAAAAAGAAGGGAACTGTAGACCGAATTTCTGAGTGCAAAATGCACTTGAAATGCATTGAAAAGGTCTATAAGCCATTTTTAAAGGCTTTTTAAAAAACAAGATTTTAAAGAAACTTTATATTTTTTATGTATGCTATTTGAGCAGGGTTACTTGTGACAACAGTAAGTAATAACTGGACTGGGGGAACAGGAGGAGACCTGCTCAGAGGCCAATGAAGAGGATTTTATGAAATGAGTGCATTTCTGAATAAGCTTGATTTATTTTTCATATTACAAAGGGCTTTTATTCTAGGAAACATACAAGGAGTGAACATACAACCAGAAAGGGTTGAGGAGCAAGGGATCAGAAGAGATCTATGCGAAAACTAGAGATTACACTGCATTGGATTTGGGAATGAGGGGTTCCTACAACAAAACGTGAAGCTGGAACAGTGCATATTTTGTTGCTAAATACTTTTTGGAGACATTATTTGGTCACAGGGCTTGGGAACAAAGTGCCTGGGAGCTAAGTGGCATTAAAAAATTGGATTTGAACTGTTTGGGATATATTGAGTGCTTGATTTTTGGAATACTTGTTGTCTCTGCTTCCTTCCTTCCTTTTTAGACCCTTTTTTAGTATTTAAAAACTCTTTTTATGTTTGCATTTACATAAAAATAATCTAAATGTGCATATAAGGGATGATATCGCGTCAAATAATGGGGAAGACGTAGACACCTTATGGCTGGAGCTAGATATGACAGACGCTAGCCGTAAACTTCTCGTGGGTCTTTGCTTTAAACCTCCAAATATAGGGGTAGAGGAAGAAGTCAATCTTCACTTGCAGGTAGCTGGGAGAGAGGGCAATGTAGTCGTGATGGGTGACTTCAATTACCCAGACATCAATTGGGCCAATGGAACTTCGGGTTCAGCAAAGGCGGGGCGATTTCTAAACATGTTGCGCGACAATTTCATGGACCAGATGGTGGAGACTCCTACCAGAAAAAAAAACACAACCCTGACCCGGTGGGCAGGGGAGCTTATTTGCATTGGGCAGGGGGGCTTAATTGCATCGGGGTACCCCTTTAATTAAGGGGCACCCAGATGCCACCACCCCCTATTGATTTAGTAAGGGATCATTGTACTCCTACTCATTCACTAAAGGGTTAAAAGTACATGTAAATGAATAGACCACACATTGGGAAAACGTCAGAGTCAGTTTTGGACAATTCCTTTATTTAAAAAAAATAGATCCAGTGTCAATCACGATAATGAATGACACCCGCCAACTCGCCAAAATAAAAAAAAAGTCCCCCCGCAGAGACCTGTCTCAACCCGGCAAAGACTCACAGCCAAATGACAGCTCTGGCCAGAATGTAAACAAATGGATCGAGTGAGCTGTGACATCATGGTGCTCGTTCCGCCTATTTGACATTCTCAGCTGTCATTGAACAACAGCAGCATTCGTGAGCCCCACACACTTTTTATTCCCTTTGCATAACTACAGCTATATATCTATTTGTGACTATATAAAGGGCTAACCGATGTTCTGATGTATATTTTTGGCACAGGTATACTGTTCTTCTGCTACATCCCTCAGATGCCCTCCCCTTTACCACTGCAGCACACTTTGGAGAATATATGCTGGTCATAAGGTTAGCTGACAGATATATATCATAGGTAAGCATGCTCATTATAATAAGAGGTTTATGTTTATGTATTTGGATATTAATTATTAAGATATTAGACTAATTGTGATGAATTTTGTATGCAGTACACAAAGACTGCTATTCATTGGCTTATGTGTCTGAGGAAGTGAACTTCCTCAGTGTTTGGCAAAATGCTTAACACTGCTGGGACAATCCTTGACAGTAATCCTTCATCATGGACTTGAGGAGTTGAGCATTATGTTTGATATGATGTATTGTATGAATAATATATGATAACTTGAAGATAATGAAGACTTACAGGGTTATTCACAAAAGGGTGAAGAGTTTGTAGAAGGCAGGGGAAGTGAGCAATCTAGGCCAAAATAGCTGATTTGTTAAAATTCTCCAATTCAGCTCACTTTCTAGTTCAGCTAGAAAGTTATCCTAGATTGTTACTTCTCCTGCCTTCTCCAAACTCTTCACCCTTTTGTGAATAACCCAGTTAATGTTTTGTCAGATGCACGATATACGTGGGTCTTTTGAAATGTAAATTCTACCAACATGTGTAAGATGTTACAAAATAGAATTGATTAATTGATATCCAATATTAAATTACAAAATAAAATGTACATTTGATAAATTTTGATTGCAATTCTGGTTGTCCCTCAAAGTCCTAACTTTGCTACATTTAAATATTTAGGACTAAGTACTCCTAAGTACACTAGGTAATCCTACTTACCTGAATAATTTCTTTTACATTTATTGCCGAATGATTTTTTGCTGGAGTTAGAGATATATTTAATAATATATATTTTTATTTTCAAGTTTTTTTGTCTTTATTTTACTAACCTGAAGAAACCCTTTCGGAAAAAAAAATTTAAGTTGATAGTTACAGGTAATTTCAAAATAGAAAGACTTAAAAATACTGCTTTGTATTTGACTGTAACAAGGCAAAACTTACATGAAGGTCATTACATCTTTCAGAAAATGCTACTACTTCCTAAACTGAAAATAAAACAGCAGTTTATCAACTCTGAGTGCTTTATTATGACTGTATGCTGCAAATCAGAAACAAACCTTCAACTATTTTAATAACACATTATACATTTTTAATAACACAAAGTAAATTTTATTACCGAATAAGGTAATAGTATCTGATTTACAGCCAAGACTCATGGTGTACTGACATTATTATCAAGGCAATTCTGAGTAGAAACATTACATCATGTAAAGTGACTTTCATTTTGCAAAGGAGAAAACACAGCAACTGAAACATCTACAGCCTATAGATGCTTAATTCTTATAACATATTAGTGTACTTCTCATTCACAGCTGCTACACAAAAATGCCATTGCCACATTAAGGTTAAAGTGTACCTTTAAAGAAACGCTTTTTGTTGTTTTTGTTGTAAGAAAGTTCTAAAACCTCTTTCAGTTTTTTGTTGTTGCATGTTTCCACTAGGGCAATTAACCCTCTCTATTACTCCATGGTCACTGGGACAGTAAGGGATGGGAAATCCAAAATGTTACATTAGTTTCTTGACCAGAAGTAGAACAAAGATCTTTAAATGCAGACACCTGTTACATTGACTTTCTAAAAGGGGATTGGGAGATATTTTATTACACTTTCTGTTGTATCTCTGGAACAGGAAGTGAAAGGAACTCTCCTCAGTGGGACACATACAAATAAATACACTTCTTAACTATACCTCTTGTTTGTATGTACTCCAAAACACTAAAAAAAATAGATATAGGTAAACCTTAAGCTGTGTATGCAGCTTAGCCAATTTAGGGTAAATATGTCCTTTCCTAAGCATTGTATCACGAACCAATGTGCTTGACTCCTAATCATCTGATTACCATAATAAGCCAGTCATGGCAATCACTAGTGATGAGTGAATTGGGCAAAGTCTGTTTTGTTGGACCTTTGACAAACCCTCTGGGAAGTTTGCAAACCGTATTAAAAATTGCTATTTTTTCTGGCTGGGGATTGTCATTGGGAACATGTACTAATGCAAAACAAAAAATACCGTTTAGTAGGGAGAGGGTCTTTTAATGTGGCTCATAGGGCAACATTAAAAATACACAAAATATATAAATAACATGCTTTGGGGGTTCCTTAACCCTTTCACTGCCCGACCCTGCTCCCCACATTCAACCTCAGTTAGCTAGACTATTATTGCTGTTTTTTAACTTTTTATCAGATTTCCCTATATTTTACTTACAGCTGTGAAAGTTTGTAAAATACCACCCCACACCATACAGTTTCTGAATTCACATGACCTGTAGAGTAAAAAGATGGTGCTGATGGTTTTGTACATTCTGTGATAGTTGTGCAAATGTTTATCAAAACAATATTTTCTATAAAACTACTCTAAAATCATTATTAGTGCTCTGACCTCATAAATCTGCAGCATAGAGTCTTGACAACTTTTTCCCTGATCTTCTTTGGTTGAACACAGAGTAGGCCATCAGGGTTATAACAGACCCTTAATGTCTTCATAAATAGAACATGTTACTATCCAAGCATATTGTTCAATAGGAGCAAAAAATTATTTCCATGAACACGCACAAAACATGCATCTAATTAACCATGTGAATCCCCAGGCTTTTGCTCTCTAAATTACCTGGAGTCCCAGAAACTTTTTTTATTTTTTTGTTTATGCAATGTCTCAGTTCTGCACGTTATGTCTTTTAGATTTTCTAGTCTACCTTAATGTATTATACATAGTTTTTTTTATCATGACAGCTATGACTTTAACTGGGTAGCTCATTCAGATAAATATATTTTTATTTCTTTGGTTTCATTTTGGAATAAATAGTAGAAAAATTGAAAACAAATATTTTTTTTCAGAATTGTTTCTCAATGCAACAACTACGTAATTTGCACACCTCCATATATGTACCACAAGATATAATCAAACTGTTCATTGATTAAAATGATATAACATTAGTGCAAATTTTATGTAATGTAGCCCAAAGGATAAAGTTGAAAGTGAACATTTGCTTTTTCTTTAGTAGTGCTTTAGTCTTATTTTAGTGCTACATTGCGATGCACACAGGAGAAAAAAAAATGGTTTGTGAAAATTGTTAGCATAGCGTTAGGATAAGATTAAGTCGGGTTAAAAGGGACACACAGTAGCAATATTTTTACAGGTTTGCCATCTCTAAAAATTTAAACAATAATGCATTCACTTACGTGAGCATTTGCTGCTTGAGCAGTGAATGCAAACGTCATCCACATCTTTCGTTGTCATCGTTATAACCTGGGGTTAATCTGGGGTGGGACTATTTTTATGTTTAGGCTACATATATTGATATATTAATATAAATGTATATACTATTTATTTTTCTATTTTATTTTACTTTTTTCATTACATTTATTATAGCAGTGATGTATAGCTGCAGGCAGATAATGGACAGAGCTGTGACAGCTCTGATTAGGCCTCTGTACTCAAAGGAAATGCCATGTTGTCACTCCTGATGATGTGGAATCATTCTGTTAACATCTTCTTTTACAGCATGTTCCTATGGAGTGAGTTGTAGAAGCATTGGAAGCCCAGGAGCTGATTGCTGGACCCCGGTTGTCACAGTAGTCACTGAGATTGTCCACTATTTTGAGATGGCACTAGGACAAATGGCTGCTATCCCAGTGCTTTTTAAAATGGAAGCCAGGACTCAAGTGGTTAAGATAAGGTATTTTGTAATACGTAAGGTATTTCTGCACAAAATAGAAGTAAAAAGCCATTTTAAATGTCTTTTTTCTGTCTGTGTTCCTACTGGGGACATTCGCCCTCTCTGTTTCAGTGATCATTATCGCTGGGACTTAAAGTAAGGAAAAAAATCTAAAATTGTGAATTGTCACCAGAACAGACATAGAGGTAATCTTCCGATGGGAGAAATTGTTTCAGAGACAATTAAGAGAGGATATTCCTTTACCTCAGATAGATATCTTCTGAGTTTCTTTTGTGTCTGAAGACAGTGAGTGAATCTTCCCAATAGGACACCGATACTATTGAGATTTTAACCATTCCCTATTGTGTCAAAAAGTAACATACGTTTTAGATTTAGATGTACTTTATCTATAAAATGATGAGGTACAAAATGTTTTTAAATATGCTGCTTATGTACATTTTTGTGTATCTTTATGTTTGGCCATCACGCAAAGGTTTACAAATTTGTGTTTGTGATTCATTTACTTGACACAATTCCACCATTTATATTTGATTTCAATGTTGGAGATTCTTTGGTTTGTGTGCACTAAAATTATAAAAGGGAATCTGCCAAAAGTGTAGCCACAACAACTCCACACAGCAGTCAATGCTTTTAAACAGCATGTTACACAGCAGCTATTCCTGTCAGAATAATAGCAACATAGATCACAATGCATCCAGGTAATTGAAGGAATCTGCCAGAAATGTAGTTGGAATACCTTTACACAGCAGTCTTCATAGCAGCCATTCCTCAGACTGGTAGCAAAATGGTTCACAATGCATCTGGATATGAAAGGGAATTTCACATCAGTAATTATTTTTTATATTATATAATATGTTATATTATATTACAGACGTGATGATCTACACATCTGCAGGGATGCTGTTTATAAGGAATGGCTGGCTTTGTGATTTTGCTGGGGCTCTGCTTTTGGCAAAGTCCCTTTCATGCACTATGATCAGTGCTGATACTGTCTGGGGCTGCTGTGTATTATTCAATACTACAATACAGATTTTCCATACATTTGTCAGATTCCTGATCAGCCATTAAAATAATTGGTTATGATAAGAAACTGCCCAAAAGGGACAGCTTTAAAACTGACTTACACAATCTTTATATCAACTGGTCTAAGAGCACTATTAAAGTAGTATTAAACTCTCAAACTTTTTTTTCAATAATAAATCCAGATCAATCATATATACAGTGCCCAGCCAAGTAATACTTAACATTTTTGCCCAAGCACTTACAGTGATCATGCTTCCAAACTGCTGGCTCCAACTCTCTCAGCTCAGCTCCCCTGAACATCCTGTCCAGTACAAGATCACAAGGAACAGAGTAGTCTCAAGCAGCCATCTATCTACTAGCTAGGAGAAGGGAGGAAGGAGAGGGGGAGAAACAGGGGTGGATGGGAATGGCTTGCCTCGCTGTGCCTGTGTATTTATGAAGGCACACATAGCTTCCTAATACACACAAAGGTGTCTCCATAGGACCCTTCAAGGGAAAAGAGCCACCCAAAAAAAGGATATCAGGGCTAGTGCTCAGGGGACCAGTTGATTCTTCCGGATAAAACATGTTTTAAACATCAAGGAGCAGCATCCATTGTAAGTGATTTCATCAGCATCTGAAATAGCTTAGAAACCTTTTGACTTTAACCTCCCTGGCGGTAATCCCTCGGGGCTGCAGAGATAAGTGACACTCACCTTGTCCCTGCGATCCCGCGGCGTCCTCTGCTGTACGCGGCCCGAAAATTAAACTAAAAGCCGGCATCTGACTTTTACTTTCGTTTTCGAGCGTCACAGCCGGTGGGAAATTCAAAAGTGAAAAGTTGCAATATACACAGAATACACACAATACAATATAATCTGCTATAATTACACTTATGTATCAAACTATTTCACTTCAATTTTGTCCCTAGAGCTTTGTCCAGTGCCCTGCCTGACACTTTTTCACAATTATAAATGAGTTATTCCTAAGATTTACTAAGAATTACAGGCCTACAACAGATAACACCAAATTTCCATGCAAAACAATGTACCGCTTTTGGTACAAAATTCCTGACATAATCATACCTCCAGGGAGGTTAATACAACTACCTTTAAGCATGTTACATGGATTTTCTATAGGACTTCTTTCTACATTATAGATATTTTGGAGGATTAGCATTGCTGATCCTATGTTTAATTCTGATAGGATCCATTAGGCAGAACTCCACGATTGAACAATAACTAAATTTTTACAAAATATATAGCAAACACTAACATAGAGAAAGTGAACCTTTTCAGATGCAATTATATACATTTACACATATCACAATTTTAAAAACATTAAAAACTTTTACAAAATATCATGGGCGAATTTATCCACCCACTTTCATAAGAAGTATGGCACTGGAAATAAAACTGAATCTGACACTACAACAGCCCAGGTGAGATGGTGGAGCACAGCCCCTTATGGTGGTCCCTTGTGGCATATGTTGTGTGGGGGTGGATCCTGCAGTACTCTTCAGTTACTTTGAACCATCTGGTAACTGTATGCATGTATCTAACACAGAGTTATACAGAGATATAGCAAATTGGTGATGTATACTCAACTGAAACTTTGTATCCCCATAGATAATATATAGATTGCACAACTTGTCTGGGGAAGCAGACCACATCTGCAAAACGCATCACGCTCCTGCATCCATATGTTTCCTTCTATGCAAATCCCTCTTTGGAGGTCACAGCAAGGTCATACTCATTTGACCAATATACCATGTTGAAAGATGTATTTTTCTTCAATATAACCTTATGAACTAAGGGGACAGGTGCAGGTTATTTATGCAAACAGATGGACTTTGCTTAAGCTAAGAATCCTTGAGTATATTGTGAACTTATGGCTTTTATGTAAATATAAATTATCTTTTATTATTGTTTTTTTTTAAATTTTATATTGTAGATGTATTTGTAGTTGGTTTGATATTGTAGTTTTAATTTGAATTATTCAAAGGGAGATATAGACACCTAAAAAAAACAAATTCTGTATAACCCATGGATTTAAATATGGACCTTCTCAAAGAAAAAAATAAGTTTTTTTGCACATGCACATAGCTAAGAAATATCACTCTGTTTTTTGCAAATAAGGGCTTTAAAAAAAGATTGCAACCGGCAACAATTAGGAAATATACCCTGTGAAAATACACATGCAGCCATTTAGCAGTAAAATGCATATGGACTTAGGAGCATATTGTGAACAAATTAAATTTCAGCAAGCAAAAAAATATTAAATATGCCCTTTTAAAAACACACATGTTATGACTTCCAGTTGAACTTCCAGTGACCAGTATGAGAGCGATAACATCAAATTTAACACACCTACTCCCCATTCACACCTGAGACCTTGTAACACTAATGAGTCACATGACACCCGGGAGGGAAAATGGCTAATTGGGCCCAATTTGGACATTTTCACTTAGAGGTGTACTCCCTTTTGTTGTCAGCGGTTTAGACATTAATGGCTGTGTGTTGAGTTATTTTGAGGGGACAGCAAATGTACACTAATATACAGGCTGTACTCTCACTACTTTACATTGTAGCAAAGTATAATTTCTTCAGTGTCATCACATGAAATGATATAATAAAATATTTACAAAAATGTGACACTTCTGTGAGATACTGTATATATATATATATATATACATACAGAGCATAGGATGAAAAAATATAATGAACATTGTGATGTATAGCTTCGTGGTATGCTTTGTAGCAAGACTTCTGAATATGAAACAATACCATACCTATTAAAAATGCTGTATTACCTATATGGATTCATATTTGACTTCAAATGGTTTTCATCTAATTACCCGATGTGATGTTTCAAATTATGCTTGTCATATTAAGGAATATTCATCACAAACAAAATGAGGAGGTATATTGTGCAGTTTTATAAAGTTTTATAAAGTTACAACTCCTTGTAGACACTTGAGATGTAACGAGAAGAAATTTTATGAATATTTTGATGCCTGTGCAAAATGTAAAAGGGTTCATTACCTCACATAATTAATCTCAGTCAAATATACTCATGCATTTTACTGCTCACTGTTATTTTCTGGTTTCATCTACTTTGTTGCTCATAAATCATGAAGAAATTAGAAAAGTAATTATCACTTTTCAAGAAATGTAAAAAGTGTTGAACTGACTTTCTTGGTGGTTGCAAATAAATGTAGCAGGGTAAGTATTTTTAGGAGAAATGTTTTGGCACAATTTCCATAACTGAATGCTTACTAATTTCAATCAGTGAACAGTGCTAATATTAATTTAGTTACTTTTTTAATCAGTTGCTCATATAAACGTTTATGATTAGGGTTGCACAGATACTTTTCGAGTACCAGTGCAGATACTCTGCATTCTCATGAGATCTACCAGGGTTGCAGAGGTTGTAGCTGGGACCTGGCTCTGGTGCTCTACCACTGTCCTGAAATCATTAGTCTGTATTGTTTTAGAAAAACTGTCACATGACGATAAACAAAAATGTATCAGTACTCGTACTTGTAAGTACTCGGCAAGTACCAGTACTCGTACTCGCAAAACTGGTATCTGTGCATCACTTTATTTATATTTATAAAAACAAAATCGTACATTAAAACAGAGATGTACAAATCCCAGGAGTTCCGTGTGCTCCTTACAAATGACAGCTGCCTCCTAATTTTTGAATTTTTCTCTAGTGTAGTCTTGGAGCTCAAAAGTATCGGTACATGTACTCGTACTTGTACCGAGTACTGTACTTGGTATCTGTGCAACCCTATTTATGATTTCTCTTCACAAACTACATTTTCACAGGAAATTCTGTTTTTAAAAATTAATTAGAATTGCACAACGCCAAATAATAAAAAGATAAATATAAGCTCATTCAGATGTGGTTACCAAGGCCAGAGCAGGTAAAAAAATAAACTCATCAATTACACTGGGGAACAATTCTTTTTTTTATTGTCTTTTGCATGAGATTTTTCAACTGATTCTAAGTTTGAAGTTTTTCAACTGATTATCTGCTGAGATCTGTACCTAGCCCTGGTGTAATTTGTATGCAGCCTGCTGATATCTGTATTCAGCTCTGGTGAGATCTGTAGGCAGGTCTGGTGAGATCTGTAGGCAGGTCTGGTGAGATCTGTATGCAGCCTGGTGAGATCTGTACGCAGCCCTGGAGAAATCTGTACACAGCCTGGTGAAATCTGTACACAGCCCTGGTGAGAAACTGTCCTAAAATCATTAGTCTGTATTGTTTTAGAAAAAAATGTCTCATGTCCCTTTAGGAAAAAGTATCAGTATTGGGTATCAGCAAGTACCTGAGGGAAAGTACTTGTACTTGGTCGTGAAAAAATGGTATTGGTACATCCCTACTCAATACGTTGTCTCTTTTTGTTCGTATTTGTCTTTTGAATGTATATACTCAATTGCTTCATTTTTCTGATTGGATAGCATTTATTGATATTGGAGAATGATTTTCCTAATATTGTTTCTGTTTGTAATACATACGAAGATCTTGTAACCTTATTCTTCATGTGAATTGGGTCATATTTGAAATGTTATTTCCATTTTGTTTTATCAATGAATAAAGAATGTATAAGTTATATGATTCATCCAATTATACATTAACAGAATGTGAGACATCTTTATTGACAGAAGGTGGTTTAGCATTATGCCCCTCACAACCAGTGAATATTTATTAACTGTTTACTGATTTACAAGCTTATGTTCATCAGTTATCACTTCAAATAAGATACATAAACAAAAAATAGATTCAGTTGTTGGAAACACAAATATCTTTTTGAATTTTAGAGTGGATGATAATGATAGTTCCACTGTGATCCATACTCTATTTTCAGTACCAATACATACGGCATAAAAAAAGAATACATTGATTATTACGAATGCAGACAAATGTGGTGCAATTGTGGTGGACCCGTCCCCATTGGCCACCGGAAACACACTGGCTCGGCGGGCGCATGCGCAGTGACCACCTGCACACTCGCATTTCTGCTTAGATCATAGCCATCTCAGCCAATGGTTTTAACTTTATTGTTTATTGGTTTTCACTTCTATGTATTTATGTCACTTTGGTACTGTTGGTGTTCATTTTTCGTTTGCCTGAAGAAGGAACCATGCTGATTCCGAAACGTTGCTGTAAAATGCTACACTATTTCTAGTCAATAAACAAGATTGACTTGGCATTACATTGGAGTTCGAGTGACTTCCTGTTGGGACTTGTGTTTTGTGGAGGCATCTGCTGTTACTGCCACACCCGCCCTGTTTTTCCTGGGCTTCCATCCGGTCAGGAGTGCGATGGGATACAGGTTTTTTCATCATCTGGCTCCTCCCTCCTTGGTGGCTTAAACCGCGAAATCTCAATTGCCCGTCATTTGTGCAATGAGTAACATGACGGGCAAGTATCCCTTCCGCCTCCATGCTGAACCTTTCTAAAACCACTGACACTGCTGACAGGCACTCCTCACCTCTGCCTGCCGTGTTACAGAGCAAGCTCCCCTTGTACAATTATCCAGACTGCTGCATCTGATTCTTTGCCAAGCTGTCTCCACTAGCAGCCATACTGCTGCATCTGATTCTTTGCCAAACTGTCTCCACCAGCAACCATACTGCTGCATCTGATTCTTTGCCAAGTTGTCTCCAATTGCAACCGTAGTGACACAGGCTGCTGAACTGTAAGTACCTTTATTTCCTCACCTTTTGCAAAAGTTATCATGGACTTATGACTTACGTTCCTGTTGAAGTGATGTAACGTCTGCAGCGTATATATATATATATATAAGTTGCTGGACATAGAGTCATCAGAGAGGCGGAGGCGGAGGGGTTTTTGGTGTAAATCTATTTTGCGTAATCTTCTAGCTAGGAGGGCCGTTTGTTTATTACTTTGGAGGTAAAATTTGTGTTGGGTCCTACGAAGACTTTTATCAGCGAAGCTTGCCAGTATGAGGTTGAGTTCACGTCTGGTCTTTTCTAGGGTGCGCTTGTGGGCTGGGGAAGGGTGTAATCTGAACATTTTGGAGGCGTCATTGAATTTCGTTTCAAGGTCCTGCAGGAGGGCCATTCTTTGTTTTTTAAGGGTCGATGCTATACGAATACACGTGCCTCTTATGACTGGTTTGTGCGCTTCCCAAAGTGTGACCGGCGGCATTTCTGGAGTAGTATTGTGGAGTATGTACTCTTGTATAGCAGCTTGTATTGCTATTTCAGTGCATTTATCAGCGAGAAGGGAATCGTTCATGGTCCAAGAGCGATCTGTATGGGCCGACCACAGGGAGGACATCAAAAGGGTCACTCCCTGGTGGTCAGTCCACGAGAACGGGACAATGCGCGACTCAACCACTGTGGGAAGGGTGGGATGCGTTACAAAAAAATGATAGATCCTAGAGAACGAGTGGTGTGGGTTGGAATAGAAGGTGTATTCTCTGGTGGAAGGGTGTAGTTCCCTCCAACAATCCACTAATGAGTGTTGGGAAAGGAGTGTACGGAAGGCTCTAGAATTTTCAGAGGGTGGAGCGCTCGTCGTCGTTCGGTCTAGACTCGGGTGGGTGACTGAATTTGAGTCCCCACAGAACAGAAGGGTGCCCTGCTGGTGGGTGCTGACCACTGCCAAAAGGTGTTTGAAGAAGGGGAGTTGTCTGGTATTGGGTGCATAATATGTAACTATGGTGACGTCGCGATCAAAGAGTGTACCAATTAGGATAAGATAGCGGCCTGAAGGATCCGGGATTTCTTTATTGCATTTAAATTGTGTGGAGTTCTTAAATCCTATCAGGACCCCTCTATGTTTAGTTTGATCATTGACCATGCATATTTGTGAATATTGGGGATGAAAGTAGTGTGGATGGGAAGATTCGGAAAAGTGAGATTCTTGGAGACATATTATGTCTGTTTTAGAGGAATGAAACTGGTGAAAAGCCATTTGTCTTTTACGCGGGGAATTAAAGCCTTTGACATTTAGTGATAAGATATGAATGTTAGAAGACATGATTATGGTGGATGGTGAGGTGCTGTCAAGGGTACATACCAAATGGTGCGCCGACCTCTCGTATCACGACTGAAGGTGAAGGTAGGAGGGGAAGGATGGGGAAAACAAAAACAACAGGTTAACGAACAGCATTTAGAACACATGGTTCTGACCCTCACTACGCGGCCCCCGCTCTGGGGAAGACCGCGTGGAGGGGCAGAAAAATAGTCCCTAGACGGATAATCGTCCGATCTAGGGCTGTTGGGGGGTACAGTGACCACTACCCCAGCGTCTCGGGGGAGAGACTAAGAAGCTAGCTAAACAAACAGTAACAAAAAGTTAGCATCATTGAACAGAAACCAATCACTTCCGACCATTAAAGGGATATTCCAATGGATGGTATGCTGGATCTTGGAATGGGGGAGGTATTTGGAGGCCAGGGTGACATAGGGGACTACGTGTTATCGTGTGGCGTGTAGTTTGGTTCGTTATGGTCGGGTATTTAGATTTGAGCGTGGGCCTAGGGATAGGTGGCCTAATTAGGTAAAGGGTCTTCCACTCTGAAGAATTTGGTGTACGGATAATGGTACGGGGGATAAAGGTTAGGCTATGCAGGTGATAACAATATAATGTATATGCATAATAAGGAAAATACCAACAAACTTCAGCCTCCTGAGTGGGTACCTGGCTATGGCAACCTGAAATTATCAAGAGTGGTGATCTATATAGGGAAAGAAAAAAAAGATCCCAAACAGACCAGAAAAAAAAATCAAAAAGTATAAAAGGCACTTAAGTAAAAAACAGATACCGTGTACCGAATCGGTAATCATCGTTCAGGAGCCCGGCTTTCAGGCTATGTGATGAGGAGGTTTAGGACAGGGTCCAGATTGTCCGTTCACCCGGCTGAGTCCGATTCGGAGATGCCTGATGCCAGACGTCTCCTTTGGCGTTGTGGCGATCTCTGAGGCAGCAGGGTATTGGAGGCCACTGGAAGGGTCTGGATCCGCGCATCTCGAGTTTGGTGTAGAGGGGTGTCGAACGTGCGACTCCGGAGCTTTAAGGCCTAGTTCTTCCAGTAGGCTCATGGCTTCCGCCAGCGTGACAGCTTGGTATTGCCGACCTTTGTGGGAGAAGAGTAGGCGGAAAGGAAAACCCCATCAGTACGGTACATTAGATTGCTGCAGGTGTTACATAGTTACATAGTATTTGAGGTTGAATAAAGACATTAGTCCATCAAGTCCAACCTATTAGGATCTCATTCTAGGAGTACCCGTACCCCTGTATATTACGGTCCCTTAAGAAATCGTCCAAAAGTTTCTTGAACAATTCCACATTATTTGCTGAAATCACCGCCTGTGGCAGTGAGTTCCAGACCCTAACTGATCTTACTGTGAAGAACCCCTTTCGCCCCTTGTGCTGGAATTTTTTTTCCACCAATTTTAGGTGATGGCCTCTAGTTTTTGTAACGGAGTTAATTTTAACAATTAACAATTTAACAGTTTATCGCTAATGTTGCTACCACCATTAAACATTCATATCCCCCATGAAGGTGTTGAAGAGCTGGCTTCATTTCTCGCCGTTTTGCAATAGTTGAGGGAGCAAGATCTGCAAATACTTGATATGCGTGATCCTGGAAAGATAAAGGCCCCCTTCTTCTGGATTCTTGTAGGATGGCCTCTCGGGTGCGGAAAAACTGGAATTTCACGATGATGTCCCTTGGTGGACCATCTAGCTGCCTTAGGGCACGTCAGCCATCCAGCACGCCGTGCATGCGCCCCCCATATATATCCTTTTGATTTATTGACTTATGTGACATTACATGTTGCTTAAACTACAGTGAAGCTTTCAGTAGAAACATATGTGATTCCAATCCTCATTAATTAAAGGGGAACTCTAAAGCAACACTTTGTCTGTTGCTGTGATCCATACTGAATTATTAGAGAAGCAGACGACCAGGCCTCATTTGCCACCTCTTTTGTTTAATTCCTGAATCTGTTGTCCAGTAATCTTTGTTTAATTTTTTCATTTCTATTCCCCATCTGTTGTTTAACAATTTTAGGATTCTGTGTGAAATTTTTTTCTTGACTGAAACCTTTTTGTTCTCCAACAACTTTTTCCAATTTGCAATCTTTTACTTCTTTCTGGACCTTCACTTGTTGTTTTTGTCAAATTTAATCATAAGATTTTCCCATTCATTTTTCAACAGTCTACACTTCAACTATTCTTAAAGTTAATTAATATCAACTGTAACAATTCCATGTTCTTTTTAAGAAAACCAGGGAACTAAGTGCATGGGCTGTCTTTCAATGCAGATTGTTGGCACATTGAAAGGGAGCATTTGCCACCATCCCACTACCCTAAATCTGCAGTTGGTCTTTTGCCTGGATGCTCAGTGGTAGCCCATACCCTGCTCCTTCATTAGTGCTGCATTTGGGTGCTAGGTGCTGGTGGTAGGTTCTCCATAATACATTTTCCTACTGGAGCTCTTGTTGCTCTTTGTTCCCACTGTCTGCTCCATATGCTATGTTCCTTCCATTGCTCTTGTTGCTGTTCCTTCTGTCCTTCCAAAGTTGCTCTGGCTGTTCCCTTTCCTCCAGTCCTCTTTTGCTTTTCCTGTACTTTGAGGTTGTTTCCTTTTTTTATTATTTTTCAAACACATTTGCTAGTTCACGTTCTCAAACAGTTCATCCCCGCACAGCTACCTCTTCATATATCACTTGCCCCTCCCTTTTAGATTGTAAGCCCTCATGGACAGGGCACTCCTTACCAGTGTGTCTTGAATTGTAATTTGATTGTAATGTCCTCCTTATATTGTAAAGCGCTGCACAAACTGTTGCAGCTTTATAAATCCTGTATAATAATAATAATAGAGTTGTAAAAATAATTGGGGGTGGTGGATTGTGCTTCTCTTGATTGGTCCATACTTTTCTAATAGGGCACAAGAGTTCACACTGTGGGTGCCTACTGTAGTGCTAAGATTATTGTTGCTAGAGTATGCATTTACTTTATTCTATATTTTATTCATAGTTGCTTCTCTTAGTTTCATTCTTGGAATGACTATTGGTGAAGCTATATGTGTATATCAAGGGCCTATCATTGCAGAAGAGAACATACAGTAGAAGACAAAGTTTTCTATATGATCTGAGATATAATCAAATAAAACAAGTTTATGAAATCCACCCAGCATAATACTAACTTCAACTCTGAGCTCAGGCTTCAGATTCCAATGAGCAACAGAGATACTGTCCTCAACTCAGTTCCTTACCCAGCTGACCTCAGCACATCTGCTACTACCCTCTGCAATTTGTCTGCATTACTCCGATTTCTCTGATTCCTAAAGGCTATCTATATGTTAACATTATATACAAGGAATTCACTCCCCTCTTGTCTTTGTAATACAAATAGGAAAGCTTGTGCGTGTGTCTGCAATAAAATTTATTTTCCTTATAGAAAAAAAAATATTTTAAGTCCAAAATGTTAGCACAAAGGACACAGTGAAGAATGAGCACCTTCTCTCAGGCAATTCTTTCTTACAGCAGAATGGACCATCCCTTCCCTATTGGTCACTCAGTGGGCTCTTATTTCCATGTGCATGCATGATATAAATTATATCCCAGTAAATCCTAGCACTGCATTCCTAGTACATGGATCAGCCATACGTTTAGGTTTTGAAGAAGATTTTTTACATTGTATTTTGGATATAATCCGCAATAGATTTAGACCATATATATTTAGGCTGTACTAGTTTATCCTGTAGGAGATGTAATCTTTCCATTGCAACTGTGAAAGGCAGCATTAAACATTGTCATAAACGGAAAAATAAACAATGGATTGTATGGCCAACGTCTGTAAGTGCCTAATGTATTCATGTCATAAAAAGTTTTCAATTACTCCCGTAGTAAGTGCACCCGTAATAATTTGCACTTAGAAATGTAAGATGATTTTTCTGATATTCACACTCAGCTTCTCTTTCAAATTTACAATGACAACCAAAATTATGAATAATATTTCCATTAGGCATTGAAAGCTAAGTGTCTAAATTAAGGCTTTCAGCCACTTCATCCTGAAATTTGCAAATTAATTATACAAGTTTTTGAATCAATATAAAACTGAAATGCTTCAAGGCTAAAACATTTTAATGGAACTCTATTTGCTGAAGCTTGTTTTTTAATCTGGTCTCATGAATCATAATGTTATTATTACTATAAAAAATTATAATGTTTATTATTATTATTTAATCCCTATTTTTTATCTTGTTTGGAACATCAGCATTTAAATCTATATCATATTATCTGTTATTTATCAAAATGGGCTTCAAGTGTAAAAATTGCCTGATTTACTATCACAATGGCATACAAACACTGTTGATAATACCTTCACCAGCAGTGCAAGAAGCAATAGGTATGCTTCCAAAGCACAAACCATTAGTAAATTCTTTGAAAATATGCCTGAACAGCGATATTACCAAAAAACATTTGTAAATATCTTACCATTACAGGCATGTATTAATCACTTGTGTTTGCTATGAAGTATCTCTTGCATGTCTTATTTGGTGTATTCCAAGTGATGAAATTACATAATTAAGGGTGCACCATGCTTCCCCAATTCTCAGCAGGTGTACAGCATATTGTCATACATGGTGTGAAATACATTGCTTGACAACATAATTGTTTTTATTTTATTTCCTATAAAGGACTTTGTGAAAGTGTCTGTTTTTCTTTCCTCTGAGCTCCTGGAAATTAATTATAATAGGTACCTCTATATTCATTCCACTTGGGGGAGCATATACAGTATATGTGGGCCCCTTAGTCCAAAACTGCTTCCAGATTATGATATCCCCCCTCCCACAATCCCCACATCTCATTTGAGGATAGCATGTGTGTATGAGGGTCCTGTCTCCTCAGCAGGTGGACAAGTTGTCATTTTTCAGGGAGGGGAGGCGTAGCTGTCCCCTTTCAAGGTAATCCCCACCTTCCTTCCCTCCCAGTGTATCAATCTACACAACAAGCATGTTGTGTAGTTTGTTACACTGGGAGGGAAGGAAGGTGCATGCTTGCTTATATTCTTTTTCCTGTGCCTGTCTAATTCTCTTTTTTAATCAAAGGGGAGCCCCTTTTTTTCTCTGTTTTAATGTCACTTTCCAAGAACTACATTTTACTGCTTTGTAAAGGCATAGTTCTCAGGCATCTACAAACCATATTATGTAAAGAATTTGTGTTATTAAAAATGCTCCCTCATCAACTCTTCACATGCTCGCCTCCAGGACATCACTAGAGTCTCTCCCATCCTTTGGAGCTCTTTACCCCAACCTGTTCGACTATCTCCCACTCTGACTGCCTTTTAGACGATCCCTTCAGACTCATCTCTTCAGGGAAGCCTATCCTACCTCAACCTAACTACTAAACTATCACTTTCCCAAACAATTCATCCCCACACAGCTACCTCCTCATGTAT
Source organism: Nanorana parkeri (assembly GCF_000935625.1). Taxonomy (NCBI): domain Eukaryota; kingdom Metazoa; phylum Chordata; class Amphibia; order Anura; family Dicroglossidae; genus Nanorana; species Nanorana parkeri. Next base: position 1,357,983 of record NW_017306315.1, read on the forward strand.
CACTTGCCCCTCCCTTTTAGATTGTAAGCCCTCACGGGCAGGGCCCTCCTTACCTTCTTGTCCTGAATTGTATTGTGATTGTAATGTCTTCCTTATATTGTAAAGCGCTGCAATATTAATAATAATCTCTTCAATATGCATGAAAAGGTCCTCTCCTTGTTTAATGGTCCTTACTTTTCAGTTTAGGATGGAGTGGCTAAGGGTTAGAACATTGGTCGGGTTTTACTGTTGTACAGGGCTCCTTTACAGAGATTTCCCTTCACTTTCTGTTCTGGTGACACTTTTCACCAGACTGTAAGTGTTGGTCATATCTCTCTAACAAAGTGCTTGCTATTGATACACTTTATTTTTTTATGGTATTCACATGTGCATGTGGCCAAATCAACTTGCCCTTTCTTTAACATTGTTTTATCTGCTTCTTTTCATTTAAAAAGGGCAGAATCTATTTAAAACATTTGCCTATCATAAGATCCACTAAGTGGCGTTAGTGCTAATTGTTGCACTAAGCTTAAGGCTGAGTTCACACCTAGGCGTATTGAATATGCGCGTTTGTCGTGCCTTTTGCGTTGCCCGGTAAAAAAACGTGTGACAAACGCGTGTTTCCGAGGGCTACTTGGCTGTATCCCAATGGAAACGCGAGACCAAAACGCCCCAAAGAAGTATATGTACTTCTTTGGGCGTAGGCCATTTTGTAGCGCGTTCAGACGGGCTGAAATACGGAAAGGTGTGAACCATACCCATAGGAAACAATGGGATTTTCAAGTTTGTACGTTTTGTAGAGCGTTCATAGAGCGTTGAACGCGCGACAAAACGTAAAGGTGTAAACAGGGCTTAAGGCACAAAGCTTAGGTAAAAAACCTTAGCCTTGTTAGATTTCAGCCACTAGGCTTAGGTTTGATGAATGTGAAATTGGATTTTTAAGCTGAATCATCCAATTCAATTACTATTCATTACTGAACTGAAAAAAAAAATAATGGCCAGGGTACATACCACATTTTCTGTAGGAACACCTAGAGTGACATAAAATACAATGTCTCTTGATTCTGGTTAAACACAGTTATGTCCACATACATGTTTGGTGTTACCCAAATTACTAGTTTAAAGGAGAACTATGGGGTCAGTGTTTTTCCCCATAGTTCTCCTTAGGGTAACGGGAGGACACAAACTAGCATCCTCCCGTTACCCTAAGCTCAGTATACCGCGAGCTACAGCTCGCGGTATACTGAGACGCCGCAGCCGGAGCGGATCCCGGCGTAGATGACGGGATCCACCCAGCTGCGTGAGTGACAGCTGGCTCTGCCTATCTAGAGGCAGAGCCAGCTGTACCCGCCCCCTCCCCGGTCCGTTCCGCCAGTCAGTGCTGGCAGATTGGAGAGGGGAATCCAGCCCCTCCCCCTGTCACGGCAGAGAGCCGTGACAGGATCGAGAGGCGAGCGAACCCGGTATGTGTTAACTCACCTCCAAATCTACTGAGCCAACCTGTCACAGTCTCATTGTCACAGGTCGGCTAGAACTATGAGGTGAGTGAAAAGCACTCACCTCATAGTTCTCCTTTAAGTTATGAACCACTATATAAGCGTTCAAACTTACAAGTATATGGTTCTGAGGATTCAATCATGAGATTTTTGAGCTCAACACAATAACAGAAATGTATTGGTATATAGTATTAAGACTTAAATACAGTGAACCAACAATCTATTTAACTACAAAATACAAAAGAAAATATTTACACATGCAAAATACACAGACATTGATATATAATAGACAAACGATAGTCACATAAGTGGGGAAAGAGTACAGGCATATTTACCCATTAATCATCACATGAGGGCCCCATTCTGGTGGTCTAAAATACTAACTTTTCCCTTCCTGCCCCTTGATTAATATATCTCTGGTCTTGTTAGAAACCTGAAGGATATTAATATTTAAAATTGCTTTTTAATTGCAATATCCTTTTAACCTAGTCCACCCATAGTTGTCCTCCAGCCATAGGACCAGACTCATCAGGTTGTGGCACAGATGCATGCTCAAGAGGTGTAGTAAGGGCTGAATTCTCATTTTCAAAATTTGTGAGTCAAGCTGATATTGATGTACAATAAATCCTCACCTCAATATTTGCCTGAAGGAAAATCTAAGTACTGTATATTATTGGTTATAGTCATTATATGCTTTATGATTTTAAATGTTTGCTGCATAGTCAGATTTGGTAATGTATTCATTTATAGTCATGCATGTCTCTACATCCAAAGCTGGGGAATATAGTATTTTTTTGTTTTAACAATAGCTTTGCACTAAAACTTTGTGTCTTCTATTCCTAAAACAAAAGCAACATGTCATTTGACTAGTTTATTTATAATGCCATCATCCCCAATCTTAGCATTACACTGGTTCAAAGCAACCCATAGTTAAATATTTACTTACAGACAGCATTCTAACATGCTAACCCTCACCCCATCCCCATGCACTTACATGTTTGATGTCCCCACCAGCCAGTGTAGTGGCTTGTACATCCCAGCCGCACAGTATGAAATGCTCATAATGCTCGTAAATAGGGAGTGCCCATTAGTGAGCACAGTCACATTACCACGCTGACCAATAAGAAGTGCATCTTACTTCAGAGGACCAAGTTCCCAGCTCAAAAGCACTTCCTTTTGGTCAGCATGATCATGTGACTATGCTGACCAATGAGCACTCTCCATTTGCAAGCATTATTAGAATCCCATACTGAAGAACTAGGAAATCTGGTGTATAGTGTATGGACTGCTAATGTAAGCACAGTGGGACTGGGGGAGATAGCGTGTGCTGTTAGGAAGTTCATTTTTTCACAAATTGTGAGAAAGCAAATCCTCCCTTTAAAGAATAGTTTGTTTTAAATGTAGTGGAGAAGGCTTATGATCCCTGCCCATTTTTTTTTTGAGCATGTACATTTTTATTGGGTTATAATAAGAAATGAGGTCATACAGACAACCTGAATCACTCAGGTATACATAGTGGTTACATTGGTAAGAAAATGAGGTTACATTGTCGTAGGTACAGGAACCTGGGCCAGAAGAAGATGCATATGGTACAGGGTAACTTATTAGTATAACATGGATTACAAGCATCAAAACTCAACTGAGCAGAACTAACCAATAAACCGAGGTTGTGGAAATATGTGGGTTTGTCAAGAAGACTGTTTGGGGGGTATCTAGGGTATCTAGGGCTGGGACTTCTTTGCACAGTGGGGTGTTTTTATAGAAAAGATTTCAAGAAAAGAAATTATCAGTGTATTGAGTTTATAATCAGTATCGTGGAGTGCTTAATGTACGGGTCTACCAAGATTGAGCAACGGGGGTCATGTGTGAGATGGTTCATGTGAGAACTAGTGTGTTGGGGGGAATGTTAAAGGACATCTAGGGTTCCCAGGGAGCCACTCAGTTTTTCCGTTAAATACCATGAAGAGTGTTGGAAGATAGTCATAACCTCCTGTAATTGATGCATAGACAGTTCAGACACCAAAAAAGGTTTCCATGTTTGGAAGAATAGTTCGGTGCGAGAATGGTTAAACTTTGTATCTAATTTGTCAATTAGCATGAGATGGAGTAGTCTAGATTTAAATGTAGAAAAAGATGGGGGCAGGGCAGATATCCAGTTGGTCAGAATGTTTTTTTTAGCAGTTAGAATGCACAGGTGTTCCCATTTAGTGAGGCGAGGCGGTGTGGGAGGAGCAGGGGCGGGCATCGGAGCATGGAAGAGACATATATCTGGGGGGAGGGTTCTAGAACTGCCAGATTGTCCGTTCATATATGAGATAACTGATGTACAGAAAAGTTGGATTTGAGGGCATAGCCACATCAGATGGTAAAGTCGGGTAGGGAGAGATGGCATTTCGGACAGGAGGTCAACCAAGTCCGGAGGAGACGTTTTGGAAATAATATTAAAAGCACAATATGCTTTGTGGACCAACTTAAATTGTATCTCCCTCCATGACTCGTTGACAATCGCCAAACGAACCCCCCTCCATCCCTGTAGTATGAGTGACTGAGTAACCTCAGGAGAGTGGCCCAGGAAGGCGACCCATTTGTGTACATAAGGGGGTAGGGTAGAGGAGGAGGAAGAGGAGAATGAATATAGAGACCGATATAGAGAGGACAGGGACATTTTCTGTGTGGGGGAGGACAGGAGTTGGCGAAAAGGAGTAAAGGTGGAGGCATTCCAGGGTAGAGTTAAATTATGTGACATAAAGTGAGAGATTTGAGCATATTGTAAGAAGTCATTAGGTGAGATTCTGTGCGTGGATATGAGGTCTTGGAGTGTTCTGCATTGGCCTCGCGGAGTCAGGGGATCTGAAATGGTTCGATTCCTTTTAAGGTTCCATTCTCTGAATGTGTTGGATTCATGCCCTGGGGGGAAATGTGGGGTGGAGATAATAGGCATCAAGGGAGAGACCATGCCAGGTAAGTGATACATTTTCCTTACCTCCCTCTAAGAGATAATGATTTCTCTCAATAGGATATTCCTCTTAATGGTTAGTGGGAGACAGGGAAGGGGAGTGTGCAAAACTCCGGTGAGGGACCGGGGGACCACCAGTGAGGATTCCAATCACGGACATGGCGGAAAAGACTGACCAGGTTATAAAGTCTGATGTTAGGAAGATTGGCCCCCAAATGGCATCCTGGTTTTTGCAGTTTAGAGAATGCTTGTTGGAGATGAGCATGGAAGGTGTCATCAGTGAACAGATAGGCTGGAAATCTCCAGGTAGTGACACGACTAGGCAAATCAAAACCATGGATAGCCAGTAATACAGGAGAGTGGTCGGATATTACCATATCTTCAATGGACACAATTCGGATCTTGGTGATCAAGTTTGGAGAGGAGAGAAATAAATCGATGCGGGACAGCGATCTGTGAGCATGGGAGAAGTGCGTGTATTCTCTGTCGAGGGGATGTAGAAATCTCCATGTGTCCGTGAGTCCACAGGCTTGCATCATGGTGTTGAGGTGTTGATCTTGAGGGTTCAGTAGGCGAGAGGGTTGTTGTGATTCCCAGGAGCGGTCCTCTAAGCATGAAGGTACGGCATTAAAGTCACCCCCTAGTAGGAGGAATGAAGATGGGTCTCTAGCCATGAGGGAGGATGTCAGAACATTGTAGAAAGATTTGTTTTCTGAGTCCGGTCCATAAATGTTCCAAATGTCAATGGTATGCGAGTGAAGTTGAACGGAGGCGTGAGACCATCTGCCCTCCAAAGGGTCATGTTGCTGAGAGAGAAGGGTAATGACCCCTGCGGATTGCCCATTAGCATGTGCTCCCGCGACCGTGCCCACCCAAGATTGCTGCATTCTTTTGAAGTCTGCCAATTTGAGGTGGCTCTCCTGCAGCAAGGCTACATCTGCATTGAGTTTTTTAAGATGGCGTATAACCTGGCGTCGCTTGTTAGGCGATTTGAGTCCTTTAACATTCCAGACGATCACAATCAAGGGGTATCCCAGATGTAGATGATGTGGTGAAGAGTGGAAGAATGATTTGAACATCTAGAGAGACGGTGGATGAGTACAGGTGTCCCGGTGCTCCTGAAACATCCTAATAGAATGACCTCGGCATATGGTGTTGCAGGTATGGTATTGCGAGGAAACTTAGTAGGATCCATGGGGGTGCGAGGACCCAGTGCTGATCCTCCCAGAAGATGATGAACAGTCCCAGCCCAGGAGAACACAAAGTACAGAACAAGGATCATGAGTGAAGAACAGTCATTAAGCTTAGCGTATATAATGGAGATAGTACGAAAAACGAAATAAAAATAACAATAATTTAAAAAAAATGATCGGTATGTTTAGACTTCCTTTTTTTCCCAGATGGAGGTACGTATTTTGTAGTCCCGCAGAGGGTCAGGAAACCCAACCCCAGAGCGTAGACAAGTGGAAGCTGGTATATTCAGGATGGAAAAGAAAACAAGAACAAATATGAACATTGTTAATTAGAAAAAAAACAGAACTAGTAACATGAATGTGGCGTCCCGCCAGGTGTGGTCAAAACAACAGGTGCCAAACTAGAGATGTGAGGACACGTTCGTGGAAACGTAGTAGGTGTGTGGTCCCACCTTGATTTTAGTGGGAGAGCATCATTTAGGTGGCGGCTTTTAGACCGGACCCCCAACCAACATTTGACGTAAGTATAGGGCTGAAAAAATGATCACCTCAAGTGAGGGAGTCCATCTTTTTCTTACGCGGGGGCTCTTGATTGGAGAATCAGATGAGGGCATTATGAGCGACTGGACATAAGCTTTGGCATGGTCAACTGATGTGAATTGGAGCGCTCTGCCTTCAGGGGTGGTGACCCGTAAGATGGCCGGGTATGTAAGTGCAAATTTGATCCGCTGACTGACCAGTGCCTGGCAAACCTCATGAAAGGCCTTGCGCTGTTTAGTGAGTTCGACGGAACAATCCGCAAACAACAGGAGCTCGTGGCCTCCAGCTACCAAGTTGCGCTGGGAGCGGTAGGCTTGGAACAGGCGGTGTCTGTCGGAGTAGTCCAGATATCGGACGATCACTGCTCTAGGCTTCGTGGGGTCTTTGGGGGGCCCTAACCTATGGGCTCTCTCCACCTGGCACATGGTGGAGAGGCCCAAAGCCTGGGGTATGATGTTAGAACAATAGTCATGGAGCTCAGCAGGTGTGACAGATTCAGGGACTCCAATGACCCTTAGGTTGTTCCTGCGTGCCCTGTTTTCTAAATCATCCACCTTGTCAGCAAGATAATGCACAGTATCAGAGAGACGGTCATGTTTCTGACGATTAGTGTAAATTGCATCATCTATATCCGATACACGGCATCCCAGTGCACGGATCTTATGTCCTTGGGCCTCCAGAGCCTCATTGAATTGCCCCATGTGTTGTTTGAGGGAGTCAGCGATAATGTGTGCCAGATCGGCTTTGAGGTGTGTAGCAACAACAGAGGCTAGGTGTTGATAGTCTACCTTGTCAGCAGAAGGAGATGACTCACCCCCAGATCCTTCGTGGTGGCTGAGCTGCATCTCCTCCACGGCCGCCATGTTGGTGGAGCCGTGGCTGTTTTTCAGCGGCGTTTACAGTGACCGTTTTGCGGTCAGAGCGCGGGCGAGTTATTTCTCCATGTCGGGGGGAGGGTCCTCCCGTGGCATCAGACCGGAGCGGGACTAGATGGGCACCGACAATGATTGATGTGGCGTGTGGCGGGACTGAGCTGAGGAGCGCACGTCTAGTCCATTAGGCGCCAGAACCGGAAGTCTCCCTGCCCATTTTTACTGCTCCCTGGGGCAGTGGTTAAAGACCAAAACTGCTGTCCATTTTTCCGACTGTGTTTTGCACCCACACCATGCTTACATAAAACATTGTCAGCGGAACACAAAGTGATGTTAAATCTTGCTAACCATGGCTGCATATAGCAGTAACAAGCACAAAGGAGCTAAAATCCTTCCCAGCTACACAGCCAATAACCCACAAATAGTTTGCCTTCACATTCATGTAAAGTCTGGATTTGTACCCCTAAAAATACACTAAGTGGCCAAATTATTATGACCACCCGATCAGTACTTCGTTGGGCCACGAGATGACTCCACGAGATGACTTCGTTGGGCCGCTTCGTGACTCCATGGGGTTGATTTACTAACCTTATAAACACACCACGAATGTGTATACACCTCTGCAGTGTGTTCCCTCCCAGCATGATCTATGGGTGGAATCTAAACACCTTTGTAATGTGTACACACCCAGCAGGTGTGTTGTGCAAAGCCCTGAATGAATTCCAAGGTGATGTTGGGTAAATTAGCTCTATGTTGTGTTGCTTGCGTTGATGAATGCAAGGAATGTAAATGCATGAGCTAACCATTTTTGTCTAAACTGTGAAGCAGCATTATATATGCATCATGTGCATGATTTTTCCATATATGGCATTAGTGGAAATATGCTTTTAGAGACTTTTTGGTTGATAAATACGTTTTGCTGTGTGAAAATCACACACACCTGGTGTGTGTGTGTGTTTAGGTTAGTAAATCACCCCCCATGAGTTGTTGAAAGGTGATGCGAGGAATCTGACACTGCATTGTTGCCCTTCTGTTGTCTTGTACCAGTCTTGCCACTCTCCGTTCTGCCCTAACATTGACTAGTCGCTGACGGCCACAATTCGCACGTTCAGACCCAGATTTTCAGCTGACAGTCCAGTCTTTAAACACTGCTCTTGAACATTTAACGAATTCTGTTGTTTTGCTGATACTCGCTCCATGGCTCCGAGCGCCAACAATCATCCCACATGCAAAGGCTGTTAAATCGCGTTGTTTACCCATATCTTCAGAAAAAAAAATATTTTCTACTGTCGTGGTAAACAACCTGCTTCCCTATTTATAATGGTCTGGCCCTCTAGCAACTTCAATGCGGAATTATAGCTAATTATAGCTAATTTGCCTATAAACGTCAGGTGGTCATAATAATCTGGCCACTCAGTGTAATTACAACCATGTACTGTCATTTGTGGTTATCAAAGTGTGACATTACATCTCATATAGCCATATTCTGTAACTGCTAATGTGTCACAAATATTTTCAAACAATTATAAATACTCACAAGTTCTTCATCAGCTTGTCGAAAGCTAGGTTACATGTGTGATCTCTGGCTGTAGCTTGAAACTTGTGAATGTTATCCGATGGTGTGTTTGTGAGAAAAGTGCAGGAAAAGTAGGATGGAGAATGTGACGCACATATTTACCTTGGTATTTGATTTGATAGGCATACTGTATTTGGTTTTGTAATTATAATTTAACTTGTGTTTGCTTGCGCAGTGGAAAACTAGGAATCCTTTTTTAGCAATACTTACAGTGTATCTTTAGCCAATGTTTGTTTTTCTCGTTTGGAATGGTGTGGGGAATAAATACACCTTCTTTCAGGTTTCACTGATGTCCAGGACTCCATCACAGAGATTTTCCCCTCACTTCCTGGTCTGGTGACTCCTTTTTACCCTGACAGGAAGTGATTTAATATGCGTTAAACGTGACCAATCTTGAATTATATCAAATCAACATAATACGCATATACGTACTAATGTCTTTTTCAATAAGTGCAACGAAAAGGAAAAAAATGAAAGAATTGAAAAAAATATTTTAAAAAGTAAACAATCTGCACTCTTTAAAAAGCATTCAAAGTGAATCATATTTCGTAAAACCATGATTGTCCAATAAACAAATGTTCTCCGATTGGTGTATCCTCCACCATAAATGCCAGTACATCCACGTTTGTAAAATCTTATAAGGATCTGCACTCACCAGAAAGTAGGTGTAAAGATGCCCATACACCTTACGAATATCAGCTGATTTTCATATGCGATCACATTTTTGTCCGATATTCGTGAGGTTGATGGGCAGTGTACAACCACAAATACTGTACAATAAATCAACTTTTCACTAACCAGCAGGTTAGAAAACTTCGGTCGATCGTTCGATTTTCACAAGGTTGGTGGCATTTCCATACGTCAAAATTCATAAGATTAGCACTGCACATGTGCAGATGAAAATACGTGCGGTTGATTACCGCAATTCGTCCATGTGCTTTCTTTTAATTACCGCGGATCCAACCTTGCGATAATCGGGGCAGGATGGGGCCGCCGTACGAAAATCGTACTACAGTTTGATAACGGTTTGACGAAAAGTTTCGTCCGATGATCGCAAGTTGTATTGGCAGCTTAACACCTTTTAGCACAGCTGCACTAATCATGCTAGGGTTTTTTTTTCCTGAGTGCAGATCAATTTTGTTTTTCAGGAAGTGATTTAAACTTGCCAATGGCAAAACAAACATATGTAAAAACTAGGGATGCACCGATACAAGCATCGGTATCGGCGGCGATACCGAGTATTTGCATGAGTACTCGTACTCGTGCAAATACTCCGATACATAAAACGAGTACAAAAAGGCACACTGTGCTCTTACGTGTGCTAGCTTGTTTGCATAAACATATCTGTATAGAGCTGTTTTGTCCTGAAAAGTGACCTGTAAAACCACACTTTACTCCCCTATTACATCTGACAAAAGATATCTATGTAATACAAGATTCTTGCTGCAAAAGAGACCTATCTAATCATTCATTGCTGGTGAACAGGTGTTAAAAATAATGATACCGGTTGCTTGGGAATAACACATAGTGACCAGGATCAGCAGAAATACTTCCAGTCCTGTTCCTGTATGGGGAGAGATACCTTTAGTTCCCACACAGATTAGCGAGCCTGGGCAGGAGGCAGGAATTGCAGGATATTTCCTATTGCATATGAAAAAGCACATCAGGGTCTATTACAAACATAAAGGAAATGGGAACTGTGATGATGTCTAACATTTACAGTCAATGCAGAAAAGGCACACTGTGCTCTTACGTGTGCTAACTTGTTTGCATAAACATATCTGTATAGAGCTGTTATGTCCTGAGAAGTGACCTGTAAAACCACACTTTACTCCCCTATT
>NW_017306315.1:1368593-1386285 GCF_000935625.1 Nanorana parkeri
AAAAAAAGACATTGAATAATGAAATTAATATTTATCATGCCATTGCTAACTAAGGCTTGTATCCCCCCAGTGGGGGAAATTGATTATCACATGTCCAGACTCCAGAACAGTGTATTATTGTATAGTGTGGAACAGCTGTATCCAATTCTGCATACCTGGCTTTATATTATAAATTTCTTATAATATAAAGCCAGGTATGCAGAATTGGATATAGCTGTGCCACACTACAGAGTGTTCATGTTCTTCATAATATTAAGAAACTGACCTAAAATCATGGTTTTGTATTGCTTTAGAAAAAATGTGACCTGTCCCTTTAAGAAAATGTATCGGTAATTGGTATCGGCGAGTACTTGGGAAAAAGTATCGGTACTCGTACTCGGCCTTAAAAAAGTGGTATCGGTGCATCCCTAGTAAAAACCCCTATTTAGGTTAAGTTGGAGAATACTAGATCCTCTCTTAGCTTTTTTTGCTGTCTGTTTCCCTGTTGCATATTTAGTATCACTTCCTGAGAAAACTGTGTCACCAGAACAGGAAGTGAGGTGAAATCACCTGAATGTGGGCTAAAGTGACATTAAAGGATAAAAAAAAAACAGTTCTGGACTCTCGCCGCGGGAGCAAGCAGCGATAATGAGGTTAGTCTAAACCGTTGTTTAAGCGGGTTTTTTTTTAAACCTTTTGCCTATATCTACTGCTTTGTCAGCAGTAGATATAGGCAAAAAAACGGGAGGCTTTAGAACCCCTTTAAGATAGCAGTAAAACCTGACTAGGGTTAATATTTTCCCCCATGCCAAACTAGAATACACATGTTTTAAATATAGAAACACTTAATGAGAGTTTTCACATACCTAGTTTTTTAATCTTCCTAATAGGGTTGATTTCTTAAAACAGTACAGTATGTTAATCTAACAAGGTGGGGTTTTTTTTCACTATGCAAGGTAATTTCTACTAAACTCATTGAATAAGGCAAAGACATGCTAACCTCAATAAAACAATCAATCATGTGCAAAATACTAAACAGATTTGCCTTTTCTCTTTCCTGTCATGTGATTGTGTATTCTATCATAAGCGTAATTTTAAAATGTTCTCTGCGATAAGTGAAAATAGCCCTGCAAAGTAAATATGCTTAAGGCAGATATCCAGGTTTTTTAAAAGTTAACTGTGTTGTCCTAGAAAATGGTATAAAGAAGATATCCTCAACCGATCGTCGATCTTTCTGATTTGACCACTTAACTCTCCTCCTTACCTCTGGCTGTGGTATATCCTTTGGCTTCCTCATGTCTAATGCAAGTGAATGGACCTTGCATAGACGTGATGACGATGATGGCCGGGTTTAGACTGCTTGAGACCTAGGGAAGAGGAGTCTGCGGGTACTGGTGTAGCAGCCAGGTGGGATAGAAGATCAGCTAAATGTATTTTCTTTATTTGCACCCCTAGACCAAAATGAGAAGTTAACCCTTGCAGTGCTGGGATAGCACCACAGCCAGGGTTGACTTTTTAAAATCCTGGAGTTCCTCTTTGGGGCCCAAACATTTGCAGGGTTATTCACAAAAGGGTGAAGGGTGTGGAGAGGGCAGGAGAAGTGAACAATCTAGGACAACATAGCTGAACTGGAAAGTGAGCTGAATTGGAGATTTTTTTCCAAAGCAGCTATTTTGTCCTAGATTATTCACTTCTCCTGCCTTCTCCAAACTCTTTGTGAATAGCCCTGTAGGTCTACTTATCATGTCTTAAAGTGTTTTGACACTTTTGCAGCCAAATTGGGATAACACCTATTTTATATGTTGATACATAGCATAAGCTAACACAGAATTACAATATATGCTTTTAAAATGCTTTTACTTGGGTTAGGGTTTCTTGGCTTCTTAAGGGTTGACATTTCTAATTGCTTCTCCTTCTTTGTAATGTTAGGAGGGGCTGTGAGGGGTTGAAGGAATACAGTGCTGTATTTTGTCACAAATTTTAAAGAAAGTTAATGAGAGAAAATCAATCCTCAAATTTCAGTCCGAAGTCTTTTTATAAGGATAAGATCACTATAAAGGTATTCAGAAAAACGTAGAATTAACCTCACTGCCATTTGAAAGATAAGACATTGTTTTAAATAATTTTTTTGGTATGCTGTGTTAAAGAAAACATACATTTAGAGGAGTTTTCTCAAATTTGACGGCAAAAGTGGAAGTACCATTTAAACTATTTCCATTATCAATAATTTTTCTTAACCTTTTAGCCCGATTGAATGCAGCTGAATCTGTCCACTAACATGTGTGCAGACAGATTTTAGATACAAGCGAAAGGCTAGCTGGCCATGCTGAGAGATTAATGGAACAGAGGGGGCAGCCAGTTAATCTCCCGATTTGGCAAGTATACTGATGCTCCAACAGCAAGCTCTCAAAGAAATGAGACAGAACCATAAAATGTTTCAACAACACATGCAGGGCATGTTGGCACTTTGGATGCATGCAGAAGGTCTCCAATATCTGTGACATTTTTAAAGATGTGTTGCAACAGCTTTTTCAAGTCTTAGGGGTCTATTCACAAAGCTGCCGAAGGATCTGGCCGTAGCTTCGGCCGATCCTTCGGCTAGCTTTGGCCCCAGGACCCCTTCGGTTCAGGAGAACCGAGGGGGTGCTGTACGGGCTATTCACAATAGCCCGTACAGCTCCCGATCACAGACGAGCGGCTCAGTCGAGCTGATCGCATATGCCTCGGCTCGGCTGAGCCGTGCTGAAAGCCGAAGCTGGCCGAGTGGCCGGCCATTGGCCGACAGCCTACTTCTGACAGCTGGGCGGAGCCAGCCGTGATCTTACGGCTGGCTCCGGCCACTTTCAGAGAGATCAGCGTCCCTGGTTGCTCCAAATAGCTGACTCTCCCTGGCACCCCGGGAGTCTCCTGCTCCCGGCCGCCAAGGAGAAAATCCCCGCTGTGTCGTTTTTCTTTTTTTCTTCTGACACGATCGATGTCAGAATAGAGAGAAAAAAAAGAAAAATTCCCATTCAAAAGCATTGGGACATTACTATTGGCTATTTCAATTTCAATAGCCAATAGTAAACTAGCATTGTACCCGCCCTCTTTTGCAGTTCCCCATCAGGTCCATCAGCAGAGGGCGGGTACAATGCTAGTTTACTATTGGCTATTGCAAATTGAAATAGCCAATAGTAAACTCCCAATGCTTTTGAATGGGAATTCGTCTTTTTTTTCTCTCTATTCTGACATCGCTCGTGTCAGAATAAAGAAAAAAAAAGACACAGTGGGGTTTCTCTTCTTGGCGGCCGGGAGCGGGGGGCTCCCAGAGCGCCCGGGAGATTTTTTAAATTTTTTTTTTTTTACAGCAGCAGAGCCGCCGGACAATAGGAAACTATTGGGCGGAGCTAGCTGTCACTGCTAGCTCTGCACAATCGTTTTCTATTAACTTTTTTCTACTTTTTTCACTCTTTTTCTGTTCTGCTCGGTGCCTCTGAGGGACCGAGCAGAACAGCCGAGCCAAATGCCGCTCGGCGGCATTCAGCTATTCTCTCACTGCTGTTCGGGATCTTTCAGAATAGCCCGAACAGCAGTGTGAAGCTTGCCGGAGGTTCGGCTCAGCTGATCCAGATGTTGGATCGGCTGAATCGAACTCCTTCTGCACTTCGGGTCAGCCGAACATGCTGAGCATGTTCGGCTGATCCGAAGCCACACGAAGCAAGCCGATGTACGGCTGATTTCAGCCGATGTACGGCTGATTTCAGCCGATGTACGGCTGAAATCAGCCGTACCAGCCTGAAGTGAATAGCCGAACGGTGTTCGGCTCACTTCACTTCTGATCGGTCAATCACTCGGCTGCCTTTGGCAGCTTTGTGAATAGACCCCTTAGTTTTCTAGATCCAGAATCAACAAGCAAGACATCAAAACCCAAACCTTGACTTAGACCCCAACTCTGAATCAGTCCCCAACCCTGCACAGGACCTTGGCCCTGCACAAGACCCCAATCCTCCACATGACTGTCTCCGTAGTCCTTTCCTCAATTTCACAAGCCTCTAATTCTTCTACCGCTTCACTACCCATGACCCTTGCATCTCACATATATTTCTACTCTCCTATTTACCCACCAGACCAGGCCCCTTACCATTCACCACACACCTTTTTCTATCCCCAAAAAATCTACTGTGCTCCCTCCCACCATCCTCCACCCTCCTTTTTTTCTTCCCCCCAGATTATCCACCCAGTTGATTTGATTTCTGTATTGAGTTTGGTTGAGAAATATGGTACTGACGTGGACTCCCTGGCTCAAAATTTGAACATTTTAGCATTAGATTTTCCAAACATTTGATGTGATTTACTAATTTGGTTATAAAAAAAGGGAAACACTTGGCAAATAATACACAATCCTCTTGTGGTAAAAAAAATCACATTCCTAATTAGTCCTACAACATGATCTATTTAAAATAATTTCAGACTCACCTCATTCACTATGCTAAGTGAAATTAAAGTAAGCTTCATGAATGGGCGATATTAGTGCTAACTTCAATCATCATCTTACACAAGAATGGAACATCATTCACAAACCTAGGACAAATAATTTACAAAGTCAGCACAATATATTCCATTGTTTAATCATGACTGGCAGTTATGTAACTAATCATGGTGCCACAGATTTTTAGAAGGGAACTCCAGTGACCTCTCTGTGTGTCACCTAGCAGGGCCAATTGCAACAATATTGTGGTTGATCCTAAAGTGTATGTTCACCCAATTCTACTATTTTGGATTAAGTGGGTAAAGAATTTAAGCTTCTGTCTATTTTCAACTATTTTGGGAATAATTTAAAGAGCTGCCACCTTAGTACTCTTCTACTACAAATTTTGGGAACAGAAAGTGACTCCCTAGAAAGAAATCCTACAACAACATTTTAATTATTTTATTTCATTGAGTCAGGGAATGTAAAAACCTGTGTGTGTGTGCTATGTTTAGGTTTTCTGTGTGTGTTACTTATGCCAATTCTCAATTTCTGTTTCCTAAAACATTGTTAGCAGGAGATCTCAAGATGAGATACCCATCTAGAAGTAGAAATTAGACAGGATTTCAAATGCTTCTTCACTCTATCTAAAACTACAAAAAAATAAAAGTTTACATATCTAGTAGTTATGAATGCTCTTGGCATAGTGAGCACACTGTTAGTGATTTTTGTTGGGGATAGACGTTGATGGGGATCCACAATCTTGAAGGGACTCAACTTTAAAAAGAAAAGCCTCAAAAAATGTGTTGGCTGCTATGGCTGTAGGTACACTACTAAGGTGATGAGGGGCAACTCATTTCTATTTCACTTCAACTTTGTCCCTAGAGCTTTGTCCACTGCCCTGCCTGACACTTTTTCACAATTATAAGAAATTATCATATAATAAATAATTATAAAAAATGATAATTAAAGACAAACAGAAGAGAAAGCAGCTAAACCATTTAGCCAAAAGAACACACTACTCCTTTAGGTAAGCTACCCTTTTATATGACAAAAGATAAAGCACTAGGAAAAAAATAAAAGCAAAATAACAACTGATAGATTGCAAAATGTTTAATATGTATCACATTATTATATAAATTATGAAATATTTTGTTTAACTAAATGTTAAATTCCAAAGGAAATACTGTAAATGTTAAATAACAAATATAAAATGAAAGAAAATTGAGAGCTTACAGAATCTTGTACAATCTTTCCAATTCAAAGATCCTTTTGTTTTGGCACAGCAATGGGAAACGTTTCTGCACTCACATGTGCAAATATATTTTTTGGGCTGTTGGGAAGATACAATAATGCTCAGGTAAATATGAAAATTACACATCCCATATGTTATGGGTTAGATTTATTGACTGTAAATGTATGGACATTGTACACCAACTAAATGATAATATGATTGGGATGTTTTCACAAATGAAATACATTGTGAATTGACCAATTTTCTACACTTGACAATCAGAAAAAATGAAGACTGCAATATTTGCACTTCAATATTTAGGAAACTGACATTAACAAATAGTTTGCTTAAATGGAAGAGTCATCATTCAATTAAAATAAATTGGGCCTCCACCAGGCTGTCCCACCTGCTGCACCTGTTGCAGCTGTCCTCAGGGAATTCTATGAGTAAATACAAAACATAAAAAATGAGGCATGACATGTATTTAAACATTTAATTGAGAACACACTAACACAATGTTAGGCATGCAATAATAAAGAAAAGATAGTGTAAGGGGACAATGGCGGCCGCACATGCGCAAAAGCCCAATCTCAGGAAGCACTTCATAGTGCGCATGCGCGAGGTGTGCAGGAAGACGTGTGAGAAGACGCGCGGATGGATGGTGCAAAGCTGGTAAGGTAGTTGCCTCAATTAAGTGACTATATAGGGATGAGCCTGCCTGCTTCACATTGCTGATGGTCTTGTCAGCTTATGTTGCCTCTTGTCTGCGCCTCTGTCGATTTGGCTATGACCTGTTTGACTTGGATTGCCCTGGACTACCCTTCTGATTGCTGCCTGCCCCTGACCTTTGCCTGTTCTCTGGATTTGCTCTTGCCTGCTGATTTTGTGCTTTGCTGCCCGACTGGATCTGACCTTTGGCTTCCTTGACTGCGACTTCTGGCTCCCGAGCCTGTTCCAATGCTGCCCACCCGGTTTGATTCTTGGCCTGCTGACCTCTCTACAGGAAGTCTCCTGCACACTCGTGCTCCTCATTGCCCTGCACCCTCCTCTGCCAAACTCCATGGATCACAGGACACGAGTTGCAAGAGACGCCTTCTCGTCTTCCGGTCTCATCCTCAGGTACGTGATAGATATAATCCATAGTTATCTTTTATTTTCATATTAAATGTTTATTAAAGATTTTCAAAATATAACAAAAAACACACATACAATACAGTAAGCATACATTAAGACAATCACATTACATACGGTATCCAAGGTAAAAGGGGGGACAAGAGACATAGGGGTACAGGGGGGTTGGTCCCCTGGTCGGGGCGCAATATGCGCATTCAAGCATGTGGCAAAACAGTGCATAACAATACAGTGATGGAGCCCCTCAATGGAACTTGGCAATCATTTTACTGGAAACATAGTGTATTAGGGTAAAATACAATTGCCAGTTTTACAGAGTTACTAATAAAAAATGTTTTAAAATAAAATAAAATAGAATAACAGGTTTTAAAGCAGACCATATCACGCGGATAACATTGAGACATATTCGTCCTGAGTTTTAAAGTGCAGCCATCCCGCCCAAGTCGTGTAAAAAGTGCTATATGTGTCCTTACTAGAGTGATGGAGTTCTTCCATCAAACGCAGATGGTCCACCCGTGTCAACCACTCTGCCACCGTGGGTGTTTGGGTTGAGCGCCAGTGTGTGGGGATGAGAGCTTTCGCTGCATTGAGCATAAAGGGAATTACCGATCTCTTATATGAACGCATTGAAAGGGGGTTAAGATGGAAGAGGCACAGCCAGGGGTCCATGTGTGTAGATATACCGCTAATGGTGGAAATGAGACGGGTGACGTCCCCCCAGAACTGTTGTATGTGCGGGCAATCCCACCATAAGTGAGCATACGTGCCTTGAGCTCCGCATAATCTCCAACACAGTGGGGAGTTTGCCCGGTTGATGGCATGGGTGATGGTGGGCACCTGATACCACCTCGCGAGAAGTTTGAAGTTGACTTCCATCATGTAGCTATCCGTGGAGGCAGAGGAGCACATATGCAGCACCTTGGACCTTTGAGAGAGGGATAAGGGTGTTCGGAATTCCTGTTCCCATTTCCCAAGGTATGACGGGGGCTGGTCTCCAGTAATTCCCGACAGAATCTTGTAAATGACAGAGAGACCATGGCGTGTGGGTAGTTATCTTTTCAGTACTATATTTTTTGAAGTTTTGAGTTAGTACATTCCATTATTCTTGATGGCTGAGTTATGAAAAGTAAGAGATCATCAGAAAAAGCTGATGCTATTTTGTATTCTTTGCAGCTACCTTTTATGCCGTGGATAGCAATGTTTTTTCTAATTCTACGTAGTAGTGTCTTCAAAACGAAATTAAAAAGAGTAGAAAGAGAACACAGATGTCTTGTACTATTGTGCACGTTAAGATTTTCTGTATAAATGCCATTTATCATAAAGTGTATTTCAACGTTTGCAGTCAAATTTGAGAAAACCCCTCTATTTGTTTACTATGTGTAACTATTCACACAGCATACAAACAATTTATTTTTAAAAATATTTCTTACCTTTTAGATGTTTTGGTGAAGCAGGCGACATGGCTAATTCCAGTTTTTTTTGGCACCTTCACAGTGACTTAGGACCAAATAAAGGTTTGCTTGTGTAACATCTTCATTAGATATTTTAATATGTGGGAATATATACTGTGTCCACTAACTCACTCACTGCCCAGGACATTGCCATTCATTTCAAAAACAAAATAGATACCATTAGAGATCAGATCAACACTGTCCAATCAACTGCCCCTTTTAGTATAGTACCTGATCCTCCATCACACTTGTTACTTTCCTCTTTTGACACTGTCACCACCGAGGAGGTTACTAAGCTTCTCTCTGACACCCACCTCACCACTTGCCCCCTGGACCCTGTTCCCTCTTGTGCTTAATCTGAGCCTGGGATGAACCACTTTTTGTATATTGATGGCAGATCATCAACTAAGCTGCTGCTCCCTTACAGGCAAGAAGACATTTTCTAAATATCTGTGGACACTTTGACTGTGGATCTATAACCAGATTAATAGACTAAAAACTTAAAATCTAAAGCTTTCCAGCATGAATGGATGCTAGGAGCCTCTATGTGGTTTGTTGTGTCTATACTGTATGCTATATTTAGCATGACCTCATATGAACACATTATCATTGTTATCTCTACTGTAATCCTGACATACAATACTATTTCAATTACACAAGCAACTTTTTTTTCTGTGTGGCAATATGTACAACTTATTTTGGCCACAACGAGGGGAACTGTTGCCATATAAAGTTTTGCTTGTGTAACATCATAATTAGATATTTTGAAAGATCGGAATATACAGTATATGTTTATAAATCATTGATTGCATCTATCTGCACGTTCTGCAACCCACAGTTTCTCAATTGTGTTACTGTGAATCTGTTTCCTTTAAAGGCCTAGCTATTGTCTTGTTTGATTATCACGTCTCAAATGTGGGGTAAACAGCAACCTCATATCAATCCTCCAATCAGGGTGTGCTCAATGTACATTTGGTAGCTATTGTACAGAAAGGAGGATATATAATGTATTGTTAGCAAGCCATGTGCTGTCTTTTTACCCGGGACACAAAGGCATGCAGTATGAACAGGCGTGAAGCTGAGAGGTAATATACCACCATACTTGTACAGTACATTGTCTTGTAAATATTATTTTGTGTGTTATTTGTAAATATGTAACTCTACCAATAAATATATATTGCTGATTGAACTACTTCTTTTGTCTGAGAATCCTCAGATCTAGGGGTGTTTATGTGGATATTCTTATAGTGATTGAAATATATTTACATATCCACTTCACCTGGGTAACAGACTGGAATTTGAGGATTGCGTTTCTCTCATTAACGTTATTAAAATAAAATGGAGAAGCCCCTCACAAACCCTCCTAACATTGCAAAAGAAAAATCAATTTAAACTGCAAGAAGCATTTTTTTTAGCTAATATTATGTGAATGGGATCATGTGACACATTTAAAATAGGTGTTATCCCAATTTGACTGCAAAACTGGAAATACATTTCATACTTGGGTTTTGGTATAACACCAAAATCTTAGTCATATAATTTAAAAAAAATACAAATTCCATATGGGGACTTGTTAAACAATAACAATTTAGGGGATTTTTCCTCTTTGTATTTGACACTAGGATTGATATGTTGATTTACAATTAAAATGATAAATCTGAGGGTTTTTTTTTTTGTTTTCTCCTTCTAGTTTGGGGGGTGTAGAATGTTGATGAAGGTTAATGTAAATTGGATTTATTTGTATGTCAAAAGTTGTTTTGTAATGCTTTATGTTTTTTTAATGTAACTGTATTAAAAAAGAAAGTGAATAAAAAGTTGATTAAAAAAAAACAAATTTCTCTTGTTTTTCCCAAAAAATTGACACAGTTGACACAATCAAATGCTTTTTGTGTATCTGTCATTACTTATTAAAGATTCAGGCTTTCTGTTTTAAGACCTGTTTAAATTCAATGTTTTTTTTTACTTGCCCCTCATTTTTTTTAAATAAACCTAGAAATGGTTTAATTCTATTTGCAATTATCTTTGAATAGGCCTCTAATCCATGCAATAATTAGTGTACTGTCCTTATATTTTGATCTATAGATTAAAAAAATAATATTTTTTTATAATAGTCTGTGGCTATATCATTTGGTCCTGGAGATTTCACAATAGGGAAGCCTTTTTTGCTTGTTTTTTTTCTCCTTCTAGGTTGGGGGATGTAGAATGTTGATTAAAAAGTAAAATCTTTTAAGTGTGATAGCAAACATCAGAATGTAACATTTGTTATAGTAAACACAATACCAGAGAAAAAATAATATAACTAAAAAAAGTCAATAAACGTTCTTATATTAACAAGTTAATAAATCACAGTTGTACACTGATATATAGTTCAGACATCTAGAGCAGGCCTTCTTAAACTTCCTCCACTCGTGACCCCTTTTTGGCCGAGGACATTGTTTTGTCCGAGGACATCGGACAGTGTTTCTTCCCCCTCCCCTAGCGTTGGTCGGTGTCTCTCTCCTCTCCCCCTCTTAGCTTCGGTCGGTGTCTCTCTCCTCTCTCACCAAGTGCACAGGGGGGGGGCCTGCGGCCTTAACAACTACACTGCACATTAAACATTTAATGAAAATAAAAAAATCTTGCTTGGAGCCCAGGGATTCAGATCGCGACCCCCCCCCCTGTTCACTTGCGGGACCCCATATGGGGTCGCGACCCACACTTTAAGAAGCACTGATCTAGAGAATGTCTCTCTTCCTGCACAATATATAATAGTTCCTATATTGAACGATTGTAATATTTTGGGCTTTGGGTCTAAAGTTGTTTCCAAGAAAAAAGGAGAAAATAGGATCTTTAAGACATGTAGTTCAGAACAACATTAACGTGTAGAAAATAAATCTACAGGTTAACAGAAGTATACATTATAAGACATGGTTTGGTATAAGAGGTACACTGAACAGACTATGCACAGCAAATTCATTAAATCAACTTCATCTGGTGTTGATTTGGTGGCTTGTTTGGGATTCACGCATCTTCCCAAAGGATGAGTCTGTTTTTTTTTATTTGTAATGAACCATATACCATCCAATTTCGGAAGGTAGTGGTGGAAATTTAATCTGTAGTAAAGAATGCTTATTCTGTGTGCATATATCAGCTTCCAGATCATTCTAAAACTGGCCATATACTATAATCTGATTGTATAATCTCCTTTACATTACAAAAACTATACAGCATAGGGATAAACATAAACAACTCCTACAATTGGTATTTCACCAGGAAGAATTTAGCTACTGCAAATGTATACATGACCCCATTAAAGTATAAGGGACATAGATATACAATGTAAATTTGCTGTGTGTTCCTGTACCAGGAAGTAGATAATTGCCCCAGTTTTAAACATATATGTACATGGTCCAGACATACATGTACTGCAAATTTATGTGTGTTCTAGGAGGCCCACATACTTGTGCAATTATGATAAGAACATGAATGTTCATACATGCCTATGTCTACAGTAAACATGCCATGAGCAAGCTGTTACTAACAGTCATGTTCACAGTAAATGTGCCGGGAATCTGAGGCTGATTTACTAAAGATGTTCCATTATCCAATCATGTGAACAGAAAATTCCTGTTTATTTATTTATTTCATCTGCGCATGATCGAGTATTTAAATTGAATACAGGTACTGTACAATTTATTGAGTGAAAATTCTCCAATCCTTTAATAATTCAGCTCACGGCTTCTTGTTGATCTCTACAATAATATATTCTTCACATTTTCTTTTTCTTTTCTTTTTGTTTTGTTGTGTGCGCTTTTTGCAAATCATTAAACAAGCATATTTTTGCAAAGAGTAAAAACATGTTACTTATCTTTTGCAAGAGCCTAATATTGTATAAATGAAGGTGCTTTGTACAAGCAATACAATAATAACAACTCTAGCTCTACTGCACTAGCAATAATTGGTCATTAAAGAGATAAAATAATAACCATGGGGTCACTGGCAGCTTTGTAGATGATACAACAATACCAAAATTATATTAAACTCTACATGAACTCTTCATGGCCACTGTAAATATAGAAAAAATGTGTTTAAAAGCTGTAGATAACAAATTGCAGCAATACAGTGTTCTATCATTTTTATTTCATCTTTACCAATCAGCCCATGAAATTTGTTCAGTAATATAAAATCTACAAAAATGTTGATGTTGTTGGTATGGCATATATGAGTTTTTAAGTGAGTATAATTAAAGAGTAACCTGTAGTGATTATATCTAGATATAAAAAAACAAAATCCTGTATTTGCGTATAATTGCTTCTTCACATTTCAGCAATCAATTCAGCAAACAAAAAATAGTTTTGCCTCCATCTAATAGGTTAAGCACTGTGGCTCATTTACACTGGTGATGAGCAGATAAGTTTGCTTGAACTAGGAGTCACCATGTATCCCCAGATAAATTGATAAGAACGGTCAATTGGTAAAAAATCTATTTGGATTTTAGAAGAACTCCGGACATTTAAAAAATGAACCCTTGCAATGGGGCTACCCCCACATTGCAAGGGTTAAAGAAGAACTCTGCATGCATTTTCTATTAGTCCTTGCAGTGGGGCTACTCCTGTACAGCAGGGGGTAATTGCTTGTTTTGGCCTAGAGCTGAAAATAAAAATGTTATATTTACCTCATACTCCAAGCTGGCCAGCCATGACAGCACTCCCTCCAGCCTGTCTCCTCCTCCACTGCAGCAATGGAATATCCCTCAGCATCCTCATGTCCTATACACTGTGTATAGAACATGATGACTCAGGGAGTTTAGATCGCTGCAGCATGGGATTGAAAATTCATGTATCGCTATGAGTGTTCTTTGCAGCCGGGAACAGTAACTGTAGTGTGGATAACCCCCAAAGGGTTAGTTTGGGCAGGGGTCTTTTGATAATGCTTTTTTAAAGTGAGCTAATTCCATGTATAAGAGTCGTGGACTCTATGTCTGAAAATAGGTCTCAAAGCTTTTATGTACTTGTGTGGCCAAGTTCTCCATCCTCATAATATGGCATAATTATTTTGCCCATTCTGCACGGAGGGGGGGTCACCATGGATTTTAATGACGGTGTATAACTGCGCATGGAGCTAAAAGGAAGAAACATAAAAGTCCTTTCTTACAGAGGGAAATGGGGACCAGGAGGACAGAAAGAAATGCAATTTGCAGGCTTTTTAATATAACACATGCAGTAGCTTGATGAAATATATGAAAGATCTCATACCAAAACATCGTTATACTTAGGCAGTCCCACCAAATGTGATATGAAGTGGCTTTCTCCCCTCCACATTTCCAGTAAGCATCAGGTATAGTACATATCCTTTTATACAAGGTAAATAGACATATATACCATATAGTTATTAGTTTATAACTCATTTCCTGTGTGGAAGAGGCCAGGGTAAGTTTACGTGTCAGAATGTATGATCTAAGCACATCAGAATCTGTAAAAGAGGATCTTCCCTTCCCATTCTGCAATGCAGAAAGGTCTGGAAGAGTAAATACTTTTAAGCATAAATAAGAGTACATGGATTGGACCTTCTGACTGTTTGCATAACACCACAAAGCTGTCAACCTATAGAAGCTTTTTAGCCTAAAGTCCTCTAGAAATGCCAAAGTTGAAAGAATCGTAACCACTGGCCTCCTTGGGAAGCCGATTGTGGTGTAAGAGACATCAACTGTTTTAGCCTCATGGATTCCAGTTCCATACATATATACTGTAGGTTAGAGGTCCAGTATATAAGAAAGCTTGTCCATTTTCAACAAGGAGTCCCATATTTTTAGCATAGGGGTAAGGAGGTGTTCTGGTGCAAAGCTTTAGGATGTATCCAGACAAGTGAATATGGGAGGATAGGAAAGATATCCTTCTCCAGGGATACTCATAACCTATAGGTTAAATTAAAGCAACAATCAAGACTATGGGGGTGATTTACTAACCTAAACACATGCACGGACCAGGTGCGTGTGCATTTTTACACAGCAAAACGTATTTATCAACCAAACACGAGCAATGTGTCACATTTTCACACCGTTATGGTGCGTTTTTATGTATTTACATGCGTGCACGTCATGTAGCATGCGCCATAGGCTACACGCCGCTCTAATAGTGGCATGCAAGTCTCTAAAAGCATATTTCCACTAATGCCATATATAGAAAAATCATGCACATGATGCATATATAATGCTGCTTCACCTCTATGCCTACAACCATCCCAAAAAACACTTTGAAAATGCTAAAAACAGTATTCAAAAATATGGAACTTACACACCACTGACATGTTCAGCTCTGTATGAGCCAACTGCACATGTGTGGAGGCAAGTTCACACGCTTCTTAAGCCCAGAAACATGAGCACGCCGATCTTCACGATTTCTTGGTAAATTGAATAGCAGCGTGTCCACGCACAACTATTATTCCAGCCATTCTGTACTGTCCAGATGTGTTTGTTTTTGAAAGCTTATTTCCTCTTGGCAGTTTTTAAGTGTTCCTCATTCCACTTATGGAGAGACTCATTATTTTTTGCACTACCTAAATAATGTCCCAAAAACATGAGTGCATCACAGTTTAGACAAAAATGGTTAGCTCATGCATTTACATTCCTGCATTCATCAACGCAAGCAACACAACGTAGAGCTAATTTACACAACATCACCTTGCAATTCATGCAGGGCTTTGCACAACACACCTGCTGGGTGTGTACACACTACAAAGGTGTCTAGATTCCACCAATAGATCATGCTGGGAGGGAACACACTACAGAGGTGTATACTTGTCCGTGGCGTGTTTATAAGGTTAGTAAAGAGGGTTATTCACAAAGCTAGCCGAAGGATCAGCCTTAGCTGAAGGGCTGCTAACTCCCGAAGTTAACAAGAGGCTCAGTCAAGCTGAAGGCATATGCTTCAGCTTGACTGAGCCGAGGTGAAACCTGAAGCGGGCCGAGTGACCGGCCATTGGCCGGCCGAAAGCCTTTGCAACTGACAGCTGGGCGGAGCCAGCCATGATCTCATGTCTGGCTCCGGACAGTTGCAATGACAGATCAGCATCCCCAGGTTGCCTGTGAACGCTAAACTGTCATCACACAATGACAACTTGGCAGAGCCGGCTGTGATCTCACGGCTGGCTCCACAGTTGCAACTGTTAGAATAGAATCCTTTGATAAAATCCTATCAAAAACGTTTTAAAGTATATATCCAGTTTAATGTGACTAACTAATACTAGCTATACCATGACCTGGATATCTGAGTACCTTTTCAGATACACTGCATTAATCATTGCGTGTAAGAGGCAGTATTTACATCATGGGTGCTAGAAATAGCTAAAACCAAAGCACCATTTCCATAAAATGTAGTCCCTTTGATGATGTTTTCCTGTTCAGCAATAATCCCATCCACTGATGTCTCCACTTTTCATCTTGTAGCTATATAAGTAGCTATATCTTGCCACTAATTATTTTTAAGGAAACCAGCAGGGCGTATTTACATTTCTTTCATTCCTTGCTGCTCCATTCACACCTAAGGTACCCCAGGTATGGGGATAGCATTTCACTGACTCCATCCCAGATAGCAAGCAATTGAGCTGCAAGTTTGAAAATGACTTGCCAAGCTTCACAATTTTGTTACACAATTACAGCAAGTCTGCATTGCAAGTCTCCAGACCAGCGGGCTTGCAGAGCTCTTGCTAAGACCTGCAGGACTCTGGCTGTGGACTTGCAAAGCAAATTTGCTACAAATTCAAAAAGTGTGAACTAGAACGTGTGTTGCAAGTGTTCTGCAAGTCTACAACTTGCCAGGAATATGTGCAGCAAGTTAACAAAATTACAATTTCACCCTGCCACAAGTTTGCAGCAAGTTATCCTTGCTATCTGGGATGTGATAGCACTGGACCAATCAGCACTGTTACATAATGGGCTATAATCTTGTGTAAGCTATGACTTCAGAGACATTTAGCTTTCACTTAAAGCTTTCTTTTTAATCCCATATGCTAATTGGAACAGAGAGGAAACAAAAGGTAAGTAAGTTTTTTTTTTCTAGCTATTAATCACATTGTAAATGCTATATGTCTTCATACATCTCCTCCTCCTGGCTTTGAGTAATTTTGTTAGATTTAGGAAATGTCCAATGTCAACGATACAGATACAATTAACTATATTTACAGTTGAATTTGCTTTGTTGATATTTAGCACTGTAAAACCAAAAATAATGCTGATTCATAACTATAGCTATATCATGAAAATAGAATTATAACAGTGCAGTGCTTTTTAATAAAAGATGGATGGTATTATTTCGATAACAACAACTGATCCTGTTAATAGTTTAATAGTGCAGTTTGAAAGAGACTCAGCAACCAACTTAAGGCATTGAAGGTAAAAGCACATAAAGTATAGTATTTTAAATGCTTTCTTGTAGAATTTTTCCCATCTATAAATTATTTTTTATTCACTTGAAATGTTTCTTTAAATTTGCATGAAAACTTGACTACTCCAGGAAAAGTCAATTCCCAAACACAACCCCTCCTTTTTTCACATCAAAAACAGTTTCACTCCAGAGAGTATACAATAACTCTCTCTGTTGGCTCATTATCTCCACCCCTTCTCTCACCTCCCTATATAACCTTTTATGTATCTGCCAGAAGAGAAGTGAGACTGTAGACTAGAGTGTCACTTGAGTGACAGCTCTAAATCAGCTTAGGCTGAAGACATCACATCCAAGATAGTGACACCCAGCAGCAGTCTCAGGGCTTTTGGATGTCTACGTAAGGGATACTTTTACAGGTAAATAACAAGCACATACATTAAATACATATAATGTTATGGGCAGATTGTAGTTGTAATGAATATTCTTGCAACAGTGTCTCTTTAAAATAGCTAGCTTTACATTAATGGCAAAACAGTAAATAAATACCAATGAAGAGTTGCTACCCATGCATATATTAAAAATGCTGTTAAAATTATAACAGCAATGGTATTTGAAGTTTATAAACATTGATGTTGCCTGATAAGCTTATCATGTGATTTGCTAAAAAATCTCAACTACATTAAAAGGAAATTAAATCTTGACCATTTTTACTGACTGAAAACATTTAGGAGCTAAAACTTTAAATCCAAGGATAAAGTATAAAAGCAAATGCACTCATATTTAGCACACTAAGCCAAAGATGCAGGGAGAAAGAATTGTATTAAATTTATAAAACCATTAAAAAGCTTTTAAAGTTAAATTTAGTTTGCCTTTTAAAAATCTCAGTGGAATATATCAATATTACATAGAAGGGTTAATTGTTAGAGTATTTTTATGTTTTTTTAAATTTGAGAATGGAATCAGCAGAAGATACGAAATATAAAAATAATGGTTTGTAGTGTTTCAATTGAAAAGATAAACTAAAATGGTTCTGTTCCATTTTATTTTATTCATGTTATACATATATATATATATATATATAAAAAAAAAT
>NW_017306315.1:1386319-1398562 GCF_000935625.1 Nanorana parkeri
ATTTTAAAATATTTATTTATTTGCATCAAATCTTTGATACAGGGTGCACCCAGTACACAGGATTCACAGAGCATTTTCTTTTCTTTCAGATTATTTCTCTCTAATCTGTCTATATCTACTAAATATGTATACTGCATTTAATAAAAGATGCAAGTTAACAGTAAAGAACAGTTTTCTCAAAGTGAAATAATGTAAGTTGACCTAAAAATGTAAAAGTAATATCCGAAAATATCAGGAAAGCTAGGCCCTTAATTGTGAGAAAAAACTGAAAATTTAACCCGATAGAAGATAATGGGTTAAGTAGCGGTCAAATTAAGGATCCGGACAAGTCAATGAATAGAAAAAAAGGAGATAATTTTATTGAAAACACATATACGTTTATACATTTAACTCATTAAATACCATTAAAATCATGGATAACATGCAGTCGCAAATTAAATGTGGATCAACCCTAATCAATATTGCACTTGGGTCCCCACTGTGGGGGGAAGTGACCGATGCAGCTATTACCTCGGTCCCTTCTCCTCCATCAATTCCCATATGTATGTCAACCTGCGTGAACTGCAAGGACCGGAGGAATGGTCCCGACCGTGGGGGAAGAGGAGGAGAAAATGAGGGGAAAGGAGATTATCTTCTAGTTTCCCTACTAGGTTATGGTAAAAGATTCATCCATTCTTGGATGAATGACCCGGAAACCTAACAGCGAAAGTCTTGATAAACTGTGGTAAATTTCAAAATTGGGGTCGCTGGTTCTCACTGACGGGCAGACCATATCCTGAGGACTCAGGCAAACACCAGGGATCCACGGAATAAAAACACCATTTGGACTCGCTATCGGAGATTGGATTACAATAAACACCCCCTGGAGGAAATAGCGAGACATATTTACATCAAAGCGGACCATCGTACCACACTGGAAAAATCACCAAACCGCCCGGACTCTTTGGGGGAAAAAAGCTACAGTAACGTAAGTGATAATAAATGCTATATATATTTGTTTAAAAGCATTATTCAAATATCACTCTCAGGTGGAGATTCATGACCTCCACGCTCGTTACTAGACACATAAGGAAAGAGAAGAAAAAGTCAGGCGTTTGGTTAATCGAAGAAAATCCAGTAATAGTCTGCCCGTAGGGAAGTTTCCCTCCCCCACAAACAGTAGGAATTACCACACCTCACCGCTCTCATTAGAGCAATTCACTGTGGACACATTGGAAGGAGTTAACTGCACATACGGCTAGACCAAAGCCAGTGACATTTAATACTAAATAACAGGAGAACTTATCTTCAAATAATAACCAGGCAACAGAAGACAACATAATCTGGAAGTAAAGTGATAATAAATCTTTCCGAAATAAGAAGAAATTGACACAAGAAACAACATATTAACAGGCAACATCTTTAATATATTTGATATAATCCACGGAAAGCAGAGGAAATCAATACTACAAGCATTGATCTGTCCAGAATCTTTTACCATAACCTAGTAGGGAAACTAGAAGATAATCTCCTTTCCCCTCATTTTCTCCTCCTCTTCCCCCACGGTCGGGACCATTCCTCCGGTCCTTGCAGTTCACGCAGGTTGACATACATATGGGAATTGATGGAGGAGAAGGGACCGAAGGAATAGCTGCATCGGTCACTTCCCCCCACGGTGGGGACCCAAGTGCAATATTGATTAGGGTTGATCCACATTTAATTTGCGACTGCATGTTATCCATGGTTTTAATGGTATTTAATGAGTTAAATGTATAAACGTATATGTGTTTTCAATAAAATTATCTCCTTTTTTTCTATTCATTGACTTGTCCGGATCCTTCATTTGAGCGCTACTTAACCCGTTATCTTCTATCGGGTTAAATTTTCTGTTTTTTTGCACAAGTTTATTTTGGTCATGGATCGGATAAAGTAAGCTATTATGCAAATCTAATCAGGGCAATTATAACCAGTCGGATCTCCAGGCAGGAACACAAGCCCCTTCTTTCCCCTTAATTGTGAGAGCCTGTACAGCTGTTTACTTTTCTAAGACAAAGATAAAAAGGTAAAGTTGTCTGCCAGTGACAGGGAGAAAGCAGATGTGTTAAATACATTCTTCTGTTCAAGTGTTACAGAAGAGTCAGACAGGTTTAATAAACAAGGTAGAATTCCTAAAAACAAAAGAATAAATGTATTTCAGTGGCTGTCAGAGACCCAAGTGAGAAAGAGTCCTGAAAAAACAAATGTAAACGAATCTCTAGGACCTGATGGGTTACATCTGTGGGTAAGCAAATAACTTAGCCAGGCCATAGCCAGACCACGGTTCCTAATCTTTATGGACACTTTTAAATGTCAGGAATGGTACTAGCTGATTGGTGATAAGCAAATGTCATACTGATATTAAAAAAAGGGACAAGAAGTACACCTGGTAACTATAGGCCAGTCAGCTTAACATCAATAGTATAGACAATATCCGGGGGAATGATAAGGGCCTAAATTGAAAAAAATTGATGGTATCATAATCAACATGGATTCATGAAGGACTGGTTTATCAGACCAATCTATTAACAGAAGTAATTTAGTCATGATTTATTCCTCTAAAGACACAGCAAGTACATCAACAATCTTCCAGAAATGCAGTGTGTTCCTAAATTTCTGTTTTACCTTTTTTCTGTTAAACTGAAACCCCCAGTAGAGCCGGATCAGCCACATGTCCACCAAGACAGAAACCTAAGGCCTGGTGTATGCCCATGAGGCCCAGCTACAACTGTTATACTCCTGTGGTAAACCAAGAGGATAGTGCAGTTAGTCAAAGCTGTGCACCTGCCGGTCATTTCACAATAGAATATGCACTTGCAGGCAGTGGTGTCTGATGGACAGGATATGCCAGAATGTACATTTAAATTTGGGGTTCTCCTTCGTGCCACATCTGAATTTCCAAATCCCAATGCATTTCTGAAATTTTGGATTCCGTCCGAATTTCGTTTAAAAATTAAATTGAACACCACCCACGACCTGTCGACTTTACCTGGCCCTCTCTCACCTCTATTTGACAATCCTTCTCTCCCCATCGGTATTGCTATTTCTTCTCTCAGTGGTCGCAATAGGCGAGATTTTGTGAACTCATCTACTGGACTATATGTTTCTCCGGAAGTCGGCTGCCATGGGGCCGCTCCTCACTGGCTTCTCGACCTTCAACTATCCGGGTTTTGTCAAGCTCTTCATGTATCTAACTTGGTCCATAGACCTCTTGCACAATGTGAACGTATGCTCACTCCCTCGGAGCCCGTACACCATATAATATCAGTACTTTATGGTATGTTAAGAGAATCTTTCCAACAGCCACTGGCCAGAGGTTTCTCGGAATCAGACTGGGACACCATTTATTACTTCACTCACAAATCCTCCGTCTCCTCCTATGATCTAGAGAAAAACTACAAGATTCTTACCAGATGGTATAAGGATCCGGTTTCTCTCCATCGTATCTTCCCTGACTCTCCGGAGCTTTGGTGGCAGTGCAAGGCGTTAAGTGGCACTTATATACATATATGGTGGGACTGTCCCCTGTATCTTTCGTTCTGGCACAAAGTCAAACTCAAAAAACTATTCTATTGAAACACTCCTTGGCCGCGGCCAGGCAGGTTATACCTCTGTTTTGGAAACAGGCAGTGACACCCCGTCTTTCCCTTTGGGTCAGTCAAGTTCATGACATTATGCGGATGGTGGAGTTACTAGCTGCAGATACAGATAGTTCAGCTAAGTTTTTGACTCAATGGAGTGTGTCGGTGCATTATTTGTCCTCATCGGAGCTCCGTTCACTCCTGTAACCACCCTTTTTTCTTTTGTTTTGATGAATTTATGGGTTGCCATGGAATCATTCCCATTTTGGTCATTGGGAGGCAGATCTCCCAGGGTTCTCTATTCCCCTTCTCCCCGCCGAATTTCCCCTTTTTCTGATCTTTCTCTCTATGGTTCTTTCCCTTCTGCACACTTCCCTTTTCCTCTCTACCTTAATAGAACAATTAGCTACTTTTGATCCCCCCCCCCACAGTGACGATATTTGTCGCACATTGACATTTTCTCCTATATGCTATACTACCATTGTACCTCACTACCATTGTACCTTTTAATGTAGGTCTGTGGCAAGCCTGCACGGGCAAAGAGTGGACAGTTATCACCTCCCTATACCTCAAAAGGTTTCCACATACTTATGCTCTACCTACCTACTCTCCAGTTTTCACCTTGTGCAATGTACTGTTTTGATTGTTGCTTATCTGTGTTTCATTTTAATGCCACTGAGGGACCAAAGCCTTATATTGCAAACTTTCATGAGAATTGTTCTTACGGTTTGCTTTGATGTGTTATTTATAATTTCCTAATAAAGAAAAGATTCAACACTAAAAATTAAATTGATCAGGACATGTGACTTTTCTGGCCAATCAGATATGTTTTTTGGGTTTAATGCATCCGAATGGGTCTAAACCTGAAGGTCTGGTATGAATTTTAAGGGGGAACCCCAGCCCCCAAAAATGTGGGAAAAAATGTGGGCCCCCCCCAACAGTCCTACCAGACCCTTGATCCGAACACTGGCCCGGCAGGGCAGGAAAGGGGGGGGTGATCGAGTGCCCCCCTCCCTGCGCCTTACCAGGCCACGTGCCCTCGGCATTGGGAGGGTGTCCCCGTGCCGAAGGGGACAAGGGCCTCTTCCTCACAACCCTGACCCGGTGGTTGTGGGGGTCTGCGGGCAAGGGGGCTTATTTGCATTGGGGTACCCCTTTAAATAAGGGGGATATATATACACTTTAAATGCACTGTGCATACATAATAAAATACTATGAAATACAAAATATTAAACTGCAAAAGTGTATAAATGTATCCATACACAAGGTGCTATAAGTAATATAAAGTACTTTGAAGTCCATAAAGTGCAAATGTTCATATGATATACTGTATATCTATTCTTCCAGTTATTCCCCTGGGAGAATGTTTCACATCACAGAACCATATTCCACTCAGAGCACCCCTTACATGTATGTACCCCACCTGCAAACCCACTCACCGAAAACAGGGACCTACTTCCAATTTTTAGTCAAAATACCTCTTGTATATGTTAATGTACCCACAAGGAACTTTGCTACACAACTCCAGATCTTTTTTTTTTTTGTTCTTTTTGATTGGGAAAGAAAAAAATACTCCCATAGCATAACACAGTAAAATATTGATTTATTTAAAAACATATATGATAAAACCAAAGATACCCTAGTTCAGACTTAAAAAACGCTCTCTACTTGATATGGCTTTATTTGACCTAACAACACTATTGGATCTTGCTACATTTGGGGATGTCAGGATGGTCGCAAAAAAAGCCCAGAGGATTCTTTTCCTTATCACATAAAGTGGAGTCTTCACCATGTTTAGAAAAATGCCACAATGCATAAAAAATGTTAAATCTCGTGTAGCAAAACACATAACTGCACGCAACCAAAAGATAAGTTAACTTTTCCTAATTATTTAATACATTTTTGCATTTTAATTGTTAATTGTTGTATCTTTGTACCGCTGCCTTTAATTTTTGGCACACATGCTAAAATCCCCTTCTTAGGCCTGAAAAGTGCTTAAAGCCACCAAAATTATATATTGTCTCAAAGCAGAGAAACTGGAAGCAGTTAAATTTTTTTATGTTATATGATATTAACTCATCAGTTTATCAACCCAAATTTTCATTCAAATTAATTTTAGTGTACACACACAATATAATACTTACTTTTTTGCTGAAATATAGAAGATGAGATTGCATTGAGTAAATAGATATGAAATATGTCAAGGTTCAAAATTGTGTGTGCTTGTAAAATGGTAAAAAACATTGGTACCCCAAATTGTCCATAAACAACGCTTTTACATTTACAGGTCATCAGTTTAGACCATGAATAATGACCCGATAATTACTCTGTGTGCATGATGATACCCAATACATTTGTGGCACAATCATCAAATTCATATGCAGGCACACCTGACGCATCAGTTTTTGTTCATTCATAAAACAGTTTTAGGGGATTTTGATTAATTTTATTTAACGATATTTGTTTACACTTTATCGGTATTGCAAAGGGGACTGATAGCATATGGCCGGTTGGCAGGTCCTCTTTAAGGAGACATCAGGGGACTTTTAGATCTCTAATGTCTCTAACCTATGAACCCCAATAAAGAATGAATGCTAATGACAGCTCAGAAATCAGAAGTCACAAAATTCTCATAATTTCAGGATTTCATAGTTACATAGTTGGTAAGATTGGAATTAAGTTCAACCTATATGTATGTGTTTATGTATGTCTGAGTGTGTACAGATGTCACTAACATCTCCCATATCCCTGTTTATTTTGTGAACCGTGAAATTGATTCATAATGCTTTTGGTTGTTACTACTAACTGTGGAAGGGAATTTCACATTTTGACTGCTCTGAAAGTAAAAAAAACCTGTATGCAGTCTGAGATTAAATTGCATTTCATCCAACTTTTTGCTGTGGCCCTATGTCATCCCTATATTTATATATTTATTTCCTATACTGCAGCCCCCATTGATATGTTTGTAAATTGAAATTGTATCCACTCTTAGGCATCTCTTATCTATGGAGAACAAGTTTAATTTTTGTAGTTGATCTTCATAACTCAGTTCATCCACAACCCATCATTCATTTTGTTTCCCTTCTCCAAACTTTTCAAAGTGCAACGACATCCTTCCTGAGGACTGGTGACCAAAACGTAACCACATACCCCAAATGAGATTCAACCAGTGTTTTATAAAGGGGAGTTAAGTTTTTCTTCTTTGCAAAAATCCCTCTTTTAATGCAGGATAGTATCCTGCTTACTCTGTTAAATGCAGCTAGGCATTGCATACTATCGCTGAGTCTGTGGTCTACAAGAACCCCCAGATTTTCCCCCACCCCTGGCATCCCCAGAGGGGCATCTCCTAAAGAGTATTTTGCATGTTTGTTCTTAGCTCCCAAGTGCAAATCTTTACATTTATCGATAATTAATTGCATCTTCAATGTTACAAAGGAACACGAAGGGCGCAACAGCAAACACTGCAATGGAGCACTGGCTGGTTGGACTGGGATATCTATGGCAGAGACTCAATGTACTGATAAAGAATTAATGGCAGAGAATCAATGTAATGGTACTTACATGTGGGATATATATGGCAGACACTCAATGTATTGATAAGGAATTAATGGCATAGAATCAATGTAATAGTACTTACATGTGAAACCAGGGATCAGGAGATGGGCGGCCTGTGCGGAGGGTCGGGACTCTCGTGGTGTCTTGTTGATTTGCTGCTCGAGGAGGTTCGTCTATCAG
Organism: Nanorana parkeri; assembly: GCF_000935625.1. Taxonomy (NCBI): domain Eukaryota; kingdom Metazoa; phylum Chordata; class Amphibia; order Anura; family Dicroglossidae; genus Nanorana; species Nanorana parkeri. The sequence continues at coordinate 1,393,651 of NW_017306315.1, forward strand.
GGAGGGATACTGTGAATGGAGAGAAGGGACTCTGTCCGTGGTGCCGCTGAGAAAGGGAGAACCAGGAGGGACGCAACAGTAACGAGCCCAGAGTGAGCTGCTGTGGCCGCGGTTAAAATTGATGGCACTCGGTCTAAGTCAGGTCTGCTGAGGACGCTGTGCAGGAGTCGCTGTGCAGGCGCAGCTGACAGAGCCCGGGTGATCGGGTCAGTAAAGGGACGGGGATGTAGTGGGTGAAGGAGAACAAGAGCGACGCGTTTCGAGGTATTAACCTCTTTTTCAAGCTCAAGTGGAACAAAGGCCATCAATTTTAACCGCGGCCACAGCAGCTCACTCTGGGCTCGTTACTGTTGCGTCCCTCCTGGTTCTCCCTTTCTCAGCGGCACCACGGACAGAGTCCCTTCTCTCCATTCACAGTATCCCTCCCTGATAGACGAACATCCTCAAGCAGCAAATCAACAAGACACCACGAGAGTCCCGACCCTCCGCACAGGCCGCCCATCTCCTGATCCCTGGTTTCACATGTAAGTACTATTACATTGATTCTATGCCATTAATTCCTTATCAATACATTGAGTGTCTGCCATATATATCCCACATGTAAGTACCATTACATTGATTCTCTGCCATTAATTCTTTATCAGTACATTGAGTCTCTGCCATAGATATCCCAGTCCAACCAGCCAGTGCTCCATTGCAGTGTTTGCTGTTGCGCCCTTCGTGTTCCTTTGTAACATTGAAGATGCAATTAATTATCGATAAATGTAAAGATTTGCACTTGGGAGCTAAGAACAAACATGCAAAATACTCTTTAGGAGATGCCCCTCTGGGGATGCCAGGGGTGGGGGAAAATCTGGGGGTTCTTGTAGACCACAGACTCAGCGATAGTATGCAATGCCTAGCTGCATTTAACAGAGTAAGCAGGATACTATCCTGCATTAAAAGAGGGATTTTTGCAAAGAAGAAAAACTTAACTCCCCTTTATAAAACACTGGTTGAATCTCATTTGGGGTATGTGGTTACGTTTTGGTCACCAGTCCTCAGGAAGGATGTCGTTGCACTTTGAAAAGTTTGGAGAAGGGAAACAAAATGAATGATGGGTTGTGGATGAACTGAGTTATGAAGATCAACTACAAAAATTAAACTTGTTCTCCATAGATAAGAGATGCCTAAGAGTGGATACAATTTCAATTTACAAACATATCAATGGGGGCTGCAGTATAGGAAATAAATATATAAATATAGGGATGACATAGGGCCACAGCAAAAAGTTGGATGAAATGCAATTTAATCTCAGACTGCATACAGGTTTTTTTTACTTTCAGAGCAGTCAAAATGTGAAATTCCCTTCCACAGTTAGTAGTAACAACCAAAAGCATTATGAATCAATTTCACGGTTCACAAAATAAACAGGGATATGGGAGATGTTAGTGACATCTGTACACACTCAGACATACATAAACACATACATATAGGTTGAACTTAATTCCAATCTTACCAACTATGTAACTATGAAATCCTGAAATTATGAGAATTTTGTGACTTCTGATTTCTGAGCTGTCATTAGCATTCATTCTTTATTGGGGTTCATAGGTTAGAGACATTAGAGATCTAAAAGTCCCCTGATGTACTGCCATTAATTCTTTATCAGTACATTGAGTCTCTGCCATAGATATCCCAGTCCAACCAGCCAGTGCTCCATTGTAGTGTTTGCTGTTGCGCCCTTCGTGTTCCTTTGTTTATCTGCATTTACAGGTTCTCCTCCTGTTCCCAGGGCTGCACACACATTTGTCAGTTAGCCTCCCCACCCGAGAGCGCTGTCTATGTTTTTCTGTTATCTGCAATGTTACAGCTTACTCTTCTTTTTTATCTTGGTCTTACTGCAGTAAATTTGTCTCTTGTTCTGAAGTTATTGCCCTACATAGCAAACTCTGAGATTGAGCTAGTTGTTCCAACTTCTATCTCATTTATGAATAAGCCAAACAGAACTGGTCCAAGGACCGAACCCTGGGGCACTCCACTTACTACTCTGGACCATTAAAAAATTAGCTGTTTATCATTAGGAGAGAAGAGATCAATGAATGGATGTTCGTTGATCTTCCTCTACTCCACCTGCTGACACCCTTCATGGCTGTCTAGGGCCCACAATGGGGGGAGCAGGGGTAGTGGAGCACAGGATACCTGGCAGGGGTAGTCAGGTGGCACGTTTAGGGGGGTGTATCGAGCAAATTTACAGCTACCTGAATCACTTCTCTACCTGAAAGCTGACAGTTTGCTGAAGGAGTGTAAACAAACTGGCTGCAATAGCTGCTAGGAATCTGTTTACAGTTCCCTACTGCCATGGACATAGTACTTACATTTGTGTCAGCGAAAGGGTCAAGGGCACTTAATGTGCTCAGCTAGGTAGATCACTCTGGTATTTCTGGTTAAACTTTACTGCTTCCTAAATTACCTCTTTACTAATCTGATAATGCTGACTTATTGTCTAATGAGAAAGCTTTAGGATGATGCATTGCTGAACCAGTCTGTCAATGCTTGGCTGTGCTGTATTGCACACGAGTGTGAGTAAAACAGTATTGCAAATTCTTTGTTGAGTAAAACAGTAAATGTATATGTTCAACTGTGTATTAAGCGGTTTGCCATATGTTCTGCTTCAATATCAGGGGGCTAAAGAAGCTTTGCTTTTCCCCGAAGGCTAATATGCAATAATAATTACAGTAACAAAATATGCATTGAATTTATTTTAAGAACTTTTTTAAATATAAAATTGTTTATGAACTCAGGCATTTAGAGAGTACTATTTTTTATTTCTGTATCCTAAACTTAAGTAGAGTTGTCTTAATATGCTTATAAAATATTAATATGCAACACTCCATGTATAATGTAAGCCTTTTTTTTATCTCCAAGGTATAATATAAGTCTTTCTCTCTGAGATAATTAGTTATTTAATTAACCCAGAGGAATTTTCCCTTCTAGCTAAGTCTGTCTTTTAAAATACTAAATATAAAAATGTATTTTGATTTTATGAGCTCAAAATGTAATTTTAAAACTACCAAATGAATGCTAAAGAGTATATACTACTTCAAACATGTTTCATTTTAAAAAGGGGTATATTTCTTTATAATAATAAGATAAGATCAATATCTCCTCTTAAGTGGCTGCAAAACATTTTTGCCTTGTAGATGAGCCAATGGCACAGTACTTAGTATTGTTGTCTTGCACCAATGGCTCTTGGACATATACCCCACCATGGAGGCTGTTTACTTTTAATTTGTATGTTCTCTCCATGTTTGTATAAGTTTCCTCTGGGTGCTCTTATTTACATTAGAGTATGATCTTATACAAATGGTACAGTTGGGTACCATGGTAGTTGACAAACAGTAAATACAGAATGCTAGAGTGACTATGATAAATCTATACATTTCCAGAAAATGTACTAATATATAATGACATCCCACACAAATGTGGTGCATAGTAAATTTACTATAGGCTACATGCGAAGAAATTATAATTAAACATTTTATACAGAGAAATATTATCTAAATAATACATGATACACTAAATGAATATGTTATGTGGTAGTGAAAAAAGGTGTGCACTTGCATTTAAATACTTTCACCTGCAGCTGAAATTGGTTGCTGCCAGGAGCTTGTATTTATAGGTAACAGTGCTAGCGAGGTTCTGAGCTGTGTGAAGTCTGCTGCATAAAGCTCAATGCTGTGTTAAATTGCAGAGTTTATTACAATGACATATTTGTGCATAGTGAGTTGGCATCTGTACATTGTCAATTTGTAAGTGTGGGTAATAATTAAAGTTTTGTGGGAGGCAAAAAATAGTTTGTTCACTTGCATCAAGATATCTTCACCTGCATCTGATATTTGCTGCTGCCAAGTCTTGTATTTAAAGTGACACTAAATTCAGGAGTTAAACCTTAATACTGCATTCAACTACCTTAACTATTAACAAAAATGTATCTTATTTATGTATCACTCGGCTGTAGATCTTCAAATCATCTCGGAATTCATGCTGACACTGTCTTTCCTTCTTGAGGGTGTCTACTTTTGTTCTCCATGGTCCCTGCGGTGTTGTAAAGTAGTCACCACTCCAAGCTCACTCCAGGACTACAATCTTGGGTTTAGTTTCCAAGTTTGTATTGAGATTGCAGTGCTTAATGGGAGTGAGCTTGGAAACTGACTTTTAAGCCAGCTACAGGCTCTACTGTAAGTACGGACTGCAACTAAATACGGAACGTACAGCTCTGTTGGGGGAGAAAATGGTTGGAAGGTTGGAGAAAATTTTAAACTAGGATCTGTGGGGGAGGGGGAGATAAGAATAATTCAAACAGGGGCTTAAATTAGACCGCAAAGAGACTCCATTTGCTCTGAAAAAAATCAAAAGTATTTCAGTTGGATCTATTAATTTCAAATAATACATAGCACATTGCAGATATGTTAATTATAAGCAATTTAGGGAATAGGCATCATAATGTAATTACATATGTCTTAAGTTGCAGGAAAGAGAAGCATTTTTGCATGGCAAAAATGCAAAATTTAAAAAAGGCTATTTTAAGCAACCGTATTTGTATTCCAATGGAAACCAAATACAAAAAAATAAGATAAATCTTTGTGGCACAATTCTAGTGTAAAAAGGTTAATAATTAGTAAATGCTGGCTTTTAAATAATACAGATTGAAAGAGACCCTCTCTGCATTCCAGAGCGACATGGAATGCAACAAGAGATGCAAAATGGCATTCAGGGCAGATGAAATAAAACATGAAAAACACAATGCTCTGTATATTGCTCCGTTCATTTTAGGTGGTGCCCCCTAGGGTTTGGTCCCTTGGGGAGTCTTGTTTAGTTTTGACATATGGCTTTTCCATTTTTAGCTATTGAGGTGTTTTGCGATCAATAT
>NW_017306315.1:1398583-1411301 GCF_000935625.1 Nanorana parkeri
AAATACAGTGTGTATATATATATATATATATATATATATATATATATCTTTTTTTTAATATATATATATATTTACCTGTCAAAAGTTTTAGAACACAGTTTTTTTTCCAGTTTTTGTGGAAATTTATGCACATAAATGTCTCCATGTACTCTGAAAAAACACATAGAACAAATAAACAATTGGACATCTAAAATTGCTTTAACAAAATGTCACCTACATGTTTGATTCATCAAAGTAGCCACCTTTTGCAGATATAACAGCCGAACACATGTGTGAAATCAAATATTGTTCGGAAAGCTCTTCCTAACACTGTTGAAGATATTCCCACATGTGTTCCACTTGTAGGTTGCTTTGCTTTCACCCTTCTGTCCAGTTCATCTCAAACAAGCTCGATGGGGTTTATGTGTGGAGACTGTGCTGGCCATTCCATTATTTGAAGCCTACCAACTAGTTATTTTCTTCTGAGGTAGTTATAACAGAGCCTGGAGGTATGTTTCGGGTCATTATCTTGCTGTAAGATAAACCCCTGACCAACTAGACATGACCAGAGGATATTGCATGGCGCTGCAAAATGCTGTAGTATTAGATTTGGTTCAGCGTGTCACTCACTCTGTGCTAGTCACTGACTCTGGATCCAGCAAAAGAGCCCCAAACCATCACACGTCCTCCTCCATGTTTGACAGTTGTCACACACTGAGGAACCATCCTTTTGCCTATTCAATGGTGCACAAAGATCCTGTGTGATTCATCACTGATTCATAAGACCTTCTTGCAGTCTTCAGTAGTCCACTGGTGGTGCTTCATGGCTCAGGCAAGCCTCTTTTTCTTATTTTGCCCTCTCATCAATGGCTTTCTTACTGCCACTCAACCTGTCAAACCTGCAGCTCGAAGTATTCTCTGCACAGTTGAAACTGGGACTTGCTTACTTCAATTAGTGTTAAGCTGCTCTTGAAGCTGCTGTCTTGTGAGCCGCCTGTCACACAAGCTGCTGACTCTCAGAAACTTATCTTATTATTCTGTTGTGGCTTTTGCTCTGCCAGACCTTTTCCTGTCAGAGTTTCCTCCAGTTTCCAAGTGCCTTTTCATGGTGTAGGAAACTGTACTCACTGACACCTTGGCTTTCTTTGCAATTTGTAATGTAGGAAAGACCTACACTTTTAAGGGTTATAATGGTCTGTCTGTCTTCCTTTGTTAATTGCCTTTTTCTCACCATTTTGAGAGAAATATACCACAATATACCACTTCCTGCAATACAATACTGTCCAAATATTGCTTAAGAGGGTGTAGTCACACAGTCTGTTACAACACTGCTTTTATACAGATAAAGGGCCTTTGAGTTATTAACAAAAGTTGGGACACCTGTACGAATTGTTTGCATAAACCTTCAAGAGTAAATTTACTTACATTGCTGCAGAACAACTGTGAGTTGTTAACCCGTTACTACTTTCCTGAAAAGGGACTTTTTGTATAACTCAGAAATGTAAATTTTTTTCAAGTTTGGTTATCTTAAACTTCTTTTTTCCACCTCTGGCAGTTTACCACTTACGTTTGTACCATTTCAAGTTATTCACTTATTATTATACAAGATTGATATAGCGCCAACAGATTGCTCTGCGCTTTACAATATAAGGAAGACATTACAATCACAATACAATTCAAGACAAGATGGTAAGGAGGGCCCTGTCCCTGAAGGATTACAATCTAAAAGGGAGGGGGAAGTGATACATGAGGAGGTAGCTGTGTGGGGATGAATTGTTTGAGAACGTGATGGTTGAGCGGTTAGGTTGAGGATGGATAGGCTTCCCTGAAGAGATGAGTCTCAAGGGATCACCTAAAGGCAGTCAGAGTGGGAGATAGGCGGACAGGTTTGGGTAAAGAGTTCCAGAGGATGGGAGAGACTCTAGTGAAGTCCTGGAGGCGAGCATGGGATTAGTTGTCAAGGGATCTGGAAAGCACCTTGGTATGGGGGAGGGTTGGATAGTTGTGTTATCAATCTCAAGGGAGAAGTTGGGGGAAGGTGCACGGGTGGGAAGGAATATCATGTGCTCAGTTTTTGAAAGGTTGAGTTTTAAGAAGTGTTGTGACATCCAGACTGATATGTCAGTTAGTAGATTAGTGACACGCAAGGACACTGAGGGGGTGAGTTGTGGAGTAGAAACATAGATTCACTGGACTTGAACTGCCTACAAAAACTGGAAAAGTTGCTGTGTTCTAAAACTTGATTGAATGACCCCGGTATTGTGTGTATATGTGTGTGTATATATACAGTATACATGTGTGTATGTGTGTATATATACACTATATATATATATATATATAGTGTATATATACACACATACACACATGTATACTGTATATATACACACACATATACACACACACATTTATATACACACAATACCGTGGTCATTCAATCAAGTTTTAGAACACAGCAACTTTTCCAGTTTTTGTAGGCAGTTCAAGTCCATATATATAAAGTTTTGATGACCCTTTGCTAAACTCATGGTTGTTACTCTTACTTGGTTATCACATTGCATTATGGTTTTGTTTACGAGTTTTAATCTTTGCTGAATAGAGCATATAATACTGTTTCTACTGTTCTTCTATAATTCTTTTAAAAAATAAGTTTATATTTGCGTTCACACGAGGACGGGGACTTAAATGTTTTTGGGTGTTTTGTATTTTGTTTAATATGAGGCTTTAATTTGTTTTAAACGTTTTTAACACTTAACTTTATTGCTATCACTTGTTAGCCCCCTATTTGATAGCCAATATACAAAGATAGGTCCTCTTTATGGAGACAAAGTGACATGGGGCCATAGCAGCCAGAGAAATGACAGCTTCCGCCCTTAGGGAGAGAGGAGGAGAGATCAGCAGTGGCAGAATGAAGATCTCTCCTCCGTTCTCACTGAAAGTAGCCACTGTGCCAGTGCCAGGCCCTCAGGGGGGACAGCTGAGCCTGGAGCATTGGAGGGGGGAGCGCAGCAGTGCAGGGGAGGTCAATGCTGTTTACAGGGTTATTTGCAAAAGGGTGAAGAGTTTGGAGAAGGCAGGAGAGGTGAACAATCTAGGCCAGAATAGCTGATTTGGAAAAATTCTCCAATTCAGCTCCCTTTCCAGTTTGGCTATGTTGTCTTAGATTGTTCACTTCTCCTGCCTTCTCCAAATTTTCACCCTTTTGTGAATAACCCTGTGAATGTCATACAAGCGATCGGCCAGGTGTAGAGCCGGCCGATTGTTTGTATGTAACAGCCAGTACCAGCTGTTTGCTTACACAATGGGATTCTGGGAGCAGAAAAAAAATCACCAACATCCACCCAATAGGAAGAGGTTGTCTTCCGCCCGTGTATTTAGAATGGGCGGACGGCAAGTGGTAAGGACACCTTACTGACTGGCATGGTACTAACTGATTGGTGTAAGGCAAATGCGAAAAGGGTTGAGATGTATGCCAGGAAATAACAGCAGTGGAAATGTGAAACTCTCTTCCACAGGAAATAGTATTAGCTAAGAGTGTATATAAATTAAAAAAAGTTAAGGGTTAAGTTTTCTTAACCCTTAAAATAAGTTGATCTATGCCTGTGGTGTTTTTTTGCCTTCCTCTGAATTAAACACATACAACTCATACACACAGAGGTTGAACTTACGGCCCTGTGTTTTTTTCCAACATTATCTCTTATGTTAAGTGAAAAGCGGGAAACACAGCGCTAAAGGTTAGCCTAATAATATAATTATACAAACAGTGATGAGGAAGTGTAAAAATGATGTGTTCTTTAGGTGAATAATATATAAGGAGAGCTGTGTCTTCACACAGCCCTAAAACACAAAGATAATTAGTATAGTAAATCAAGAGCAAATTGGTATATAAATATGTGAAAAACATCAATCATTGATCAAGATTAAATACGAAAAATAAAAAATGGCCGTGACAAAGGAAAACGACGAATGAAAAATAAAAAATAAAAAACAATTGTGTTGCAACATATAAACGATGATGGGAATATGTGTTTATTAAATGTCAAACAGAAAGTGAAAAATAAACGAAAAAATGGATAGTGACTCATTGGAAAATATTCAACATGGTTGGAAATCACCGGTGACAATATCAGCTTCTATAAAACAACTGGAGGATAGTATATTATAAACAAAAAAGCAAAGAGACCACCAAAACAACAATCAACAGACTGTATCTATTTTGGGGTGATCTCTTAAGTAGAAATCTGGAGATGTAAATGTCAATCAGAGGTAACAGTATTTTAGTATGCGGTATTGTGAGCCGCGAAGAAGGAAACCCCAAAAAAAACAAAAAACAAATCCTTGTAGATCTCTAACTCTTCGATCCGGCGGCCCCCTTGTATTGGTACTCACCAAAATGTAGTGAGAAACCTTACTTCTCAAGTTCGTAGCTGTTTTAAGTCCACGATACTGCCCCGTTTTGGACGGTGTTCTTCCCACAGGAACCAGGACAAATTTACTGTCTTTCAGGCCCCGAGGCAATTTTCCTTGAGCGTGGTGCCGACAATCATTCACTCAGAGATTCCAGAGTTTCCACAACGTTTTCAGAATTTGGAAAAAGAGAATCCTCAAAGTGTAATAAGTAAAAGCAACATAATTTATTAAAAATAGTAACTTACATGTAAAAAAACACAAATCCGGCCGACACAGCAGCTCAGGGATAGCAGTTAAAAGCTCCTCGTGTGTGAATGAATCTGCCTTTTGACGCGTTTTGTCCTGGTTCCTGTGGGAAGAACACCGTCCAAAACGGGGCAGTATCGTGGACTTAAAACAGCTACGAACTTGAGAAATGTGGTTTCTCACTACATTTTGGTGAGTACCAATACAAGGGGGCCGCCGGATCGAAGAGTTAGAGATCTACAAGGATTTTTTTGGGGGTTTCCTTCTTCGCAGCTCACAATACCGCATACTAAAATACTGTTACCTCTGATTGACATTTACACCTCCAGATTGCTACTTAAGAGATCACCCCAAAATAGATACAGTCTGTTGATTGTTGTTTTGGTGGTCTCTTTGCTTTTTTTGTTTAAATATTTTCCTCCAGTTGTTTTATAGAAGCTGATATTGTCAATGGTGATTTCCAACCATGTTGAATATTTTCCAATGAGTCACTATCCATTTTTTCGTTTATTTTTCACTTTCTGTGTGACATTTAATTAACACATATTCCCATCATCGTTTATATGTGGCAACATAATTGATTTTTATTTTTTATTTTTTATTCGTCATTTTCCTTTGTCACGACCATTTTTTCTTTTTCATATTTAATCTTGATCAATGATTGATGTTTTTTCACATATCTATATACCAATTTGCTCTTGATTTACTATACTAATGATCTTTGTGTTTTAGGGCTGTGTGAAGACACAGCTCTCCTTATATATTATTCACCTAAAGAACATATAATTTTTACACTTCCTAATCACTGTTTGTATAATTATATTATAAGGCTAACCTTTAGCGCTGTGTTTCCCACTTTTCACTTATCATTAAGGCGGCTTATCTCCTTCATCTCATAGCATCTTTAGGCTTAAGTTTAACCTAGGTAGCTCCAGGAGCGCAGAACTCATCTTTCTTATATTATCTCTTATTTAACTATGTACCTAAGTAATCTGTGAGTCAGATACATAAAGAGACACACACTGAAAAGTATCCGAAAAGTAATAGCCTATATGGTATCAGAATGATTTTACATAAAAGTGTCAGTTTACTAAAGTTACCAAAGTTATCAAACACCCATGAACTGAATCAACCACCAATTATATTTCTCTAAAAGCTCTATGGTTTTGGAGGGCAAAATACCTGCTCCAGTAAGTACAAAAGGGTCACATTTGCTGATTTGTTTTCTGATTTGTTATTATTAAAAATGCAGCATATATACTGAGTTTTCAATTCCCTTGCACATTGGCAACCTATTTGCCTTTAGAAAATCAACCACTATATAGCACCAGTGGGGAGATTTTCACTTACTTCCTGACACCATTAAATGGTGTCACAAGACCAGTAAGTTTATTGAAAATCTCTCCAGTGAGGGCAGATAATAATTGTTAGATTGTCCCGAATGGTTTTAATACTTTGATTTGCTAACCCAGAACAAGCATCCACATAAGGTCTGCATGCTTGTTCTGCATGCTCTTTCGACTTTGCTATTACTTTCCTGAGTTACATACTTGATTTGGATCAGTGCACAAAAAACATACAATGCTAGTAATTCAGCATAACAGCCAGGGAACAAGGTCTGATGCAGCAGCCTCCATATATCATTTAGGAAAGATTTACTTTAAATATAGTATTAATCCATCCAAAACCTGTTTTGGGTAGAGTACAGAAGGGTACGGCTCTTATTGTTGTGTCACCGTTGGGGGAAATTTACTCTAACTGCTTCCTCACAGTTGCACCAGTGACCACAAAGGATGTGAGAGGTAATCTTCCCAACAGGGACACAGACTGGAATAAAAATAATAAACAAATAATTTCTAACCCTTCCCCACTTATTTCAAAACTAAAAGAAACGTTCAGATTTACCATTAATGTATTTAATTTAACATGACATGTTTATGTTTTTGTGCAAAGAAACACCTTGGAAGAAAAGTCTTTAAAAAAATCCCATGCAGTGTATAGTATGGGTGTTTTTACAGTAATGTAATTAAAATGAAATACATTAAAAGTCTGAACCCTGTGCCTCAATGAGTTTCTAAGGCAGGTTAAGAAGCAATGGCCTGGAGTTAAAGTGTTCACGTATAATGCATGTTGAAGAATAATAGAGCCACAGCTGCAGCAGTAGATATGAAATATAAGCTCAGTGCAACAGGAGGTAGAGAGAAAATTAACCCAGTCTACAGATCAGCTCCTCTGCGTGCTGCATACAAAGACAGTCCTACTGATTCAAATAGAAAATCCAACTATTTCCTTCTGTTAAACGACTACAATGATTACAGTATTCTAGGCATTAAGCCAAGGCAAGACAATTTATGAATGTTGTTGACAGTCATTGTTGGGTTCATTTTATCCCAGAATGACACAGATGTTTAGTAGGAATATAGCCAACGCAATATCTACATTAGAAGCAGAATGGAAATTTGCAGGCTTTTTCAACTGGTCTTGCATTGTAAAGCAATATGATTCTGTTATAGGATTCCATACCCTTTTATATAACAGCTGGCTTCATTATCATATTCATGAGGTATGCTTATGTGCTGAGACATTGCTCCTATTTTGCTTAAGATAAGAAACAATAAATCTGGCAAATAGTGTTAACTAAGCTGTTTACCAGAGTCACTAAGTAACAAAAACACTAAAAAACGGAAATACTGTTAACTAATTTGAAAGGGTCGAATGCAGACTAGAAAAATCACAGACTATGTTTTTATAGGAACAGTTATTTTAATAGTAAATAAAATAACAAAAGGAAATACTTGTAATTGTGACCAACCATTTATAAGGACACTAAAGAAATGTGTTTTATTAACACCTTCATGACTGAGCTTGTTTTTAGTTTCTGTTCGTAAATGACTGACACACTTTTGACATTTTTGCTGTGTGATTCTTCCACGTCAGTAATATACTTTCTTACAAAGTGCACCCACACATATTATATATTGTTTTTTAGAGGACAGATAGGGCTACATATTTATATCACATATGTGTGCTTACGCCTCACTTAGGACAAATAAAATATAAAAAAAGATAAAAAAAACGTTTAAAAAAACACTTTTTTCCCAGTATTGATTTGTAGTATTTTTTTTACAACACCAGCACAGCTAAAAAATGCAATAAATACATTCATTTATTTGTCCCTTATTTTATTTTTACAAATTTTTTTTTTTTAATGCATGTTGAAGAATAATAGAGCCACAGACATTGCTCCTATTTTGCTTAAGATAAGAAACAATAAATCTGGCAAATAGTGTTAACTAAGCTGTTTACCAGAGTCACTAAGTAACAAAAACACTAAAAAACGGAAATACTGTTAAATAATTTGAAAGGGTCGAATGCAGACTGGAAAAATCACAGACTATGTTTTTATAGGAACAGTTATTTTAATAGTAAATAAAATAACAAAAGGAAATACTTGTAATTGTGACCAACCATTTATAAGGACACTAAAGAAATGTGTTTTATTAAAAAATGTTTACAGTGATCCTGCAGCCAGATATTTGATATACAGTATATATTGAATTTAAAATCAAGTCCACAACAGATATTTATATATTTATTTATTTATATATAATTGAGGACTTAGGACAGGTGAGAAAGAGGGGGCAGAATTAACCTGCAACATTTAAAATATTTCTTTAAAATGCAGTCTGGCATTATTGGGAGCATGTCTTGCTGCACCAGGAATCTTGTGGTATGGCCTTGGAGTCGAGTCCAGTAGCCTGTCAGATAACAGTGTTCCCTTCTCTGGAATGAGTTGGATGCAGAGTACTTTTATCAACCAAATACAACCATGCATTGGACTTAAAGCAGACCTTTACCCCTTTGACTAAAAATCACATCAGCATATAGCTCTGCATGCTGATATGAAATCACCCTACATTCATTATCTAAACAAACATATTTTTATTTTACTTACAATTTCTTGTTCTCCACTTTCTGGTCCACTTTGGCACAAATTATGTAACTGTGCCTATGCATTGAATCCCGGGACGGTTATATCAGCAGTGAATTGCTTAATAATCTCACAAGATCTCGGGAAAAAGCATTTTACTCCCTTGAGATAATGTGCATGGTCACATGTCCTAGTCACATATACCAGAGTTCCAGAAAGTGAAGGGCCTTAGTAATCTGCCCTTAGTAAAAATACCACCATGAGAAGAATGGGGAGGACAATAAAAATAAGGTATGCACAGAGTAAAAAGCAGGCAGTTATCTATAAGTATCTGTTTGTAGATTGTCATTACTAAACATTTCTAAAGGTGCCTTTGTTGTTATTTTGAATGTATGAGTAAAGTTCTTCTTTATAACTTACACTATTATAGAATGAACATTGTTAAAAAAACAGATAGTTGTTTCTGGTGTGTTGATTCCCCACTGTGCACAGTTGATATTTATATCTTTCAAACTGAGAATGATGTGGAAAGGAGGACTTTTTTGAGTTTTGGTAAAATTACCACAGATATCTATAAGAGTTTTCATTCTCCGAATTTAAAGTCAGTTAAAGTCAAAATGTTTTAAAGCTATGTGAAATGCTGATTAAATAACTTAATACTATCACCTATGCTGCCCTGTCACCATTACCAGCATCTCCCACCTCTTCTGGCCCACTGTTGCCACTATTACCAGCTCCTTCCACCTCTGCTGGCTTGTCATCATTACCAGCTCATGCTTCCTCTCCTGGTGGGGGGTTGGCAGAAGACAGCAGCACCAGCAGGTACAGACTTGCAGCCAGTGGCTAAATTCGGAGTTGCTCAGAGGGCAGGAGAAAGCATTAGGATGGGACTTGATTTGTAGTCCTCGACAGTCGGGCCATTCTGCATTGTCATATAATGTATTGCTGGGATTTGAAGTCCTCTTTAGCTGGCGACATTCTGCATTACCTTAAAATGTATTCATGGGATTTGTAGTCCTCTACAGCTGGTGGTATTATTCAGCATTGTTGTATAATGCATTGCTGGGATTTGTGGTCCTCTACACAGTGGCAGAACTTCCACTTGGCAGGACCGGACAGGAGGAAAAGGGTCCCGGTAACTGCTGACATTGCTGGTTACCAGGTCCTTTTCCTTCAATCTGGGGCTCTCCATCCTTTACACTGCACCCAGGGCGGGCGGACCAAGGTATATAGCTGTGTAAGGGGCCCCAAAATTTCTGATGGCTGCCCTAGTTAGCATGTTAGGCAAAAAACATGAAAAGGATAGTTCATGGTTTCCTTCTATATGTGTTTAACCCATTCGCTGCAAAGCACACATGTTATTATCCATATTTTAGGCCTGAAAATTACTTAAAACCTCCTAAACATTATATATTTTCTGGAAGCAAAGACCCTTTACAATAAAATGTTGGCAGTTGAAATTTTTTATATCACACCTTATTAATGCAACTCTTTATCAAACTCAAAGATTTTGTAAAAAATGCACTTAAGTTAATTTTAGTGCCCCAAAACACAATATAATAACCATTTTTAAAATAAAATTTAAAAGATGAGGTTATAATGAGTAAATAGATAACGAGCATTCCCAGGTTAACAATTGTGCATGTCCATGAAATACATGTAAACAGAGTCCAGGCCCCTATAACCGCTAGGGGTCTGTTTAAACGGGCCTGCTACCAGGGACATATGAGATGCGTTGGTGGTAGCGAAAAAGGTGAAGTAAAAGTAAAGCTATTTTAGAAAAAAAGAGGCTCTCAGCAGCTTTTAGCCAAAATGTGCTAGTGTGTACAACATATTAGCACATTATGGCAGACTTACCTGCCAAAATGATCCACTCCAGCAATGCACTTCTCCCTCACTGGTGTTTCATTTAGGCATCCCAGGTCTGTGGCTTTATCAGATGCCTCATTCCAAAGTTTGGATCAGATAAATTGTGCCTCAAGGCAGGCAATTGTTGTGCTGCTCCATTGTGGTCTGGGAATCCTTTAGTAATTATTTGTAAAACAAAATTTGCATGCATAAAAATCGCTATAAAGCAACGGTGTACAATGTAAAACTTTAGAAAAAGAAACTAAAGATAAAACGTACCCAATGTCTATTATAAGCCCTTCATAATTTCCTTTGTTCTGCACTCTTGCAAATACAGATGTGGTCCCTGTTGATAGGTAACTTTAGACAAATGATGTACAATTGGTGTAAATGCATATTAGCGCACCTAAATATCTCCTTGCTAATGCTAACTTTTTTGTCGGAGTAACTGTTGCAAATTGGTCAAAACAATGGCTACAGAAATTAGGGACTGATTTCATAACGTTTCTAAAGTCTGCAGATTTGCAGAATAGCAGACTTTTTTTTTTTAAAAACCATGGTCTTCTCTATCAAAATACATACTTCTTTAGCTTTTTTATTCTTAGTGAGTATCCATGCCATAATTTACAAGTGACCTATACCCAGTGACCTTTGACTGCACTATGAATATTAAAAATTACTCATGGTAAACACTATAAAGTCATACTACCATATCATGAAGATGAGACAACATTTGCAATAAAAATGCATTAACATGCACCATTTTGCTGCCTGAATCATTCCATCATCATAGTTCCAAACAATTCATGCTACTGACAACATATTCCTTGAACAGTGATTTGCCTTGATTAGAATAGTTCTGTACTAGATTATATATAAAGTGAGCACAAGACAACTTTATTTTACAGTATAATAAAATGCTTCCCAGTGTAAATGTCCTAAGGGAAATTATAAAATAATGTTACCTACATAACTAATTTTCTTTCTCTGAAATCATGATTCCCACAACACACTTACAGCTATTGAAAATATTGTTCAACATCATCATTTCCATCTTAATATCTTTGTAAATCATAGAAATGTTATACTTTGTCAGAAAAACATGTCATGCCTAAGGGACTGTGTACTGCATTTATTTTCCATTGAATTAGGAGAGAATAAAAATGAATATCTTTTATGCATTTCTGCTTAGGATTTTACCTCAAAAAAGGCAGGTTTTACTTTGTTTAAAGGAAAGGTATGTGTATGATATTAAATAGTATAGCTTCTACATATTTTACGCGGCAGTCCAAAAAAAAAAAGAAAAGAATGGTTTGCAAATCTAATAATCTTTTGAATTTTGAAAACTTGGGCTCTGATTTATTAATGTGTAAAATCAGGTGAAATGAAGGTGAACACAAGATTCAATACTGAGCAAGGAAATTAGCAGAACATAATATTAACTAACCTTTACATGACTGAATGCTTGAATTGCAAAGAGTTACTTTCTTCACACGTTAGTCACTCTAAGGTCCTAAGGTCCTTGGTATCATCATATATCACAAATGTCCAGTATACCGTAGCTTGGCAAATGGCAAATCGCAACAGCCAGGATACAGACATTCACCACAAGATTCTAATTTTAATAAGCACTCTTTCAAGGACTTTTTTAAAATTTAAATTATACTTAATTTTTTTAATGGGAAATATTAGTAATGTTTTTCTATATCTAGGACTGCTTTCAGGTATTTTCTCATGTAGGGATATGGTACTTTTACAGTGGTAAATTTATATTTTTATGTGATCTACAGAAAGCAAGTAGGCTGCTGCCAGCAAATGTTTCCTCATATGGATTGTGCCTAAGCATGTATTGTTACTGCTTCTGCAAGATGCATAATGCTAAACATACTCCAGCAATCTGTGCCTTAATAGTTTACAATCTGTGTTATGAATGTTTAACTGCCACATGTTTTTATCTGACGGAACTATTTGGGGCTAAAAGCAATTAAACTAAAAGGACTATACATATTATTCTACATAATGCAAGATGGGTATCCTGGAAGCCATCTTTGTTCTGTCTGTTCTATCAGTATATAAGGTGAATGTGAGTTCATGGTTTCTTGACAAAGACTCTAACATTCTTAGATTCTTAGAGCCTTACCACATACATTACCAGGTTGTAAATTGGGGGGTACCTGACAACAACAACGAGATAAGGACTAACTATGGTTCCAGACTGTGTTAGACTGAGATTGAGGGAGTTGCCATGTCTGAAACTTAACAAAGAACAAACAATTTTTTTTAAGTATATACAATATTCAAACTATA
>NW_017306315.1:1411620-1413862 GCF_000935625.1 Nanorana parkeri
ACAAACTCTAGACTGAGGAGGTGTAGTGCAAATCATTTTTCCCTTATTTCTACGTAACAATGCGTACAAAACCAAAATAAATGGTATTACTTAAAGTATTCACCTATGTCTTATTAGAAAATGCACTGCTGTTAGAGGTGTGGCATTTGTGTCCTTGAACATGCCTGGTAGTTTTAGCACTGAAGTACCATTTATCAAGGGCTTTAGTAGGTTTAAACTGTGATAGTGGAGGTCCATTTAGATTGACCATCATAAGGTCATCTAAGCTTTCAGTCTCTAAACACGATCTGAATTTATTTTTGATCAGATTCATCTGGCTGAAACCCCTTTCACAGCTAACTGTAGAAACTGGTAAAACAGAGGCAATTTTAAGGAGCTTCAGAAGAACAGGAAACCTATCCCTGCCATGGTGGTTCATTGCCTTTCCCAGTAAATCCACTGATGACAGACCTTTTGCACATATTTTGAATTCATACCATTCATCCAGGGCTTTCTGAACTATGTCTTCTTTTCCCTTGTGTTGCAAAAGGTCTTTGTAATGAGATACAAGTACTGTTACTTCCTTTTTACCAAAACTTTCCAAGGAAGTTTGTGGCCACGTGAAGGTATCAAATATTGACATAGATGTTAATACGTCATCTGTGGCAGTTTTCAAAAACCGCATCTTTATGTTGGCCATTCCCATCTCTATAATTTCTTTTCTATCACATTCAAACTTTTTTTGTCCATTTGTAACTTCGTCAAGCTGGATTTCATTGTACATCCCAGTCACTGAAGTATTTTTTAGAAATTCATTCTCCATAGGTCCTGGGTTTTTTTTCAGTTCTTCAAGACTGGCTATTGTTTTCTGGATATGAATCTGCACTTGATTTATTAGCAGATCAGGCTTCTGAAAAATCAAGGAAAGTTTTTTCAAAGGCAACAAAAAATCATGGAGAAAATGCAAGGTTCTTAAGAATCTGTACTTTTTAAGGGTCTTCAGAATGCCTTTAGCTTTGTTGCTGTCGCTCTCCTTCCCACGACTCACATTTTCAAGGTGTGTTACAAGCGTTCTCCAGTCTTGAATGACAGCTTTGATGGTTCCCACTTTGCTGGCTACCCAACGTACTATATGCAATTTCTGCAATTTCAGCAGTTTTGTTGACAGAACTTCTGCTGTTTCTGACAACTGCTTTTGCTTTTTACTTGACCTATTGTAGAATTTGAACACAGAAATTAGGCAATGGTCAATTTCATCAACATAGGATACTCCTTTAAGTGACTTCAGCACACTTAACTGAAGTTTGTGTGCAACACAATGAACGGTTGTGACATGATTTGCACAATCTGTGATTTTAGTTGCCAAACCATTAACACCCCCTATCATGGAAGGTGCTCCATCAGTTGCCAGGCCAACTAAACATTTTCCATGTCTCCAATCCAAGTTCACTCTTTGGAGTTCCTTGTCTATGGTGTCTAGGTAGCCGGAAGCAGTACTATTTGCTAAGGGAGCAATAGCTAAATATGATTCTTTGACACCGCTGGCATTTATATATCTTACATAAATGATGCATTCCTCCACGTCAGACCTATCAGTGGAACCATCTAGTAACACAGAAACAAATTCTGAGGCTTTTATGTCATCCATGACATCTTCCTTCACAATTTGTGCAATGTAATGTATAAACTCCTTACACTGTTTATCATTGGTATATTCTTCCAGCACTTCCACATTAAGTTTACCAACAAGCGCGGCAAGACCTCTAATGTCGGTAAAGGGCTTATTGTTTTTGGCAATATAATAACTTATATTAAATAATACTTCTAAATGAGAGAACATTTTTTCGTCCATCCTTTTTAGACACTTTGCCATTGAAGAATTTTCTGGGTGTTCTTGAACATCTAATGCTTCCATGCACCTCATGTGTGGAGCTGACAAATTGTGAAACTTGAAAGTCTCGTGACGAAATGGTTGTTTTAACCCATTAACCACACGTGATGATGAATCGCACAATCTTTTGAACTGTGGACATACTGAACATCTTGCCACACCATTCTCAACATTATACTCTAGCCATTTAAACTCCTCCTTCCACTTTAACAAAAATTTTCTTTTTCCACTCTTTTGACTCTCAACTGCAGACCCAGCACTAGAAACACATGGGCTAGGTAACTGTGGGGCACCTGGTACCGTACAGTTTTCATTGTTCTCCGATCTTGACACAGGAGATTGTTTTTGAAAAAAATGAAACAAATTTTTTTG
>NW_017306315.1:1422191-1438157 GCF_000935625.1 Nanorana parkeri
TTTTTTTTTTTTTGGTTGTGCTTATTGACACATACAGTATTTGTATATATTATTAATATTTTTTTTTTAAAGTACAAATAATTGTGTTGGGTATACTGTTATTTTGTAATCAGTGAAAGAATGTGAGTAACCACTGTGTCTTAATACAACATATATATATATTTTTTTTTTTTTGGTTGTGCTTATTGACACATATATTATTTGTATATATTATTAATATTTTTTTTTTAAAGTACAAATAATTGTGTTGGGTATACTGTTATTTTGTAATCAGTGAAAGAATGTGAGTAACCACTGTGTCTTAATACAAATTACTTAATTCTTAATGTATGTGGAAGAAAATGTAATTGTTGCTCTTGCTCAGACTTTCTCAAGCTATACATCTCTTAAAGAGACAGTAAGTCTGACATGTGCTGTCAAAGATATCTGATTCATTCTTCATTTTAGGGTTTAGGTCAGAGTTCGTCTAATGGAATAATAATTGAATTTTAAGGAAAAAGCCAAATTATTCCTAGTCCAACAGTTCCCTCTTCAGGTAATTTTGAGTAAGGTGATATGAGTGTGTGGCATCATAATTAGGTTGAGATAAGCTTTCGCCTCCCGCATTTTTGGGTGATAAAAGTTAGGAGAAAGTTAGGAGTGGAGAAAAAATATAGGAAAGACTGAAAAAGGAAAGAATATACAGGAGGACGTACATAGATACAGGAGGGAGAGATCTGAAGCTGATGGATGGGAAACTGGGGGAACTGAACCAAATAGGACCTGAACATCTCTTGTCCCTACACTGACACAAAGCTTTAAGTTATTTTATTTTTATGTATATACCACAACTAGACCATCGACTAGAAACTGAAATCAGCTTCTGCTCCCTTTCAATTTTTCTTTTAAAAAGAAATGTGTATTTATATATTTTTTTTTTAAAAGGTGAAATTTCCTTTTACTAATTTTATCATTTATTTTAAGAATAAAAAATATTTTATTTGGTATATTATTCCAATAAAAATCAAGTCCTTTTTCAATATTTTAGACTTACAAATTCATAAAAATATTAAACAATATGTTTCTAATTAGTTTGCTTTTATTTTATTTTTAATTCTGTAATCTAATATTTACAGAATTACACTTATAACACTGCAGAGCTAACATAGTGATCACAGTAGGGTCCCCATCTGTCATTGACAGCCAAGACTGAGAGCTACCAGCAGCAATACGTGTTCACTGGTGGCTTTCAAAACCCAGCACTATGCCTCTATATATACAGATGGTGATCAGGAGGGGGTTAAGCCACAAACATTTTTTAAGATCGTGTGGGAAACAATAGAACTCTTGTTGGATTATTACTGCTATGTGGGGCTCTGTTAGAAATATTCTCCCTCACCTCCTGTCTTGGCTGTTTTACCACAAAGAAGGTAAAGAAACTCTGCAGAAGTAACATAATTTGCTGTTGGAGAGCTCCCCTACTGTTTGGCAAAACATTATCAGAAAGATAGGAAGTGAGAGCAAAAACACTTAAGTGGTGCTCCAATAGCAATAATAAAAAAATATCAGGAGTTCTAAACCTTCTGCACTTTGACTTTTAGACCACCCCCTTCCCCATGTAAAAATATAGAGGGTTATTCACAAAGCTTGCACAGCTGATTTCAGCCGTACATCGTGCAGAAGGAGTTCGACTCAGCCGATCCAACATCTGGATTGGCTGAGCCGAACCTCCGGCAGGCAACTCGCTGCCGTGAGCAGTGAGTGAATAGCCGAATGCCGCCTAGCGGCATTCGGCTTGGTTATTCTGCTCAGTACCTCCATGGTACCAAGAAGAATAGTAAAACAATTTAAAAAGTTGAAAAAAAAGTAGAAAAAACTGTTTTTATAATGCAGTTGCAGTTTTAACAACACTGTAAACCTCTGGTTAAAATAGTAAAATAGTAAAACAAACAAACAAACAAATTAACACAAACATGTTTGCTTAATCACTATATAAATAGATAGCAAATGTATATTGGATTGACAACATACATTTTTTATTCTGGCATCATTCAAACTTTGTGATACATCAAAATATATGTTGAAATAAAGAACTATAAAAGTGGGAACCATAAATTCTGAAACTGAAAAGTAGTCTAGAAGTGAAAAGGTTATTCCAGAAAAGATTTACTGTTTGTTGTTTTTATTAAGTAGGTATAGCTTTCACCATGAAAATATTATACTTTTGCACTAAATTTGTTCCCTGCCCAGTGCCCTAAAGCTTTGGCAGCACTGTAATCATTGTTAAAAACATATATTTTACAGTGCATCTTATTTTCCATATTGAAGTCATCTAGGGTATCTTTGCAAGAGGCTGCTTGCCATTTTTTGTGTGTCATAGTTCACATAGTCATGTGTGTGGATCTCATATAGAATCCTGTATAGTAATATAAAAAAGATTGTCAAAAAGGAAGACTGCCCTAATAAGTAAACATGTGCGATTTGTTTCGTTCTAAAGTGTCATTTTAAAAAAAAATTGGAAATTTTAATAAGTTTTATTGTGTAAAGCATAAACTTTTTTTTTAAAATCCTAATTTTCATTAGTGGTAGTATGCATGAACGAATTTTTGTTATGGACACATTTTCAGTGCAGCAAAGTGACATTCGACACAAGAAAAAAAAATACTTTTTTTTTACAGTCCGCAGAAGATAGAAAAAAAAAGCATGAGGTTCCCCCACAATTGATACCAGACCCTGTAGGTCTGGTAAAAATGTAAGGGGGGGACCTCCAATGTCATTAAACAAAAAGCATGAGGTTCCCCCCAAAAGTCATATGAGACCCTTTAGGTCTGGTAGGAATTTTAAGGAGGACTCCAACTCCATGCCAATGAGGACAAGGGTCTCTTCCGTCAAAACCCTGGCCCGGTGGTTGTGGGGGTCTGCGGGCAGGGGTGCTTATTTGCATTGGGGTCCAGATGCTGCCCCCCCTTGTAAATGAGTAAGGGGTACTTGTACCCCTACTCATTCACTAAAGGGTTAAAATGAAATTATAGCAGTGTTAAAGGGAAAGCTCTGACTATACATTTTTAAAAGCCACCCATAAAACACATTTTGGGTTGTCATGAATGTATTGAATCACTTGCTGGCTTCTGAAATTACCCAGAGGTTCTTGCAGTAAAACCTTCTTGAAGTCAAGCTTAACTCTACCCCTGCTTTAGAGTCTAACATATTTGTGTTACAGTACAGCTTTGGCACCAAGTGGAGTATGCTAAATTTAATCATATAATCCCATCATCTCAAAATGACACACTCTAACTCAACTGCATGTCCATTGCATAATTGACCTCTGTAGTAATAACACAGGCTGTTCACACTATTGTAAGGGCATGCCAAGCTGGAAATTCAAAGCAGCCTGGCAGATTCAAAATTATTACTTTTATTTTTGGCTTTCTTGAATGTTTTCTCTTGATGTGGGCTGCCTATGCAATTCACACAGATGCCATAGAACCATATATTTGACATGACTGGATTTTGTTGGCTTCTGTTAAAATATGAAGTCATACGTCACTGAGGTACATCAGGGGAAATATATGTGCTCCTGACCTAAAGCTGTCAAAACATATAAGGACTTTCTGTTACTTATTTACTTGACTTCTCTTTAGATGAATGGTTTTCAAAATGCAGTCAGACCATCATCTAGATGTCATGGTCCTTTCATTTTCTTCTGTTTGTGTCATTCTTTGTATTAGCTCTTTTTTTTTGTTGCATCAGCCAACTTCTCTTTCCTCTATAATACCAAGCTGTTCAAGCTCTAAGCCAGAAAACTAGACTTAAACTATAATATTCAATATACCATTCTTGAAGGTTCAGAT
The DNA here is from genome assembly GCF_000935625.1 of Nanorana parkeri. Classification (NCBI taxonomy): domain Eukaryota; kingdom Metazoa; phylum Chordata; class Amphibia; order Anura; family Dicroglossidae; genus Nanorana; species Nanorana parkeri. The sequence continues at coordinate 1,426,022 of NW_017306315.1, forward strand.
GATGTTTGTGTTAGTGTTCAATAATTTTTCTTTCCTCCAAAAAATGCATTGTGTATTTCACCCAGGGAGTTCAACTTTTGTCTTATCCATCCATACAACAAATGCATTGTGAAACATCCGAGTGGCGTTTGCCATGTTTTTTTGAATAAGTGGTTCCATAGTGGTTAGCATAAGCACCTTTCTTGCTTAGAGCCATACCCTGAAACACCAGCACATCCAATGTTCTGCTATTTTTCTATGTGTACTGTGTGTGCTGAAAATATAGTTCTACACTCCTATGAATATCCCTAAACTAAGCAGCTGTTTTTATTATCAAAAAGAGTTCTCCTTTAATCCACTAATCTAATAATTTCCACTAATCCTTTCATATAATAATCTAAAACTGTGTTAGAAGAAAATATATTGCAGGTCCCACTTGTGATTAAGAGGTGCTCACATAAAATCAAGAGGTCTACATCACCAAAAACGTGCTCCCTCCTCAAGAATTAGCACTTACCAGATACCTATAAAGTAAAACTACAATCTGCAGTGTGAGATAATTTAATAAACGTATCACACTAACAGCTGGAAATATTATTATAGTATGATATAAAATGTATATAACTTTTAAAACAGCGCTCAGTGCAATCCAAAAACAATTATGTGCTTAAATAATGATAATAAATACATATAAAGTCTTGTGGCATTAAACAGCAAACATGATAAAAAAGTTTAATAAAGTGTATAATATTTATTCAGTAAATTCATCCCAAAGTGCTCTGAAGAAATCGCAAGGGGAAAAAAAGACCCAAGATTTTCAATCTTCAATGAAGGGAAAAGCCGCATCAGGTAATTTATAGGCAAACTACACCTTCTTCCATTATAAGAAGTCTCCCAATAGTCACAAACTCACAAGACTGATGTGGCCAGTTAACTAAATAACATGGCCAAAATCACTTTAATGCACTCCTCCTTGAAGTACCATTGGTCACATACTCTGTGTCATCTCATTCCGTGTATAATAAAATCAGGCAGAAACAGAAACAGATCATAGGGTAACTTTGTTTACTGAGAACAGCATCAAGCAAAAAAGCATAAAAATATTCACAGCAGCATTGCTCAACTCAGCATTAAGAATATGACAGCATATGTCGGCATCGAGAAAATGAAAAGCTCTTGCTTGAACAATTATTAATGAGGAAATAAAAGGTGTTCCTCTTGATATCTGTTCAGTTACATAGTTACTTACTGTCCCTGAATGGGCAAATGTTTTGTAGATTGTCTCTAGTAAAACGTGTCCCTCAAAATACCTCCTGGTTTTCACCGTTGAGGTATATTTATAAAGCAGTGAATCCCACATTCTCCAAAAATTCACTACAGTGAAATCTCCCTGGTGCATGTGTTTTAAATGACACTGTTTCATCACCAATGAATGTTTAGTGAAAGTTACATTCACTGCTTTATAAATATGACCCTCAAAAACCTCACAATTATATGTCTCTGTTGAAAAAAGTCACAATCAAGCTTTAAGTTTAAAAAAAATATATAGATATAAAAAATATAGGCAGGTACAAATACAGGTAATCAGAGCTGTACACTAGGGCACATGTCACAAGGCATGCAGAAGATGAAGGGGACATTAAGGCAGTCTGAAGTAAGTCCCCGAGCAACAATAGTGCAAACAAGCTAAGCAATGGGAATCACCATGTAGCTTAACACCACTAGTATTGTCCTGCATCGTTTTGTAAGATCTACAGAAGGAGATTACCTGGAATATGAAGTAACCAGGCATGCATGTAAGGAATAGAGGAGAGTAAATAAATAGTAGGAGTTAATAAGGCCTGAATAGAAAAGAGGGAAAGGGAGAAAAAAAGAGAGAGCAGGAAAGCAAAAGAGAAAACAGAGCTCACTCAAAGAACAAAACTTATATTATAATGCCACATTTGAAAACAGGGTCATATACTGCAGGATCATATCAAAGTATACCTGAAATTATTAGCTATATAATACAAACTAGAAATGTGCCCCTGAAAATGTTTTGTTTCAATTCATATTTTTTGTTATTTAGTTTTTTGTGATTTGAGGCTGCAAGTCAATTTGTTTCCTTGTTCGGATTCATCCAAATCTGAAATTTGTATTAATTTTGGATGCGTTAGATAATTACAAACTAGGGGGCGTGGCCGGGATGTGACCGTGAGCAGATGTGCCTCACAGCAGCTCTCCACATCCGTCTCCTCATCCTGTCCCTCGGCGGCCTCTGATCGCTTATTAGAGCTTACCTGCAGGCGCAGGTGATCCGGAGACAGCTGCTGTCTCCCCGATGCGAACAAAACATAGATTGGTGCGCTCCCGGGTGGGCGGAGGATCTCCGGCCTCCTTGGCGGACACGTGTGCCAGCGCCATCTTGGCTGCACGTGCTGCTGTCCCTCTCATATCGGCTGGCATGCAGACTGCTGAGTGGGAGGCTGTGGACCCTGCTTTCTCTCTCATGGAGCCCACACAGCCCAACCCTGGTCCTCCGGTGGCTACAGAAACCATATTGGTGGCTATTGAGGCAAGTAAAACTACCCTGATGGGTAGAATTGACACTCTGGATATAATCAGGGGCCGCATTACTACTGTGGAGACTAGAGTGAGGACACTGGAGGACACCTCAGGGGCTCATTCACAGATATTGCAAGACCTGCAGCGTTCAGTGGCACAGCTAACTGCACGTTCTGAGGATGCTGAGAACAGGCTGCGACGCAATAATGTCCGTGTTATGGGGCTGCCAGAGGGGGCTGAGGGTCCTGATCCTGTATCCTTTGCCAATTAATTCTTTAAAGATCTCCTGGACCTGCGGTCGGTCTCTGTGGCCTACATTGTGGAGCGTGCACACAGGGTTCCTGCAGCACCGAGGCCCCCTGGATCTGCACCCCAACCTCTCCTGGTCTACCTGCTCAATTTCAGGGATAGGGATCTGATCCTTGCCACAGCTAGACGGCGCTGCTGTACCAAAATACTACTGTCATGCTCTTCCCTGATTTTTCTCCAGAACTACAGAACCGAAAGGCGATCCTTCCTGGATATCCGTTGCCGACTTCAAGACAAGGGCCTGACATATAGCATGCTGTACCCTAGCAAGCTGCGAGTGCAGTATGCTGGCTCTACAAAATTCTTTGAAAACCCATCTGTTGCCTCAGACTGGCTGGACTCCATTCGTTAATCCTGCTGGAATAGCTTTGGATCTAATGGGACGCTGCAGGTTCTTTTTTGCTCACTTCTCCTGTACCATTTTTGTTGTTCATGAACACTGACATTGCTTTATTTTTTGGTTTTATCCTGAACTTTATCTACACGGACCTCTGGGTCACCTGCTCTGCCTTCTCCATTGGTTACAAGGGAGCATTCTCCTGCAGTGAGCTGCAGGGGCTATATGGTGGTGTATATACCCTATGCACAAATTGTGTTCCGGTGTCTACAGCACCATCTAGCTGTGAGTATTGAGTAATACTCTTTTTTTCACCGTCTTGTTTTTGGGGATATCAATCTGCTCTACAGTTTTGTTACTTTCTTCACTATGTGGAATAGCAGGGCGTTTTTCTGGGTTGTTTTCTTTTTTTGCGTTTTCATGTTATGTTGGTTTTCTAGTTCCATATCCCAGTTCCCGATCTGGTCATGGTCATGCTCTTCCCCCCGGCCTGGTTGGCCCTCTGCATATCCTACTGCTCCTCACAGTCTCCTTAGTCATGTTATGATTTTACACTTAAATGGCTGACGCTATACAAGTTATCTCCTGGAATGTAAGAGGCCTGAATTCCAAATTTAAACGTGCATTGGTTCTCAAATTTCTTAGATCCTATAATCTTCAGGTAATTTTCTTGCAGGAGACTCACCTACTTGGCAATAGGAACCTGGCCCTACAGCGGAGGTGGATACGGAGTACCTTCCATGCCACCTACTCCACCTATGCTAGGGGAGTGGTTATCTTGCTCAATAGGAATTTCCCGTGTAGAATTCAGCATGTTGTCTCTGACCCTGAAGGTAGATATACAGTAGATATGTGGCGGTAATGGTGGAATATCAGACACAGGTATGGGCTTTCGTAAATGTTTATACCCCCCCCCCCCCGTTACAGGGTGCGATATTGTACCAAATCATTGAAAAATTGGCACCACACTCACCCTTCCGCATTTTAGTTGCAGGGGACTTTAATAACATACTGGATGGTTCACTCGATGCCTACAATCCTCATAGGCCCGTAGGTACTGCACTGAGAGACTGGGCTGATGTGGCTGGTCTCACTGAGGTTTGGCGCTGGAAACATCCGCAGGTGAAATCTTTTTCTTACCTGTCACATGTTTCTGGCTCCTCCTCTCGACTTGATTTAGCCTTTGCGAACAATGGCATGCTCTCCCATGTGCTGGACTCTACATACCTACCTGGTGATTTGTCTGATCACCTACCCCTCTGCATAAAATTAACCGGCTCCACATCACAGGGTGTACGATCCTGGCGACTGGCGCCTACCTGGATCTCTATGACATGGTGGAGGCCTCAGTGCAACCGCATCTACCTAATGGAGTATAATTGCTAACACATCTACTAGTTCTATAGTGTGGGATGCTTTCAAGGCCACCACCAGAGGGGAATACATCTCAGCAATTAAGTAAGCTAGGGAGGTTGCTAACTTTGACTTGACTCAGTTGCGGGTTCGGGAGGCGGAGTGCGCGGCGGCCCACGCTGAGGCTCAGTGCTCGGATACGCTGCAAGACATGCTGATGATTCGCAGAAAGTTGTTACTCTATCACCAGACATTGACTCAGTCTGTCCTTCATACACAGTCTGAACGATTATACGAGAAAGGGGATAAGACTGGGAAATTGTTGGCGATGCTTGTGGCGGAGCAGAGGAATCACACTGTTATACCCTGTAACCGAGCCTCAGATGGCTCATCATTAACTGACCCGGCTGCCATACTCTGGGAATTCGTAGCCTTCTATGTGGATCTCTATCAGAGGATTCCTGTTTATGATGAAACCTCCTTAGATGTTCTCCTCACCTCAGTGGATCTTCCACAACTTACATCAACGGATAGAGATCTGCTTGAGGGTGCATTCTCAGAGGAAGAAATTGCTTGGGCTATCCAATCCTTCCTAATAACAAATCTCCGGGTCCTGATGGCCTACCAGCCGAATGGTATAAAAAACATGCTGAGGGACTGGTTCCTAGGCTTCAGGCCCTATATTCAGACTGCTTGTCCTCAGGCGCATTGCCCTCCTCTATGTATGACGCTCATGTGGTCCTGATAACCAAACCGAATAAAGACCCACTACTGTGTTCTTCTTATAGGCCCATATCATTATTAAATGTGGACCTCAAGATCCTCACAAAAATCCTGGCCTCAAGACTATCTAGGGTCAGAAATCCACGGATATTAATCTCCGACGGGTGTATACCCATACACAGATAGTACACCACAACCCGGGCTCTAGAGCTATGGTCGACCCCACGGTACTGTCGACCCCACGGTTACCTTAGAGGCAGCCCTAGTGGGATCCTATGAGGCTCTTAGACACCTATTACTGCGAGGCAGGGGTTCCCCCTATAGACAGACTCCTTCATTGAGAGCTGTTCTTCATGCTTGGACTAGGAGTACAAGTGCGGGATCTGGACTAATCACTATATGAATTGTGGGCATGACAAATTGAAAGACCTCAGTCCAAAATGTTAAGATTTCCCCACATGACCCCAAGATGTGAGAGAAAGATCCAATATGGCCACAGTACCCCCAACAGAGTGGGGATTGGGTAGGAAGATTGCTGTTGATTCTGTGGAGTGTAGTACAACTTATTAAGGATATTGTGCAGGGACTCCCAATGTAACATGCATATGAAAGCTTGGGTATTTGAAAGAAGCCTCTGAATAGTGGAGTACAATTGCTGGGTAGATAGGGAGAAAAGAAATTCCCTTTCCCAGAATTCCACAGAGCCCACCTTTACTTCAGAGTTTGACAATGGCAGATATTCCTTTACTTCTGGGAGTACAACATGTATAAAAGGATAGAAGACTTGTGATGTAATGATTATCTTTCAGTTGTAAAGATGATAGAAAGTGTAAAAGGCAAAGGTATTTGTAGAAATCCTTATTTGGAAGAGCTTAGTTGTGTTGAAGTCCTTCAAAGGGATTAAGGAGGTCATTAGTATAGTGATCTCCTATCAACTGAATCATTTTCAGTATATACAACATTTTAATGACTTAACAGAGGAAAATTAGAACAATTAACATAATATACCATCATATGATCAGAAACATAGTTAGCAAGAATAAGTGATTAGTGGGCATACATGATTACACTTCATTTTAATAAGGAATCAAATTAATTGAATTAGTCAAAGTAGCATAAAACACATTACACAAAAACAGTTGATGGCTTGCAATTCAAACAGTGACATATAGTAACCTATGTATGTAACATTTATGTGCAACAGTTATGTGGCCTTTTTTCTTTTACATCGCACATATGCAATCCATACAAAATCTACTTTTTATGTGTTTTGCCAGAGAGGCAGACTAGTAGAAAATTATATTTTGTTTTACCAACAGCAAGATCACTATGTGAATATTTCACCATCTGATGCAAAATAAGTGTCATTAAACTTAATTGAAATGATACATTTTCTTATTTATCTCCCTTCAAATTGTGCTAATCACACAGTGGATGCCTAATGTTCTTGAATGCACAAAACATTTTAAAGGCATTATGGTTATTAAAACTAATAAGGGACAACAGTATATGATATATTCTGCTCATTATTTGTGATATTTAATTGCCTACTTTGATTATTTTGAAGAAAGATTTTTTAGACATTTTGTTTATTACTTCAAATATTCATATTTTTTAATTTATCATTTACTATTGCACTGTGTAATTAGTTTTATCATCAGCACATATTACAAAACAATTATATGCAATAAATATTACCAGTTAAACATTATTAATATTATTCATGTTTTTTTTTAATTTACTGTGTTTATGATGTTTGAAATGAGAACTGAGATACAAAAATATAGTATACCCTATGAAAAAGACTGCATGCACTATTTTTGCGCACTGTGGGGTGGGAGGCATGGCTACGGTGCCATTTAATTGAATGCACCACCACATACTCTCCCATAGAAGCATAGAGGCTTGCTCTATGTGATCTAGTGCATTCCAACCACTAACCACGCTGGAATGCACTGTATTTGGTTTGAACAAGCCCTTAAGCGATATTAAACATTCAAACATGTTTCAATAATGTATGCATGTGATGTAGGGACCTTAGATTGTAAGCTCCTTGAGGGTAGGGAATGATGTGAATGTTATGTTACTAAAGCGCTGCGCAAATTGTCGGCGCTATATAAATGCCTGCAATATATAAATAAAAAATAATGGATCCACATCAAACAAACAGGATATCAGGGCCATTGTTCAATGGGCCAGCTGATTCTGCAACTAAAGCTTTTCAACATCAAGAAGCAGCATTCATTGTAAGTGATTTAATCAGCATCTGAAATAGCTTAAATTTTGTACAGCGCCTATGAGATGTTGGGACAGCTGAGTCGAACGGCTTCTTCACTTCGGCTCAGCCGAACATGCAAAGCATATTCGGCTGACCAAAGCCAGCCCATGTACGACTGATTTTAGCCTACGTATGGCTAAAATCAGCCGTACATAGCCGAAGTGAATAGCCGAACTGCGATTGGCTCAGTTCACTTCGGCTCGGTTATTCACTCGGCTGCTTTCGGCAGCTGAGTGATTAACCCTCTAAAGCTTTTAAACATCAAGAAGCAGCATTCATTGTAAGTAATTTAGTCAGTTTTTGAAATAGCTTAAAATCCTTTTGACTTTTATGTCACTTTAAGTGTTTTTGGTGTGATGATCTTTAACCAGTTGACATCCGCGGTGTTAAACCCCCTTCCCATCCAGGCCATTTTTCAGTATTCAGCGCTGCGGTACTTTGACTGACATTTATTCCGTCATGCAACGCTGTACTGAAATTAATTGTATACCATTTTTTAAGGACAGATAGAGCTTTCTTTTGGTGGCATTTAATCACCACTGGGGTTTAAATTTTTTACTATATTATGGAAAAATTACCAAAATAAAAAAAAAACTATTTCCCCTATATTAAATGATAAAACATTTATTATTACCCAATTTTTTGGTAAAATATAAAATACGGGGTCACGTCGGGTAAAAAGACACCAAACATGTCAAGCCTTAAAATTGCATGCGCGCGTGAAACCTCAAAAAACGATAATACCCAAAATTGGCCATAGGCGACGCTTTAAAAGCTTTTACCGCTCATCAGTTTAGTGTTATCAGTGATTGATGGCCCTAAAATGATTGCTCTCACTGCGACGTTCGCGGCGATATGTAACATGTGTAGCGCAATTGTAATTTTTGCGCGCTGGGGCACCGGACGCGTATTTACGTTTATAGGCGCGTAAACGTGGGGGTGGGGGAGTTAAACATTTTGGGTTTTTTTTTCACTTTTTTTATATGTGACTTTTATTTTATTTTACTTTTTTATATGTGACTTTTATTTTTTTTAATTTTTTTATTTATATATATATATATATTTTTGCACTTATTGTTATTGCTATTATATAGGGGGATAACAATCCCCCTATATAATAGCAAAGGCACACTGACAGGTCCTCTTTATGGAGACATTAGAGGTCCCTAGGACCCCTAATGTCACCTGTGGACACCAAAAGAAGCTGATGAAGCAGAGATCTGCTTCATCAGCTTATTTTCTCTGGCTATAGCAGCCAGATGACTGACAGGTGAATGCGGAAGTGATGTAATACACATCACTTCTGCATTCACAGCGCGGAGGGAGGTCAGCAAGGAGCTGATCTCCCTTCCTCTTCCTCCTGACGCCCTCCCGTCCCCGATCCCGGGCCGGACGAGCACATATAGACGGTCAGCGGGCTATGGAGCCGCCGATCGTCTATATGTGAAACACCCGGTAACGGGTGTTTGCATTGGTCGGGTCTTTACTGCCCGTGCGTGCCCGCTAGGGGGCACGCGCGAGCAGAAAAAAATGCCGTCTGGAGACCACAACCCACCAATGCTGCAGTGCCGTCTGTCCGTTTTTGTACAACGGGCGGACGGCAAGTGGTTAAATGGTTCCTGAAGGTAATTGTTTTCAACTATCCTGAACCTTTTCTTGTGCCCAAAAGATCCCCTCATTGGGTTCAGTATGTTGTTTTTGTTACAGAACAAAAAAATATAGTGGAAAGCATAGTGGATAATATAGTGGAATTGCACTACTAATCCCTACACAAGCGGTACACAAACATGATGTATTTGCTACTATGATATATTCTTCAAAGGATAATTAAGCATGATCAATCTATCCACTTGCTAACTTTAAAAAGTCTACCGTAACCTAAAAGTGCACTCTTAAATTTGGTTCACTGTACTTGAGCACCATAAATTATGTCATATGAAGGTGTCAACAATGTAATATGAAGAATAGTGAAATATGCACTAATTTGTGATCAGAAAACAGCATTGTTGTATGTGGGTTCTGTAACATTATCAAATTCTGCAAACTCCAAGTATCTAGGGTGCACAAATAAAATTTGTGTTTTTTTATTATTATTAACAACTTTTTTATTGCAATTTTTAACAATAACACATAACACATTCCAACACAAGTCTTATGGCAGCAAAAAGACATTACAGGTAAAAAAAAAACAATCATGCCTTACGTATCTTATTTCAAGATGTTGTCCCTTCCATCTCTTTCTCCATGCTCTTTACCCTTTAACCCTTTTCGTATTCAAACAACGTTATATTTTAATAACCAAGGTGGCTCTGTCTCTCTTAAGGAAAAACAGAGAACAAAAACCAATACAACACAAGACTAACCAGTCAAAAAAAAGGGATTTTTTCTCTCATGACATCACAATTCTCTTTCTCTATTACATGGTGGAAGGAAGGGCTGAATTCACTACTATAACTTTTCCCTTCTATATGTACTGCTCCTAGAGCTAATTGCAATTTTTTTCATTAAATACATTAAGTTAAACCACAATATTTACTGTATGTTGTGAGAATCTATGCAAATAAAAACTGCTCATTATAATTCCAGTAACTGATATTCACCTTTATGCACACCACTTCAAAATGTTATATGCAGTTTGGGACAATAAGTACAGATTGCATTGTTCTGGACTCCCTTCCTCCTTTTTCTTTCCCTAACACCATGTGGTCTTTTCATGAAATGCTTTCATTGGTCTTCATTATGTCCCCCTTCTTTGTGTGCCACGCTAGAACATTTATTACCTTGCTTAGTGTTCCAAAAAGGTTCCAGTTTTCATCCTAAAGCACAGTCATCCTAAAAAAAGTTTGTATCCACTTTTTTTAAAGTTTTGGATAGACCCAGCAAGAGACCAGGAGAGAGAGGGACACTGCAATTAAATAACTTGTTTTAGTAGAGTAGGGGGAAGGCTAGAATCCATGTCATTTTTTTATTATTGCTGTTTGAGTTCCTATTGGAGGGTTTCCTTAATTTCCTATTCTGGTCACTAGGTTGTTTGTGACATAGGCACTGAGGCAAAATCTTGATGAAACCTCAAAGAGCAATACAAATTTGTATTCCAAATTTGAAGTCCAAAACTTCAAGAAAAAATACTTTAAAAAAGTCACTTTCTGCATGTGTTCTAACACCTCCCACACACTCCACACCCATCCAAATTTGTATTATTATTATTAATAATATTATGGAATCACATTTCTTTTTAGTTAAATATCTGCTGCACTGTTCCACAAATACTACTGTATTTTTCTCATATTAATCAGAATTTTTTGTATTTCTCTGAGCAATGATATGGTCTATTTTCTTTCCAAAGATTCTGGTTGCACAATTGAATTAATATTTTTCTCTGTACTCTTTGTTGAAGTAAATGCTCTGTGAAATTAGATCATGTACATAAAATGGAAAATGTGCAGATTTGCTGTAAGTGTCAACATTTTCCAGGGAAACATGCTGTAATTTGCTCCATTGTCCTATAACCTTACTTACATGTATTCTGCAGAGAATGGAAATATCAACAAAATGAATAAACTGAATTGTAAAATGGAATGATAGAGGAAATTCAAACTTGTACTTTTAATTTCAGAGACGACTGCTTTACAGCTGAGCTATAAAAGATTCAATAGGTGTTTTTTTGTTTTATTTTTGTAAATCTAAAACGCCAACAAAACAACTATTAAGCAAAGCAAAATCATTTAAATGACTGTGACTGTTTCACAACTAACACATATACTGTAGATATTTCTTGCAAATCCATGTCAGGCTTGGTTGGTATTAGAGAGCAATAAAGACAGACTATAAATATAGAAAACAACACTTTCTTTTTGTAATAATCTACTACGGTGGGCAAAGAAACTGCAGCATCCAATAGACATCTGCATACCCTGCTGCATGCTGTGGTTCCACCTGCCTGCCGCCATGCCATTACATGATACAGTAGTGACATATCAGCTGGTGGGTGAAACTACAGCATGCAGATAGGGGCATAGGCATCCAACACTTCCAGAAGTGTGTCAGATGTTGAGTATTCTTTGGTCACTGCAGTTCTGCAACAGAGCAAAGATAGATCTCACTTCTCAGGAGCAAGTAAGTATTAGGTATTTCTCTTCTTTTGCAATCTTTCACTTGCACCCCCTCCTGCAAGGTACCCTCTCATTGTTGAGGGCATGTGACCTGGTATGGTTCAGGTGGGGGATGCATTCTCACTGCCCTCCTTTCATCGCCAGCTAGGCTGCATGCTTGGAAAATGGTCTGGTATGGATTTTTTTGGAGCCCCACACTATTTTTCTTTGCATGCTGGATCTAGGATCCATCTAGGATAAAGGTCTGGCATGAATTTTAAGGAGGATTCCAGGACTTTTTTGCTGTTTTTTCCATGGGATCCCCCTCAAAATCCATACCAGACCCCTATCCTGGATATTGTTCTGGTATAGATTTTTGAACTATATCAGGGCACATGCCTTTAATATTAGAAAGGCACCTTGCCAGGGGGGAGCCACTGGCAAGGCACTTTTTCCCTACATTTATTGGAACAAGGCCCTCATCCCCATATCCCTAGCCCAGTGGATGTAAGTGTCTGGGTG
>NW_017306315.1:1442140-1464846 GCF_000935625.1 Nanorana parkeri
GGGGGACTTATCGGAATCTGAAAGTCTCCTATAATTAAGTGGCTCCCAGATATCTGGCCCTTACCCTATGTGAATGAGTAAGGGGTACAGCTCTGGTATAGATGGGGGTTGACCCAACACCATTAGTTTTACAGACAGGGTGCACTTTTTACTAAACGATTTGTACTATCACTTTAAGAAAAAAATGTGGGGTTCCCCATAAGATCCATACCAAGCCTTACCATGGATAATGGTCTGGAATGGATTTTGAGGGGGACCTAATGCTTTTACAACATGACAGAGCTGGCCTCAAAATGTCATTTAGCAGCAATAGTTTTTTTTTATTTTTAAATGTTACTTTTGCAAAAGTACATTGTACACATGCACACTTTTATGTGCAAGTTTAAGGCATCCCCAAGCATGTTATTTAAAGGAATTGTGTATTTTTAGTGTTTCACTATTTTCTGCGTTAAAAGACCCACTCTCCACTGAATGGTATTTTTTTTAAATTATGTTTGAATTGTTAAATGTCTTTTATGGCACACAGCTACCCATGCCCTTTTTCAACAAAAGCTTACAAATTGTACAGGCTAGCACAGTGGCTTAGTGGTTAGCACTTCTGCCTTTCAGCACTAGTGTCCTGAGTTTGTACCCTGGTCAGGAGATTTATTGCACAGAGTTTGCATGTTTCCTCTGTGTTAGTCTGGGTTTCCTTTGGGTACTCTGGTTTCCTGCCAGACTCTAAAGACATGCTGTAAGGTTAGTTGTTTTCTGTTGGTCCTAGTATATGCATGAGTTTATGTATGCATGCAAGATAGGGACCTCAGATTTTAAGCTCCTTGAGTGCACGGACTGATGTGTATGTACACTATGTAAAGCATCATGTGGATTGTCAGCTCTATATAAATACCTATGATGAATAAATTGTCCTTAAAAAGATCCGAAAAAAACTACAAGTTTCAGCTCTCAAGCGTTCGGCAAACGTCCAGTGCACCAAACTTTGCTTGGTTCAATCATTACTTCCTCTAATTATTGATTAATCCATGTCTTGCTGGTCTATGCTAAAAGGAGTCCCTCAGCTAATTTTACTAGATTTACTGGCTTTCAGGTTTTCTGACATTTACTCGATCAGTCTATACTGTACTTCTTTTGAGCCTAATTTTTATTCCTCTGTCTTTTCTCTCCTCAGCACTTTTTTAATGACTCCAGCATTTTTTTCTATGCAGTAGCAGTGGATGACACATTAATTCTGCTGCTTCTTTCCACATATACCCAACTGTTAAGGGAAAAGTTGCTATCCACTGCTCAGGATAGCCTTGTGCTCTACTGGCAACAGTCACCTTTACAACTAAGACCCAGTAATCGTCTTTGGAGAAGCCAAATGGACTCAATGTCGCGGGTGTTGGAATGCATGTATGTGGGAGTGCTGGGACCTACTGAATGATATTAGTGAAGAAGGTATACCAACAAAAATTCGATGGGGCTTTTAAGGTGTCTATTAGATAATGTAAGGTAAGTAACTATATCCATAAATACTAGGGCTGGTAATCATTAACATTTTCGTGTTCGATTAATAAAAACATTTTTAATCGATTAATTTTGATTAATTATAACACACATACAGATCCAACTACATTGGCCTATACACATACAGCACAGCAATGAAGTAATAATATGAACTAATGAACTAAGATCACACTAATCCAGAACGTTATTAATCTCACGTGCCCCACTCAATATGGCCGCCGCTTGAGTGGGGCAACTCAGAATAATAACGTGCTGGATTACAAATGTATTTACATAGTATAGTAAAACAGCAAAGCCCTAAGGGTGATTTAAACATAGTATTAGCTTAATATTTGAAGTAGCAGCACCTGTCCATTCCATTTCATGTAAGAACCTGATTGCAACATAATATCAGTAAATTTCAATGGGCACATTTCTCGGAGCGAGATGGGGGGGTTAATGGAGAGCCACATAGTGCATATATATAACTTTAAGATAAGACAGAAGCTTGGTGCTTCTTGGGCAAACTCACCGGCCCAAGTGGCTCTGTTGGCTAACAAAGGGAAGGGGGGAGGAGTCCGGTGATGTCACGGACATCAACGTCACTGGACTCCTCCCCCCTTCCCTTCGTTAGCCGACAAAGCCACTTGGGGAAGAGGGAGGAGTCCGGTGACATTGATATCCGTGACGTCAACGCATCTCCGACGGGACTCCCGAAAGCCGGCGGAGAGATGAGTCTTTTCATTTTCGATCAAAATAATTTTAATCGGTCAAAAAGTTTAACGATTAATCGAGGAATTAATCGTTAATTTCCCCAGCCCTAATAAATACAAGGTAGTAAATAATCATTAATATAAAACCTTTGTATTCCATGACCAATGTGTAGTTAAAAACATATCCATTTCTTCTAAAGAATTGCAAAGATAGACAAATTTGATACTAAAACCTCCCTGGATTTCGTGCAGGTAAAGGGTATAAAAATCTCAACAAAATATATAAAACCAATCATATAATTCATAAAGCAATATATAACAATAATTCCCAAAACATAATCATATTTATCAATTCATCTGTAACTCCACTATTCCAGCCTCCTACGCGTTTTGCCATAGCTTCTTCAGGGAGTTACTTTAGGAGGTAGCCATTTTTAAGATTTAGGTGATGTATGAGTCCATACTTCTGGAGCAATTCTAAAAATAAACGTTAATAGTTCATATCACACATTTATAATGTCTACATTGTCATATATAAAACTGATCATATACATACATACCATCTAAAAAGTTTGGATAGTGGATAAGTCCGCACCCCTCGAGGACTCTAGCCAGCCAGGACAGAGAGAGGGTAAGGAGAGCATGTAGGCAGCAGATACAGGGTGAGACAACACTTTTATCCTGGTGTTCCTATGATAGTGGCAGTATAATCCATATTTGCTATCAAAACATCAATCTTCTAAGAACCATGCATAATAGTCCAAAATGATAATTCTCTCATATGAGAACAGTCCATATACATGCATTTGGATACATTCAACACGATTTGTTTCTAAACTCTGCTGAGGTTACAAATGGGGTTGGAATGTTTTGAGGTGTATCCTCTGATCTATGAGTATGATCCCACTCCTATATATGTATATGGACTGTTCTAATATGAGAGAATTATCATTTTGGACTACCTTGATTTCAGGCACAATTATTGAATCTTGTATGGCTGTTTGTGTATGGCGGTAAAGAGCAGTCATTAACAAGGAAATCTGCAAGTCTAGTTCTTAGTGCAAGTCTAGTTCATAGTGAAGGTGAAAAGTGAAATTGCAAGTCCAGTGCATAGTGAAGGTGAAAGGTGGTAATCCTATTATGATTAGGCCACACCCATTTTAGCTGTTTCTATTTTTGTCATGCCCATTTTCTCAATACTGCATGCACGTTTCTCCAACCTTGGGGGCCCAGTTACACCTATTCATGATCACAACGCACATTACATGCATTGGCATATTTTGGGCTATTTATTTTTTTCTGGCACCTCAAATGCACATGCATTGCAGTGCACCCCAGCACATGGTAATGTACCACTGTGCATCATGGTGTGCTTTGTAAGAAAAAACAATGCATGTCCATTTTTGTCTGTTCTGGTGTGTTGGCAGCCATTTCATTTGAATGCGTTGCTAACACCTGACACAAGACATTGAGATGGTAAATGGGGAACAGGCTCTTAGAGTCTTGGCACATTTTTTAACATCACACCCTCATCTATACTACTGTAGCTTACTGCTACCCTTAAATACATTGTTGTCATTATATCTTTAACAATGGCACCCACAAATATCTGTATCTCCCCAAGATCTATGAAGACTCCAACATATAGATTACACATTTGCATTCTTAACACCGACTGCCACCACACATTTTGCTTTGACTCTGCCAAGTCCCCATACTAATTTTTCCTAGAAGACAGGTCCCTGTGTGAAGAGAGTCTGAGGCACCAACAACTTAATAGGAACCTCAGTGCTAACTGGTGTGACAGTAACTGCAAAATATAATAAAAGAACAAAGCTACTGAACACCCTGTCAAAACCCTGTCCAAGGGTAATGTACTGTGAGTAGAAAAAAATTAGCAAAAAAACACTAGATTTTTGCACCAGTTGATGTATTGAAGGAAAATGTGTACTTCACCCAGTGCCATCCCGTGATATCTTTCTTTTAAGCAATTTGCAGAGAGAATGCAATGGGCAACAATAGAAATCAGTATAAGTTTAACGGAATATACCCACAAAGTTGTCAAACAGACTCCTCTGAATTTTGGTGGAAGGTCAGATCTACCAACCATAAAACATTGTCCCTAACAGCATTGCAAAGTTTTTCAGACAACCAAAAACTCTACAGGAGATCTGACAGGACATGTAGGCGCCTGATTGTGTCTGTTATTAATGTTAAGAGGCAATTTGGCATATAATGTTAACCTATGACTTTAATTTAAGGTTTTATTTTGTTTGCCCAGGAATCTGTCTGATATCTTGAAAACATTAATGATTTTAATTTACCAACCTGTATTCTCAACTGAGGCACTATAAGATCAGAAGCAAGCAATGGATTTAGAGGCAAGATGTTACATTTTGTACAATGTGTTAGGAGCCTATTCCTTATAAATGTCAGTAATATTCTACATAGTTTTAAAAAAATTACTTTGGAGGGGGCGTGGCTTAACAATGGCGCCGTAAAGACGTGTCTTTTTGGAGCTCTGTACCGGCCGGCACTCACCCACTCTCCAGGAGACGATACTCCGCATCCTCCGTATGTCCCGACTCCAGGACACCCAGCCACAGCTCCGGAGCTCCCGACAGTCAGCCCTGATAGGCTTCTTCGCCCCCGCTGACGTCTCGGGCCAGGTAAGTGGGCCGCCCAACATGGCGACCACGCGATCCGTGGAAGCAGGCCCCACGCCTTCTAAAACAAGGGGCAAGGCGGCGGCTCCTCCGGCGGAAGCCTCAGAATCGACCCGTGACCGGGACCGGCCCCCATCCCCTCGCCTGTTCTTAAGCCTACGGCCATGGGCAGCCGCCCGACGCTTGAGGGGGGAGGGGGGGACTGGAGAGAGATCCTCCTGAGGCTCACCACTAAGGGGGACTTAGAGGACATGGCAGCAACAATTGTGGCGGCCCTCAGGCATGAAGTGCAGGAGATAGGGCAGAGGGTGACTGCTATTGATGGCCGGGTGTCCACACTAGAGGATTCAACAGCCTCTCTCACTCACAGGATGTCAGCCCTGGAATCGGCCCATTCTGAGATGACCACACAGATTACTACGGCATTCCTCAGGCTGGATGACAGTGAAAATCGCAACAGGCGAAACAATCTGCGCCTGAGGGGTATTCCTGAAGCTACTACTGGCAGGGACCTGCGATCCACAGTCCTGGCGATTCTCAATCACTACATGGACAAACCCCCTGAAGCAGCCTTGGAACTGGACCGGGTACACCGCATCCTGGGGGCCCGCCCACAGGCGTCTACTAACTCCCCGCCTCGAGATGTCTTATGCCGGGTCCATTTTTATAGGATCAAAGAGGAAATATTGCGTCAGGACTGGCACAAGGGCCCGATGCACTTTGATGGCGCGACTATCAACATCCTGCCTGACCTGTCCAGACATACCCTTCGCATGCACAGAGCCCTGCGGCCCTTGCGGGAGATCATCCGCTCCTCAGACGCCTCTTACAGATGGGGACACCCTTTTCACCTTATCGTGAGGAAGGAGGATGCCACATTCCAGCTACATCATCCCCAACAGCTGCCGGCTATGTTCTCTTTCTTAGGGGCGGTGGCCATTCCCATCCCGAACTGGTTGGACTTCTCCGATGATCGATGATGATTGCCACCCGCCCCACCCTAGCATGGAGCACCCAGACTGAGGCGGTCCCGCACCCGCCCCAGCCGACGCATATCGCAAGGTCCTTCCCACGCGCGGAGTGAAGCCTGATGGACTCTCGCTACGTGAGGAATGAAGCCAGATGATCACCGCCAGCGGATGCTGAGTCGCAGCCCCAGGTGTATATGTTAACGTTTCTGTCGCAATCCCTGTGTTTTACTGCTTTTCGTCAGGGGATATACTTCATATGCTGTTGTGGTATGCCACATCACCAGGGGGGACCCTCTCCTGGCTCCGTACTGGACCTAAATGCTCTAGGTTACTATCTGACTTGTGGAGAGTTAGGGCACAGGTGGCCTTCATTCAAGAAACACATTTCAAACGAGACATGGCTCCCAAGCTGGCCAATCGTGACTACCCGGTGGCGTATCATGCTGAGTCCCCGCTCTCCAAATCCAAGGGTGTGAGCATACTGATATCCAGATTGGTGGATTGGACTTGGGTTGACCAGCTAGTAGATGGGATGGGTCGGTACCTAATGGTGAAGGGATGCCTGGGCGGGATCTTAGTGACATTGGCTAATGTATATCTGCCCAACTCGGACCAGCTCCAGTTTCTAGACACCTTCCTTGCCCGCCTGGCGGAATTCCAAGAGGGGAGATACCTCCAGTGGTGTCTCCCACCTCTCCTTCCCTTTTCTCTGGAAGTTCAAACTGGCACTCCAGCAACTCCATCTTGTGGACGTGTGGCGTACCCTGTTCCCTGAGGGACGGGATTGTGCCTACTATTTGGCAGTACACCAATCCTACTCCAGCATAGACTACCTCATGCTTCGTCACGCGGACCTGTCTAAGGTTATGTCGGCGACTATTGGATCACCCCTTCTATCTGATCACGCCCTGATTCAGTCAACCGTGGACCTTCTTGCCCCCACATCTGTTTCTCCTGGAGGCTCAACGAGTCTCTCTTGCAGGACCCCATCGTTCGGGGAGAGGTGTCGTCCTCCCTGTTGGAATATTTCCATGTTAACGGCGGGGACGGGGCTGACCCTCTGAATGTATGGGAGGCACACAAATGTGTCATACGGGGCGTACTCATTAAACACGGAGCACGGCGGAAGCGGGAGGGTATTGCCCATACCGAGGCCCTGTTGGTTCGCCTGCGCAAGCTGGAGGCGGTCCACAAGCGGTCTCTCGCAGTGGCGACCTACAAGGAACTAGTACAGGTCCGTGCGGCTCTGAACACCCAACTGTTCTTGAAAGTTAAGCGGCGCGCCATGTGGGGCCGCAGGGCTTTCTATGAACACGCCAATAAACCCACAAATACCTGGCAGCTGCATTACGAGGCCCAAAACATAAAACTTTTATCTCCCACCTAACCTCCAGACAGGGCTCCCAGCTTACGCTCTCTAAGGACATGGCGGAGGAGTTTTGCGACTTCTACCGCCGGTTATACAATCTACAGCCAGATCCCCTGATCCGGGAGTCGCCGGCCCGACTGGCGGCGATGGACTTGTATAGCGATGGGCCTGTATCTTCGACAGTCGGGCCTGGCTGACATATCGGTGGAGGAGAGAGAGGGGCTGGAGCTCCCCATCTCCCCGGAGGAACTACAGGGAGCGTTAAAGCAGTCTAAGTCAGGTAAAGCCCGTACTACTGTGGGTTTCATGATCTGTTATCGCCCCACTTCATAGAAGCCTATAACTCCATACTTCTCAACCGTCCCGTTCCATTAGACTCCTTGAGGGCGCAGATTGTGGTGATCCCTAAGGAAGGGAAGGACCCCGCACAATGCGGGATCTATCGTCCAATAGCCCTACTTAATGCCGACATCAAATTGTTTGCGAAAATTCTGGCCAACAGGCTCTCGCCTATCGTCCGGAACTTAGTGCAAGACGATCAAGTGGGGTTTGTCTTAACTAGGGAGGCCAGGGATAGACCAGCTAGGGCCCTCAACATCATTCACGGGGCTCGCCCCACCTCCTCCCCGCTGATGATCCTCTCCACAGACGCCGAAAAGGCGTTTGACAGGGTGGATTGGGCGTTTTTAAGGTCCACCCTTCAGCACATCGGACTTGGCCCAAACATGTTGACATGGCTACTTGCCCTCTACTCATGTCCCGCAGCGGCGATACGGGTCAATGAGACCAGGTCTCCATACTTCCCTCTCACAAATGGGATGAGACAGGACTGCCCCCTATCCCAATTGATGTACATCCTAGCGTTGGAACCTTTTCTCTGTCATGTTAGACTTAATGGTCTAATAGCCGGACACCGGCTCCATTCGGTGGACCATAAGGTCGCAGCGTACGCTGACGACCTCCTATTTTTCCTATCCCAGCCTCGCTCTTCCCTCCCGGAACTTATGCGGGAGTTTAGGGAATACAGAGCTCTCTCGAATTTGGCCATTAACTGGGCTAAGTCGGCTGCTTTGAAAATCACTCTACCTCCGGCGGATATGGGCTGTATCCAGGCCCAGTTTCCATTCCGATGGTAGGGACGTTCTCTGCCCTACCTGGGCACTTTTCTCACCCCTGATCTGGAATCATTATATGACGCCAACTTCACCCCTCTCTTGCTCCAGATTAAACAAGACCTGAAAAAATGGCAAGCTCTCAGGTCACTTGGTTTGGTCACTGGACCGCGCTCAAGTTGACCATACTACCTAGGATTCTATACATAATGCAAGCACTGCCTATTTGTCTTCTGCCAGCTTTCTTTGCCCGCCTCTGCAGGCTGTTCCTGACATACATTTGGGCGAATGGGGCACCCAGAATAAGCAGACGCCTCCTAGTTATGCCACAAGCCTCGGGAGGGATTGGACTGCCTGACGTGGCCCTCTATTATAGAGCTGTGCACCTCAATAGAGTAATCGATTGGTGCTGTCACTCAGCCCACAAACAGTGGGTGCACATGGCAGTGCAGTTTTCTCCGGTGCGGCTGACGGGACTCCCATGGCTGTCTGGCACCATACCGGCAGTGTGCTCCAAGCATCCCACAGTTGGGGCCATGCTCAGGATTGTGTGATCCCTCTTTAGGTCATCCCGTCTGTCCCCGTTCCCTTCCCCGCTCACCCCAGTGATCGGGGACCAGGATTTCCCGGTGGGCCTGGAGCACAGATGCTTACGTAGCCTCGTGGGCCTCAACAAGTTTCGTGTCCGGGACTTTCGAGCGGGAGGCTCCTGGATGCCGGTGCCTGACCTCCGAACATTGCTAGACCCTCCCCTAGATGTCTGCACCGCTTACCAGCTTAGGCACTTTCTCCTGGCTATTCCTGCTTCCCTTCAATTGGATAGACCCCTGACACCCACTTGAAGATATCTGCAGACGAGGGGAGCCGGTGCGCCACGCTTTTTCTCTGCTCTATAAATTACTAGTGACACCCCCCGAAGAGTACTCCCCTCAATACCTACAGAAGTGGGAGGCGGAACTAGGCGTCAACCTCTCCCACGAACAGAAAGACAGCATGATTCATTTCGCCATTAGGTGCTCCATCGCCAATAAATTCCAAGAGCAGGGGTACAAGGTTCTGTCCCGATGGTACTGGGTCCCACACGTTCTCCACAAAATGAACTCAGCCATCCCAGATGTATGCTGGAGATGCAGTACAACTGGAGGTACTATGCTCCATATTTTCTGGAGCTGCCCCCTGTTGACTAGATTTTGGGCGGAGGTGGGAGATATCATCAATACCCTGGTGTCGCCGAGTCTGGAGCTGAGCCCGGAGGTTTTTCTCTTGCACATGACCAAACTAACACGTCGCCAATACAAAGCTTCCCTGTCGGTGCATCTACTAAATGCCGCAAAAGCCTGCGTCCTAGCACTCTGGAGATCGAATCTGGCCCCGTCACTGCGTCTATGGCTCACAAAGGTCAACGAGATTTACCTTATGGAGGATCTCACGTCCACCGTCCATAATACAGAAGAGAAGTTCCGCACTACTTGGAGAGCGTGGGCTCACTACATCACCACTGGCCCTTACCTGCAAATCATGACCCCGGAGAGTTAAACCTCGGGGATCCCCTAGAGTAGGAGGACCTGTGCCCTGGACTTCTGCTAGTGCTACAGCCCGCTCGAGGAAACTGACAGCTGACCGATGTAGGGAGTCGGGTCCAGTGAGTGGCAGGCCCCTCTCCTCCTCGTTCCTCCCTCCTCCCACTGTCCCCCCTGACCTAAACTGATTACTGCTTTTTAACCTTCTCTACTCTTCTTCTTTCCGTTCTACCCCTCGGGGTTTTTGCCTTATTCACCTTACCCCCAGATTGCATACCCCTCTGTAGTTGAATGGAATGGTGCTGAGGGCTTAGTGCCTACCCTGGGTCCAGTGGTCTGGTTACCACGCCCCATGGAAGGAAGCTAAGACAGGCACTGTCATTTTATGTGATAAGGTGAAATAGATGCGATTCCGGAAAACGATGTGTATGGTATTTGGCCAGTGACAGATGTGACATTTTTCACCAGGACCGATTTTATTGTTTTGTCACTGAGTCACGGTATTACTTCATTTGTACGAGAATTCAATAACTTTAATGTCATGTATGCTCATACCTTACAAACGTGAATCAGTTGACTGCCTGCGTGCAGTCCTTGTTCTTTTGTGATACATGCAAATGTCTGGTTATAATTTTGCTGAGTAAACACGGATTAAAAAAAAAAAAAACTTTGGTCATGGCTGGGCTTCTATAACCTAGATCCTTTTTTAATATTCAGGTTTAGAAACTTTACTTCTTATAGTTCAATTAATATGCCTCTAGCCTCTGTATATTAAAATATTCAAACTTGGTAATACTTTCCTTTTTGCTTTCCAATTTGTTTATTTCACATTGTTGTTTTGATCCGTTTCTCCTTTTTAATATTATATCCCACGGCTATGAAAGATAATTGTATATATATAACACAATTTTAAAAGAACACAACATTCTCTGCATACCATTTTTCTGACAGCTAAATATTTATTTTAAAATGAACATCATTTCTCAGCAAAGTGCCAATATTCTTTTGTTTTTGTTTATACAGTTGTTAGAACATTGATAGGTGATAATGGTACAATGAGATTTGGTGGTTTTTTTTTCTGCAAAACTGTTGTCATAGCTTGTAGCAGTATATACTTTCATGTAAATGTAATAGTAAAAAGTCATATATTCTCACTTAACAGTTTGGTGATGAGACTTACATTCTTGACATCATTACAACTGTAGCATTCTTGGTTGATATAGTAATGCACAACTGCAACAGAATAACTACACAACAAAGAATATGATTCTTTACTGGCTCAGAAATCCTCAAACCACATAAAGATTAGTAAATTAAAAGCAGTAGGACCTGATATGTGGGGAAAAATGTTTGCTGGTCCACAGATAATTGCTAATCTATAAGGTTTCACACAGAGGCAATATTTTGAGCACTATGCTCCCTTTTTCAGGCTACAAAATCGATGGGCAGTGAGATTTAGTATATATTATTGCAGTGTTCTCATGATTTTATAGCTTAAGAGAGGAGATAGAACACATTTAACAGCACTTTTTTTTTAAGCCGCACCGCATTGCAGTACCATGCGGGCGCACTGCAGCTCAGGGTGAACTTGGGGTGCCATGCAAATGAATGGCAATTCACCTCCTGAACTGTAATGCATAGTACGTGCTTTGTCCGGTAGTGTGCGTTAATTGCATGGAACCATGCAATGAAAACAATGCTGTGGTGTGAAGTGGCCCTAAAGGAGACAGCAACCCAGCAGGGATGAAAACTCTGACATGTACAGGTGAAACTCGAATAATTAGAATATCATGCAAAGTTCATTTTTTTCACTAATGCAACTTAAAAGGTGAAACTAATATATGAGATAGACTCATTACATGCAAAGCAAGATAGTTCAAGCCGTGATTTGTCATAATTGTGATGATTATGGCTTACAGCTCATGAAAACCCCAAGAACCCCAAATCCACAACCTCAAAAAAGTAGATTATTACATGCAATTAATAAAACAAGGATTGTACATAGAACAATATCGGACCTCTGAAAAGTACAAGCATGCATATGTACTCAGTACTTGGTTTGGGCCCCTTTTGCAGCACTTACTGCAATTACTTTTGCACGATATTCTAATTATTCGAGTTTCACCTGTATAGTAATGGGTTTGCAACATTATTCTGCATAATAGGAATGCAACAGATGTGCTGATGAGCTGAGGATAAGAGAGGAGTGCAATGTTAAAAAAATGCCTTCAAAATCTCAATGGGAACCAATTGAAAAACATACAAGAATTGTTGGGGCATATCCATTTTTTATAGGGCCACCCTGCTGAAACAAGTATAGTTCCTTTTTTTAATCTGCCTTTTTTTCCTCTTAACTAGTGACCTAATACATCTGCTTACTTGTTCATCAGTGTTCATCAAATACAGTAAAATAATACACTCTCATTTTCATTTCTTGGTAAAGCATGCCTTGTTTCTCTTGGACATTGCAGCATAATTAATCTACTTACACACTGTGCATCGACTGTATAATATTTCTGGCTATTTTATGTTATTTTTTTTATTCAATAGTAAATCCATACCTCTTATTTGATGGCTTTATTAAAAAATATATTAATTTATCTGCTTTACAACTCTGTTGTATGTGTTAATTATATTTTCCTGTTCTCTTTCTTTTGGTTTTAAAAGAGAACTATGGCCTATCCTTTTTTGGCCATAGTTTTCTTCATAGGAGAGACATATACCAATGCCCTTCAATGACCCAATACTCAGTATGCAGCAGGCTATTGCTGAGAACGCAGAGCCGCACCGTGGCCAGAACGGATCCCGACAATACTGTTGGCATCCACCCTGCTGGCCAATTGACAGCTAGCTCTGCTTCTCTAGAGACAGAGCCAACTCTTCCTGTCCCCTCCCCCATTTGATCCTCCAGTCAGAGAGTCCAGAGAGGATCAGAAAGTCGGTGGTATGTGTTCACTGACTTTCCGATCAATAGTGTTCACCTGTGACAGCTTCAGTGTTACAGGTAGGATTGATTTATGGGGATGAGTGTTTTTCACTCACCCCATAATTCTACTTTACGTGAAGATTCAATGTTAGTGTCCACCTTTTGCATTATTCCATCAATAGCCTTCCAGCACAATGCCAGAGGAGCCCAGGGATGTGTTTGAGGCCAAACTGAAAATCTGTTTTACAACACAATACGTGTGCAGATAACACCAACAGAATGCCATCATATCCTCTGCCAGGCTAGCTCATGGATTGGTGGCCTAATCTTGCAAGGAACCCACTGTTAAAATGTTTTGAATTGCAGCTGCTTAGGCCTAGGACTTGCTTTTTTTTTTTTTACAAAAAAAGTATTGTCCAAGTTGCATTGTCATCCCTACCTATGTTTTCCTATAACAACACAAAATGCTGTTACAAAATTAACATAGAAATGTAATACAATGTAAATGTGTAGAACCTTTCACTTTATGCTTGGCAGACCTTGTTTTTTTTAATAATGGGGATTTACTTTTGACATGGAAGCTATTGCAAAAGAGGAATTGGGGAGGAATTGGGGAGGACTTGAAAAGTCTCTTAAAACATTTCCCCCTTTACTTTCAGCACCCAATACCCCTCCTCCTATCGAGCTGCATGATTTTCCTCCTCCATTTGCTGCTGCCTGCTTTTCTCCCTATGTTGTGGAAGGGAGGGAGGCCTATGGCCATAGGTTTCCCCCTGCAGCTATGCCTCCAGTAGGCGTAAAGCAGCCTCTAGGAGAAGTTTCCTAGCACTGCCTCCTCAGATTTGAAAATTTGGGACACACTCTTGGAAAGTGGCAGCAAATACACGGATATTTTCCCTTGTATCAGGAAGGGGTGAAACATCCCCCTAAAAGCCACCCCAAAATGTATTCTCTTCTTTCTCCACACCGCCAGCACTGCAAACCCCCCTCCTCCTTACCCTCCAACACTTTCAACTTTTGTGCTCCTCACCACCAGCACCCCAACTGCATTGTGGAAGAGGGAGTTACCTTTTTCATTTTGGCTACACACCTTCTTCTCAAGGCCAGAACCAAATCCCTCCTTCACACAGCAGAATTAGCGCAGGAGAAGGAGACGAGAAAAAGGGCACACTAGGCATCTTAAAAATGGCTGCTATGTACCCTTTGGGGGGAGAAAAAAGAAAAAGGCCATATTGGCAGCACTCCAAAATAATGTTGCTGTTATGCACCCTTCAGGAGGGGGAAAGGAAAATGGCACATTAGCAGCACTCTAAAAAAAAGCTACTATGTGCCTTTAAGGTAGCGGAAGAGGAAAATGGCGCATTAGAGGCACTCTAAAAAAAAAGCTGCTATGTGCCTTTAATGAAGCAGAGGAGGAAAATGGTGCATTAGCAGCACTCTAATAAGAAAGTGACTATTATATGCCCCAACTTGTCTCAAAAAGGTGCTGCTCATACCGAGTTCTTGGGTGCTGAATCATGTGTTTTTTCACACATTTGTTACCCAAATGGCTGTTACTTTTACCACAGCTGATGCGCTGCAAGCAGATGCTGCAGATCACAATGGTGCTGTCAGCAGCAGATATGGGTAAAAAAAGGACCATACTGCAGAGTTTTTATTTTTATTTGCTGCCTATTGAAGTATTTTCATACTTTCCTGATGCTAACCAATTTCTACAAAATACCTGAATTTTATTTTTGAAATATCGTAGAGATAATTGGGGATACAGGGATGGTGAAAGGGTTCGGGGCATGTGGGGTTTTGGTTTTTAAGTGGTTTTGGCACTGTATTATACTTTAAAGACAATGCTGCCCAAAAAAACCAAGAAACTCACTTTACTCTCAAACTGTGCCACTGTCCAATTTGTATGAGGTTGAGGACTTAAACTTTTTTAAGAGTATAATTTTAAATCTATTGTAGCTGCTGCTCCCACTCGTCTGCTCATGTCTGTTAACACTTGATTAAAAAAAAAGCGTTGCATCCAAAACTCCCTAAAAAGGCTACTTTTTACGTGTAGTAATTAATCATATTGGAGTACTGCTGGTGCTGTATTTACCCCAAGCTAAACAATAAGGTAAAAGTAAAAAAATCTGTTACAAATGCTAAATATGTGATTCCAGAATACTGTGTAACTGACACTTTCCATGACAATCGTACTGTAACATCACATACAGCTTAAATGCATCTCCAATGGCAGTGCCCAGCTCCAATTGCCTTTGTTTGACAATACCTTTCTTATTAGTGAAAATAGCCAGAAATGATTCACACCTCCCCTCTCCCACTAGACAAGTTTGCAATTTTTGCACTTTACAATGGATTTGACAAATGGCCCATGAACCAAACCCAAGTACATTTGTTCATTCCTAGTTATATTATTCTGCATGCTCCTTGTATTACAAAAAATCTTTATCACAAATGATCTCATCTAATCTATTGCAGTTAACATAGACATGTAGCATATCAATTTTTGAAAAGATGGAAAAAGGCCCAAATATTAAAAGCATTTAATAATTTCTTATAAAGAATAACAATTACAACGGAAATATGCGCTCAGTTTTTCAAACATTGATCTTAAACTGCTAGCTTCCTTGAGCCATATATCAGACGGCTTGATGAATCTGTTACAGTGATAGCAAAACCAACACATTCTATTTGTTCCTTGTCATAATAAAGACATATGAGATAATCACATAACTAAGCAAAAAAGGAATTGCAGAGTAATGCTCTTGCCTATTATCAGTATAGTTTGTGATAACTCAGTCGATCTTTGCTTGTTTGTAAGCTTAAAATGGACACAGCATACTAAGTAATTTGAAAGCTGCTTTATTTCTTGTTTGCACAAAATTAAATACATACATCATTCTAACAAATCTCTGCCACCAGATCATGAACTCTGGAAATGGGTAAAAAGAATTAATGGCAACGTATTTCATATTTGTGTGCCTACCTTTACTAACCCAATTATTTTTCTGTAAAGAATTTATAGCTTCTCAAAAAAAATGTTGGTCAGCCTTTATTCAGGCAGAAGAGAAGTAACTGTGCGTAATGATCTTGAACTACACAAAAACAAAGACAGAACCCATTATTTCTACTAGAAGATATCAGAATGGCAATAGGCCAGGTTGCAAGATCTTTTTGATTCTCTAGCCAGGGGGCTGATTTTATAAAGGCTGCACAAAGTCAAGAAGGCATCTGTAAAGATCTTATACAAGAAAACTTTTGTTACATTAAAGCAGCTTTTAAAATAGAAATTTTCTTGCACATTGCATGTTTCTAAATCTTTGTGTGTATACCTTAAAATGTTCTACTCTATGGTAAAGAAAATGTTTTCCACAGCTTTGTAACTTTTTCACAGGTTGAACAAATATTCTAATCATTTCATCTGTGATTCTTTGAAGAGACCTAGTTGGTGGTCCCTAACAACTGGTTGAAAAACACAGGTCTGGATTGACAAACATTCAGAGGGTAGTGGCTGGCTTATGGTTCATTGGCTTATCATAGCCCTTTCCTTAAAGATCCCATACCTGGAGAAATACCTCACTAAAAGTCTGGCCAAACTCATCTGCATTTTCACACTGCCGGGTCCTGCCTCAAAAAATATTAATACTGTAAATGTATAGATGTGGAGTTAGCTATACACACATTTTAAAGGAACATACATGTTCTAGGGATCACTCACAAATAACTTTTCTATGTGTAGTAATGTAGTTATAAATATTTTATATTTAAAATGTGTTAATCTGACAACAATGAATTATGTACTAATAGCATTTTGTAGCATTCAAATATATAATGTTAGAGTTGTCACCAGATAATGAGGTGATAGGATATCTTCCAATAGAAACACCTGTTCTAGTGATAAATGTCAGTGAGAAAAAAAAATTCCCCCTACTTTGTAGAGATTTCCTATGTGACATAGACAGCAAAAAAACAACAGAGGTTTTAAACCTTTTCCTACTACATCCAAAACAAAAATGTTTTGGCTTTACATACACTTTATTATATGTTACCAGTGTACTTTTATTGACATATTACAATATTTTTTTTGTATATTTCAATTAAAAAATACTGAACTTAATTAACATTTTGCCTAAAAACCGAGAAATATGTACATCTGAGAAAATCTAGCATAAATAAATCTATCCACATTACTAAGATGTGCTATAGCCTTAGGTAGAGGTCCTAGGAGGGGAACTAGAAGGTGTATTGGTAATTTATTCCAGTTAATTAATAGACCTTGAAACTTGCTAAAATCTGAGAGTAGAGAGAGAGCATGTATTGAAGAAGAGTGGGTGTCCGCCAAAATTAAGAGTATATGATCATCATATATAGCCACCTAAACTTCCTGTCCACCCCTTCTGAAGCCAACAATGGTAGTAGATTGAGGAATAAGTGACACTATTGGTTCTATGGCTTGGGCAAATATATATGGAAATAAAAGACACCCATGTCTTGGCTCTCTTGTAGACACAAGTTTGTTGAGAGAGAGTTTTTGTGGTTGATTTACTAACCTTATAAACACACCATGAACATGTATACACCTCTGTAGTGTGTTCCCTCCCTGCATGATCTATGGGTGGAATCTAAACACCTTTGTAGTGTGTACACACCCAGCAGGTGTGTTGTGCAAAGCCAAGCATGAATTGCAAGGTGATGTTGTGTAAATTAGCTCTATGTTGTGTTGCTTGCGTTGATGAATGCAGGAATGTAAATGCATGAGCTAACCATTTTTGTCTAAACTGTGAAGCAGCATTATATATGCATCATGTGCATGATTTTTCCATATATGGCATTAGTGGAAATATCCTTTTAGAGACTTTTTGGTTGATAAATACTTTTTGCTGTGTGAAAATCATACGCACCTGGTGCGTGCGTGTGTTTAGGTTAGTAAATCACCCCCATTGACTCTAATCTTAGCTGTAGGATTGGCATAAAGAATGTGAATCCACTTACTGAAAGCAGGGTCAAAGCAGAATTTCGAAAGAACACTCCACAAATACTTCTATTTCACACTATCAAATGCCTTTGTTATGTCTAAAGAAAGAAGAGATCTGCTTCTCGGGTTATCTTAAGGGAGTTGCGTATTCAAGAATATTCTACGGATATTAACAGCTGTTGCTTTGTTGGGTATAAAGCCAATTTGATCTGGGTGTATTAATGCTTAAGTTTTGGTAGCTAGCCAGTTTGTCAAAATAGGAATAACAACTACAATTGAATCGTACATGGAGACTGGAAGAGATCCCTCCAACAGGTCATCATTAAAAGCGTGCAACAAATTAGGTAGTAATGTATCGCCATACTTGTTATACACCTCAATAGGAATACAGCCTAAACCAGGTGCTTTGTTATTCTGAAAATCAGCTTCTGCAATCTCAAGCTCATGTAAGGTAAGTGGAGCATTTAGAAAGTCTCTATCTTCAGTAGCTAGAACAGGAATTGTGGTCCTTCCCAAAAATGAATAAGGTCATCCTTTCAGTAAGTGGCACTAGAGCTGTAAAGATCCTGATAGAATCTTTGGAATATATCAAGTATAGATTCCTTATCAGTAGATATCTGGCCAGCTGTATCTTTGAGGGCACCCACAAAAGATTTATTGTGAGGAGATCGAGATACCTGTGCCAAGATCCTACCAATCAGACTCCACCCTTTTTTAAAAACATTTTTTGTTTTCCGCTTTATATATAAAAGGATTCTGAAAGTCATTGAGCTCTGTGCCATTTTGTGTCTTTTGAGTATTCAAAGATCCAAAGACAGATTTGGGACGTAGGCTACCTCTGCTGTAGAGACCAACTGGTAAAGATTGTGTTCCTTTGCGCTAGTGGCGATTTTAACAGTACTAATATCCTTTGATAAATATACCTTGAACATATGCTTTTATTGTGTCTCAAACAACAAGCTGAGAAGATTGGGTATTCATTGAGGAAGAACTGGAGCGTGTGTGCAATATTCTCAGGATAGGAGTTTAGAGATAACCAAAATAGAGTTAAATTCCATGAACCAAAAAGTTCAGGACTTACCCTAACCCTAAGAATGTTAAGAATTAAGGAATTATCTGTAATCTGTCTGGGCGGCATTTCCACTGATGATACAAATTGTAAAATATCTGAGGCTCCCATTACCAAATCAATATGCAAAGGCATATTAGGTGTCTCCCATGATGATAACTGAAATAGAAAGGTTATCAGCCATAAACTTTTTAAGAGTCACCTCAGAATGACGGGGAGGAATATAGATATTTGCCATCATACATTCAAACCCATACATTTTACAGTGCAGGAAAATTAATCTTCCAAAATCATTCGTACTACCCTGTATGCAGAAAAAGATTATATTTCTATGACTCAATATAGAAACTCACCTAGCATAAGAGGAACAAATTGATTGAAAGTATTGCTGGCATAAACACCTTTCATTTTTTGTTTTCAAGATTTTAAAAAAATAAGTTCCCTGCAGACACGCAATAGATGTCATGTGATAAAGTATACAATAAAATATGGCTTGGCGTTTTGGAGAACTGCACAACCTATGGACATTCCAGGACGTTATAACAACTTGTTGTGAGGGCATATTAGGGTAACTTTACATTACATGAACCAAGGAGATTGGGTTTCCCCACCAAAAAGAGGCATCTCTATATAAGTCCTCAGGTAAGTTGCCAGTGGGCCACATAATTTTTATCTTCAACCTTCCTATACCAAACATGACTGCTAAAAAGAAAACACAGAAGACAATAAAACAACCAAAATAAGAGAGCTCTGGAACCAGGTCCTGAACAGAAAAACACTACAAAAAAATCTAATAAAACAGTCTCCACGCAGGAGTGACCGTGGGGGGTGGACCATGCAAAACCTCCCCTAAAGGAAAAGGGGGGAAGGGTGTTGTGTTCTTTATCTGGAATAAGAGCAGACTGGTCTGTCTTTGGCAAAATAGCATAAGTCAAAAATATTCTCCTGAATCTGAGGATGCTGAGATCATTCTTGCAGAGGGACATTGCAGAGAAGTGGGGAGCAGTGTGAGAGAGAGAAAGGTTACAACAGAACAAAGAATGAAAGTCATTATGCATTGAAAAAAGGGATAATCTTTTCTGTTCAAACAAGCAACATCAAAGTGATAGAAACAAGTTTTTCAATATTTGGTATAGGATCTTGGTGTAACATGCATTAGAACAAAAAAAATGTCAATAGAAGCCTTCCTGAAAAATCCACAATAAAGTGAAACAATAACCTCTAGTTTGGCTGTCCAGCCATGTAGCCAGTGCAGGGGTGCCAAAGAAGATTTCAATTTGCAATTACTCTTAATCTGGCAGGATAAACCATGGAGCATTCAAAGCAAAGTTGTTGAAGCCTCTTCTTAACTGCTTGAAATTGTGCTCTTTTCTTTTTGCATGCCTCTAGAAAAATCAGGTGAAAGCATAACTTTGGAGCCTGCCATAATATTTACACCAAGGTATCTGGTCTTGTGTAAGATTTGTTCCTTATCTCTGTAGTTAAGCAGTCTAAACAGCAGCGGTTGGGAGGATTGAGAATTAGTGAATTGAGATAAGGGACAAGTAAGAACTTTTCCAATGCAAAAAAAAGATGAGAAATTGTATGTCCCTATAGTATTAATAATCCATTCTTCCATAAAATTTGCACTATTATTGCTGTTCTTGAATCCCCACAGATCTTTTATTGTTTTTCCACAACCTATTCTCAATGCCCTTAGATTTCAGACAGTTAGCACAAGATTTCTGAATAACTTTAAGTTCAGACGGGAGGGGAGTAGTAATGCCTTCAAGATTGCTCATTCTGCTTTCCAAAGCAGCAGTCCTGTTTCTCACTTTCTGCAGATTATTTATCAGAAAATATATATCAGCCTACAGCCCGGCAGGAATTTGGTTTGCGAGCAAAGAAAGGGAGGCATTATATGTCTGCACAGCTGTACATACATCTCTAAACATGGGTTCAACCTGTTTGCTTTTAAGCTTCGTAATTTTAGGGGATTTTAAAACTTCAGATGGAGTACTCACTTTGTATATAGATTCATCATGGCTGTTGGATTCATACTCTGAGAAAGGAGGAGAGAGGGATCTGACTAAGGGTGCATCAATTGCAAAGCTAATTCCTTCATAGAAGCATTTAGATTTAGAAGCCTTAGCTGAAGTATCTGAGAGGCCACCTCTCTATCCCTCCTATGGTTTCCATGGTGTCTGCAGGGGAAGGCACGTTTCAGTGCCATCTTGAGTCCCTGCGCTTACCACTCCAACACAATTCTTCTTAGCCATGCTGTTGGTAGGCAAACAACAGCACCCAGATAGCCAAATAGATATCCTCAAAAACAGCAGAGAAATTAAAAATGTGTTCAACGGGAAATCAAAGTTAGAAACTGTGGATAACTTTATGAATATTTGCAGGATAGCACACAGGAGTTCTCTTTTGCATGTCTTTACTCACTTCAGCTGGCAGGTCACACCCTTGTACTGGAGAGTCTTTAGATTTATCTAGGAGAGGGGAAAAAGTCAGGATGGAATCTCCACAAAGGATGACCATACTCCTCTGGTATTGAGTGATTGCCTGTAGAAGCTGAATCAGTAACGAGATTTGGTTATGGCTGGGTGCATAGTAGGATACTATGGTTATCCCAGAGTCATACAGGCGACCTGTGTATCATTATCAGATATCTACTTACAGGGTCCTTGACTTCCGAGGGGCATGTTCTCCCCCTCCTTTTCATGGTTTGCTATATAGCCTGAGAGATCATCTTATTAGCCTTCTGAGGCAGTGGTTCTCTTACCTATTTAACTGATCTCTTTTGAGGAACTGCTCATAATGTGCTTAGAGGTATCTTTCAGAACCTTTTTGAAGCATGACATCGAAACTCTTCTGGAGAGACTTGTGGTAAGAAGGGCAGTGTCGCTGA
Organism: Nanorana parkeri; assembly: GCF_000935625.1. Taxonomy (NCBI): domain Eukaryota; kingdom Metazoa; phylum Chordata; class Amphibia; order Anura; family Dicroglossidae; genus Nanorana; species Nanorana parkeri. The sequence continues at coordinate 1,463,840 of NW_017306315.1, forward strand.
TTGCCTCCTTGTTTTCCTGTCCACTCCTTGTTTCTGATTATGCTCCTAGTGATGCTTTGTGGTTCCTGTTAGCAGGCACCATTTTGGCATTTGTTAGGGCAGGGCCTCTGTAATCAGCTTTAAAGAGGATTTTTGCTTACATTTTCCCAGGAAAGGTGCAGAGCTAGCTAAGAGAATGCCCATCATTGGCAATTGTGCACATGTGGTCTCTTTCACTTTCATTTTTAGTACGTGCCCATTACTACTGGAGAATGCTGGCCACATCAGAAAGCGATACATGGAGAGTAGTAAGGGAAGGGGGAGGAGGTGGTTCCTGCTTGTCTGGCTAGTGTATTTTTGCCTTAAGAAAAGGTGATTGCATTGCATATGTATAATGAGTAGTGATAGGCCAACTTGATCAGGTTCATTTTGTGGGTGCATTGAAAAGTTTGCCAGTTGCAAACTTTGATGAGAACTTCATTGACGTCAATTGGAGGAAAATCTTGAAAGCCTAACAGGCAAGAGATTGTGAAACAAAGGGCATGGGGACTGGAAACTGCAGTGGGGGACATATAGCAATGCAACACCTATTTTTTTAAAATATTGTTTCATGGGGAGATGGCTCCCCATTTTATGTGACTTTAAGTGCGATCTGGGAAAAATACAAATTCTCCAAATACATGAAACATAAATGACTTTAACCTCTTGCCGTCCGCCCGTAGTAAAAAAACGGACGGACGGCACTGCAGCATCTGCGGGTTGCCGTCTCCAGACGGCAATTTTTTTCAGTGATCTTATAGAACATTAAAATTATTGGGGACAGCATCACTAAAACTGTGTCCTGGCATCACATAATTTATATGTGTAATACATTTTTTTACATTATTTTACATTCTACAAGTGTACCTTGACTAAAGCAGCATAACCCCTATAGGAAGAAAGTATTTTTTTTTTTTTTTTTAGGTTTTGCTGTGACACCTGATATTTTGTTCTAGCAGAAAAGTCCTACCAGCAATCATACGGTTTAC
>NW_017306315.1:1464870-1499663 GCF_000935625.1 Nanorana parkeri
TTTTTTTTTTTTTTTTTTTAGGTTTTGCTGTGACACATGATATTTTGTTCTAGCAGAACAGATCTAACAGCTATCCTAAGGTTTACACTTAAAAAAAATGAAATTCCTTAGATCCGTAACAATTGCGAACTTGACAGGGAATATGAGCCTTTTCCCTAATCATTAGCAAGGAAGGTGGCAGTTGCATGTCTTAATTGTTAAAGCTTAGTCTTCACTAGCATGTTTTTCAGAAAGAGATGGAGCTGTACTCTGGTGATACAGAAAAAAATTGAAGATACAGATTTATATGCCCCACCATACATGCTCTCTGATGGCTCATGTCTCAAACTTGTGATGCAAGTTTCAACAGCAACAGGATCAGTACCAGATTCAACCACTTGTGTAGCCTTCTTGTGTATCACCCTACCCTTTGTCCTAATATCTATTACAAAGAGTGTATATCTCCACTGACAGTGATGATGTAACCATTACAGCTTTTGGCCATTTAAATGCCCACAAATATTTGTGTAGTATACAACATAGTTAAATAGACCAGGGCTCAAAATGTCAAGTCCTGAGCTACTAGCCAGGCCTTAAGAGTTACTCGCCACCAGTCACCCATTTGTGCCCTGAAATAGACAATACCAAAATATACATCCAAGATATTGTGTATGACATCCAAACACATAAAAATACTATCTTTTTTTAATTCTACAGCTGTCATAATGTAGAACTTGTCAGTCACTGTTATTAGTATATACACTGCAACAGACACAACATCTTGCCTTTATATGCATCACTTGTTATACAATATATCATCGAAAACCAAGATGCTCTAGTTATGTCTGTAAAATACTCAAGAGTATATTTAAAAGAAAATGTGATGTATACATAAATATTCAGGAAAACATATTTCTGTAAGTTGTATAGTATAGGAAACATTGTAATGCTATATTTTATATTCATACTTAAGTGTGGTGCTTTGCTTGCTCACCTAAAGCTAAATTATTAAGAACATATACCTAACACCTATGCAGAAACTGACATGACCAATAAAAAAAAAACGTTTAAATAAAATAAGATTTCAAAATTTGTAAACACATTTTTTTTAATGAAATGTTTATTAAATTTTTCAGCAAAATACCAATAAGCTATAAACCAGTGTCACTCAAGTGACCACATGAAGAAACAAAGGTAAAATAAACGTAATACAGAGCTGCACCAATAAAGAATCCAGATCCTGTATCCTATAAGCTGCCAATCCTAAAATATGAGTACCATAGGAAAATAATTAATCAAAATCTATTTCCAACCCCCCAAGGTGTGCGACACTGCAGCTTTCAAGTACCAGTTAGAATATCGAAAAGGTTTCACCAACTCACTAACTTCTGAGGCAGTAAAGGACTTAGTCATTAAATATCGCCACGTACAACAAAAGTTTTGGTCTTTCTAAAAGTCCAGCTTTTCCTTCCATAACAGGAGGTTTAAATTAGGGATGCACCGATACCAAGTACCGTACTCGGTACAAGTACAAGTACAGAAACAGATACTTTTCGAGCTCCAAGACTAGACTAGAGAAAAATTAGGCAGTTAGGAGGCATCTGTCATTTGTAAGGAGCACACGGAATTCCTGGGATTTGTACATCTCTGTTTTAATGTATGATTCTGTTTTTATAAACATATATAAAGGGATGTACCAATGCTATTTTTGCAAGTACAAGAACTGATACTCGCCCAAGTACGTACAAGTACTGATACATTTTTGTTTATTGTCATGTGACAGTTTTTCTAAAACAATATTGACTAATGATTTCAAGACAGTGGTGGAGACCGAGAACCAGGTCCCAGCTGCAGCCGCTGCCACTGGTAGTTCTCATGAAAATGCCTAGTATCGGCCCTCGTATCTGAAAAGTATCAGTGCATGCCTAGTTTAAATCCTTAACTATATCTTGAACTGTAGGTGTGTTGGGGCTGCTCCAGTGCTGCATTTAACATCATCTGGCCACTAGAAGGTAGATATGTAGCGAGTCCATTCCTTTGTACGAGGAGAACTCTGGACCTGCCATTGGTGAAGAAAAAAATCCAAACAGGCATAGGGCATATTACAATGAGGGTGTTCAGAACATGATGTTACTCACATAGGCTAACACCTGTTGCCAATAGGTGGATACATAAGGGCAGTTCAAGAGACCATGTCAAAGTGTGGGACGATGCTGGCTACACTTGGGGCAACTAGATATTTTTGGTTGCGGTGATGACTCTCCCCGGGGTACAAAGAAAGGAACGTATGCTCTATGCAGTATTTTAAAATGGGTCTCCCTCCACGTTTCATTGGTAATTCATCCCAATCCCCTAACCCATGAGCAACTTTTCTACCAGGTCAGGGTCGCCAAACTGCTTAGCCCATTCTTTAACATTCGACTCAGTCAAAGGATCAAGGAACAGAGTTTGGAGTCGTGTGTACAAGGTAGAGATAGAATAAAACATGCAGAAAGGAGGGAGAAAAAAATATGGTAGGGTCCCCAAAAATAGCGGCCCACGATTATGTGACCTGTAAGTAAAGCAAAAAGTGGTGAGATGGGATGTTATATTGTTGTATTAGCTCCAGGAAGAAATATGAATGCAACGTATGTGGGCGAAAAAATTGTTGCCACTGATGCAGACCCTTCGTCTGCCAAGTCGAGAAAGCAGCATGGACCATTCCCTGAAGGAACATCAGGTTTGCCAGCAAAGGGCAGTAAGATTATATAAACGGGGAGAGTTTTAGACACTTGCGCACCTCCCTCCATGCAATAATCATGTCTCTATATAATGAATTATGTTGCACACCAATGGCTAAACTGGAGAATTTGCAGTGGAGGACAGCCTTAATATCGCACAGGGCAGTCATTTCAGCATCTGGGGAGGTATTGGAGTACATTGAACAATCAGACAGTGAGTCTAATGCATGTCTCAGCAGGCAGGATAGATTATGCAATTTGATATTTGGAAGATTTGACCCACCCTCACTCTATGGGAGCTACAACTTTCTCACCAAAATCCTAGGACACTTGGATTTCCATATACATTTTGTCATAGCCGAAGTCAAACGAAAAATATCTTTATTCTTTAAAAGTAAAGGAAGAGATTGCAATGAGTATAACAATTTAGCAAAACTAACAATTTTTAATAAGTGTTTTCCCCTGAAGAGTGAATTATGGCCAAGTCATTAGTCAGACAGGTGTGAGACAATTCTAGAACTAATATCACGTACCTGAGGAAGAGACCGGAAGAAGAGGAAGTGTCTCTTGGGCCTAGTGTCCTACAACCCCTGGAGTTTGCAACAGAAGGCCACAGGACAGTGAGGAGCATGAGTGCCACGGATTGGAAGCAGACACCGTGCTGGAGACGTCTTGAAGAGAGGTCAGCAGGCCAAGGATCAAACCGGGCGGGGAGTGTAGGAGCAGACTCAGGAGACTGGAATCGTAGTAGAGGAAGCCAAAGGTCAGAGCCAGCTGGGCAGCAAAGTACAAAATCAGAAGGCAAGAGAAAGTCCAGAGAACAGGCCGAGGTCAGGCAGCAAGCAGAAGGGTAGTCCAAGGCAATCCGGGTCAAACAGGGCATAGGCAATCCAACAGAGACACTGGCAACAGGGAACATTAGCTAACAAGACCATCAGCAATGTGGTGAAGGCAGGCCCGTTCTTATATAGTCACTATTGAGGTAGCAGCATCACTTCATGTGCGCCAGCCGTTTGCGCATCTTCCAGCGCACTTCCGTTTGTGCGCATTCGCAGTATGGCATGTTTCCCGAGATTGGGTCTTTGCACACGTGTGGCTGCCATTTTTATCTTACAGCTAATAAGACTGTGTAAATTCATAACCCCAGAACGCCCTCTTGGTAAAAACCAACCTGGGATGGATAAGAGACGGCAGGAGGACAGCCAGTCTCCTCGCTATGATTTTGGTCTGTAGCAACCTGGATGAGTAAGATCCTTGCCTTCCTTGGGTAAAAGTTGAATGTGCGCCTCTTTCCCTGTTGCTATATACGAACCCCCTCCTACATTGAATTGAATAAAAGATGCAGAGAGTCTAAAATGTCCTCTTGTAGGATCTTAAAAAAAATAAACTGTATATCCGGGGGCCTTTTTCCACCGACAAATCTATGAATGATGACTGCCAGGATTTCCTCATGGGAAATGTCTGCATCAAGGGAGGATGTGGGGCGTTCAGCGGGCAAACAGCCCGTTGGAACGCACCGATAGTTCATTTGTTCGCCAAACACACGAACTAGCGATGTTTGAGTCAAACTCACATTTGGCTCGAACATCGAGCCCAACCCTAATGAGCAATGGGTATAAGCAAATACTATCAAATGGTATGCATAGCGGTTTATGTAAGTTATGTTTAGTTTATTTTCTTTTGTATGTTGTGTATTTGTTGCATAGTGGGAGCTATGTGTATAAGCACATGTTGTGTGGATTTTATGAGAATGCACAGTCCCTAACTGTGGTGGAGGATTTCTGCCAGTGAGACCGAGATCTCAGAGAGCAAGCACACGCGCGTGTGCGCATCAGCATGGGTGACGAGAGAGGAGGCGGGACCGGGGGTCGGCGGGACAAGCCGGAGGACCAGAGGTCGGAGGACGGCGGGATGGAGGACGGCGGGACAAGCCAGAGGACCAGACGGACAGCGGGCCGGACGGAGATCGGCGGGACCAGCAGTTCAGAGGACTCGAGGCAGCAGCAACGGGGGTCAGCGGGAGCGAAGGTCGGTGGGACCAGAGGATCGGAGGAACAGATGGGCGGACCAGAGGGACTGACGGTGGAGGTCAGTCAAAGGGCCTGGAGAGTGGAGGGACTGGAAGTCGGCAGCAGGGACGGGAGAGCGCCGGTGGCGTGGATGGAAGGACATGGAGCCGAGCTGAGGGAGACCAGAGGTCGGAGGGACAGACGGAGGGACCGATCGGCCTGTGTGGACGGAGGCTGTGTAAGAAGGAGACGTGACTGGCATCAGGAACAGGTCGTATGAAAGTGATTGGGGTGAGGGGGTTGTAGTTGTTTCAAGGTTCTGTATTGTGGATTGGGAGGGGGGTAGAAGTGTATTGGTGGAGGGTGAGAGTTGTTGTTTAGGGGGGAGAGAGTGTTACTTTAACAAAAAAAGGGATTGTCTATTCTTTTACATTTAAATTTATCTGAGCTATTTTATTTACTTGAATCACATATCAATCTGATAGGGTGTATATTAAACTATTAGTGTATGAGATAAAATGAAACTACTAGTGTATGAGTTAAAGTTAAAAGGAAAAAAACTAATATAAATAGATAAGAAAAGTAGTACTATTACATTGCTAAGGGGGCTGCAGTAGCACTCACAGTGTTAAAGACTAACCCCAACTTAACCCCAGGGGGATATTGCAATCTAATCCCAAGGCACTAGTGCAATTAAAATTAATCTAACCCCAGGAGGTTTCAGTAACCTTACCACAGGGCGCTAATATTATTATTAATATCACCGTTAACCACATTCAACAGCAGGGGGAAAGCATAATTTAACCCAGGGCGGCAGTATAATTAAACAGAGGTCGGTAGTATAATAGCTTGAAATAATGATACTGGAAGAGGACTTTGATATAGTGGGTATAGCGGAAACCTGGCTGGACACCACGCATGACTGGGCTACTAATATAGAGGGGTATAACCTGCTTAGGAGGGACAGAGGTGGGAGAAGGGGGGGGTTGCATTTACGTTAACAATAATCTAAATGTGCATATATGGGACGATATCGCGTCAAATAATGGGGAAGACGTGGAAACTCTATGGCTAGAGCTAGATATGACGGACGCTAGCCGTAAACTACTCATGGGTATTTCCTATAAACCTCCAAATACAGGGGAAGAGGGAGAAGTCGATCTTCACTCGCAGATAGGAATAGCTGGGAGAGAGGGCAATGTAGTCGTGATGGGTGACTTTAATTACCCAGACATAAATTGGGCCAACGGAACTTCGGGTTCGGCAAAGGCGGGGCGATTTCTAAACATGTTGCGCAACAATTTCATAGACCAGAGGGTGGAGACTCCTACCAGAAAAAATGCCATCTTAGATCTAATTGTCACTAATAATGCAGAGCTAATCGAGGATATTGTAATTGGGGAGTCATTGGGTAATAGTGATCACAATGTGATTACTTTTAATATTGAACACAGAAAAGGGAAGTGTACTGGAAGGACTAGAACCCTAAACTTCAGAAGGGCCAACTTTGATAAGCTGCGCAACCTAGTGGGGGAAATAAAATGGGAAAACTTATTTCAAAACCTAAACACAGACCAGATGTGGGATTGTTTTAAAAACACAGTACATACTGCTACTTCAAAGTGTATACCTTTAGGGAGCAAAAATAAAAGATCAAAGACTAAACCAATATGGTTTAATAAAACTGTAAAACAACACGTCAAGGACAAGAGAGCGGCATTTATAACATATAAGACGGAGGGGGCGGCATTGGTGTTCCATAACTACAAAGAATGTAACAAAAAATGCAAACTAGAAATCCGGGCAGCTAAAACTGAGTGTGAAATGCATATCGCCGCAGATAGTAAAAGGAATCCCAAAGAATTCTACCAATATATTAACAGTAAAAAGGTGAGAAAGGAGCAGATAGGCCCAATAAAGGATGGAAGCGGGAAGCTAGTCACAAACAAAGCAACTACTCTCTTGGGTGTAACTATTGGCTGTATGAGTAACATTCATCAAAGAAGAAGTACCATAATAAACTTAATATCTTTAAAACAAAAGTAAATAATTCTTCCGCGGATGGAAATATTTCATATCTAAAACGTTCACTGAAATTCTAGACCTGGTTAGGCCCTTCCAATTTACAGCATGGTACCTAAAGGTGAAACTGTTGAATAACCTAGGGGGTTGTTGTTATGTTATTTCTGTTCCTTATGTTTACATACTGGAATTGATATTTATGTTTCTATCATTCCGTGTCATACTCCTTCTATGCCCTATTAGGGCTGTAATTCTTCTAATTGTTTCAGTAAAAATGATTAAAACTATGTTTAAAAAAACAACACGTAAATGCATTTCAGAAATATAAGTGCGATGGACATATTTACATGTGAAAGATATTCCAAAACTATGTATGTCTCCTGTATGCTCATAAATTCTGTCATTAAGAAACTATGTAATAAATGATGAATGCACATTGTACTATTTCAAATTACATTTTTTCATGAAAATCTGTGTATACTATTTTACATGTGAATAGATAGATATATAGATAGATAGATAGATAGATAGATAGATAGATAGATAGATAGATAGATAGATAGATAGATAGATAGATAGATAGATAGATAACATGCTCATAGATAGATAGATAGATAGATAGATAGATAGATAGATAGATAGATAGATAGATAGATAACATGCTTATAGATAGATAGATAGATAGATAGATAGATAGATAGATAGATAGATAGATAGATAGATAAACATGCTCATTTATGCCCTTTTCATGTCTACCCTAGTTACATTTTTATTCCATTACAATTCCAAGAATAGTACTAGTGTATTGTATATTTTACTTTTTAAATTGTAATAAGGGCAGCCTCAAGCATACTAACCTTGGCTCGTCATCAGCTTCAGAATCAGCTTCAATTATTGCTTGTTTTTACTTAAGCATGGTGTATTTTAGTGGTAGTAGCCTATTAAAGTGAAGGCTGGTCCTTTTAACTTGCTTGCCAATTTCTGTGAAGTTTAAGACATTCCCCATGGTATGGAGGGAGGCTTTGACATTAATGTACAATAAATAGCTAGTTGGTATTTTATTTCAGGCAGTTCCCAGTAACTCTCACCTCTGTTGCTGGTAGAAAAAAAGCTCCTATGACTCATGCTTATATGAGGTTTAAAAAATACAAACTACAAGTTATTTTTCATTTAATTTGATATTTGCTCAGCAGAAAAAAGTTATGCACAAATGGATAGATTTTGTTTGCAACAAAGCTACATTGTTTCTATTCTTTCTGGCCTATCATTCGCTTTTTTAATTTGAGTGCAAATTCTTGACCCTTTCACTGCCACTGCCATTTTAGACCTTAGTCTAAACCTTAGTTAGTTTAGATAGTTTAAAAACCCCAAAACATAATATATTTTATAAAAGCAGAGACCCCATAGAATATAATTATGGCAATTGCAAATTTTGATGTCACACGCTATACAGTATTAGCACAGTTAATCCCTGTATTTTCAGTAAAATTGGACTTAAATGCATTTTAGTACACACAATGTTGTGATAAAATATAAAAGATGAGGCTGTGTTGAGTAAAGAGACATTAATTATGTCAAGCCTGTACGGGCTATTCACTATGACATCACCGCTAGCTCCATCCAACGGATTACGTTTGGCCGGCACCTGCCGGAGTCTTCCAGCAGGTCTCAGGCACATGAAAACAACTGGGCGGAGCCGACCATGACATCTCCAGCTCCAGCTAGTTGTTGTTGTTTAATGACAGATCAGCGTCCCCAGGTCATTTAAGGATGCTGATCTGTCATTACTGCACAACTGGGCAGAGCCATCCGTGGCATCTCAGCTGGCTCCGCCCATCTGTTGTCATTTATGGGGCAGACGGTCTGCTTCGGCAGACCATTCACCCCGCTTTGGCTGAGACTACGGCTCAGCTGAGCCAAGTCATATGCTCTCAGCTTTGGCTCCTGTACGGTCTATAGTGAATAGCTAGTACAGCAGCCCTTCGGTTCAGCTGAAGTGAGCTGAAGGATCAGCCGAAGCTACGGCTAGATCCTTCGGCTCTATGGTGAATAACCCTCAATATGTTTGCTGTGGAATTTAAGTTATGTTTAAATTTACCACACTTTGGCAATGTTGCAGCTATAGCTGATGTTCAGTAGAAGACTGCAATAAGGCACAAAGTATAACAAAAAGACTTGTAAAAAACCCTATGTCAGAGGCTGATATTACCTAAATATGGCTTATAAACTCATTAAGCCATAATTTTCATACTTTGCCCTTCTACAGACATAGCTGGGGAATGTCAATTATAATCTTAATTACACAAATAGTATAATTTATTAATTTGGGAACTGGGTTCTCATTTTCATGTAAACATGCTTGGACCAGCCCAGCAGTTTTTTGGCCCTTGTACTAAGTATTTGTTTGTATACCTAAAGTATAATTTATTAATTTGGGAACTGAGTTCTCATTTTCATGTAAACATGCTTGGACCAGCCCAGCAGTTTTTTGGCCCTTGTACTAAGTATTTGTTTGTATACCTAAAGGACATTGCAATAAGTGTGTAAATTGTGATGCCAGCTCAAGGTTTTCCACAAAAAGGCGGATCTGAGAATGAATGAGAGAACTGTATAGCCTTAACTCTTTGGAAACTGCTTGGACCAGCCCAAAATGCTATCGTAAGCTGTTGACTTATGTAATTGGGGAACTGGGCTATGTTAAGTTGTTCTTTCCTTTGTAGGGAAATTGGCAAAATTTCTCAGCAATGTTTACATATGCTTAGGTTTGAACCCATATACTCCTTAACTGTGACAGCTGATGCTCAGGTAACTTTAGGCGTTTCAGGACCGCCCATTGTAAAAAAAACTTCCTGTCATGAAGTGGTTATACCAAGAACACGGGTGCTGCTGCAGCCGTGTTCTTGGTATCATTTTGAACAGCAGGCAATTTCTGTTTAAATACAAGCAATCTGATGGCTGTACAGTTGTCGGATCGCTTGTACAGTGCGGCGCTGTATGCCGATCACTGGACCTGGAAGTGATGTGTATTACAGAACTTGCAGTGTCACTGTGTACATTCTCCGGCTCTAAGAGCCAGGAGAAGAAGCTGGGGAAGCAGATTTCTACTTCCTCAGCTTTTTTGGGGTCCCTAGGTGACATTAGGGGTCTGAAAGAGGACCTGTCACATTGTATTTGCTATTACATAGGGGGCTTCTTAGCTGATCCGTGATTATAATTTTTATCATATACTAATGGCTCACAGTAAATTACATGAACACTTTGCACATCAAATATTTTAATGGTATTTGTTGGTCTCAACTGCATGATCCTATTACTGGAGTGCTGTTATGTATGGAGTAAGATAATGGAGGAAATGTCAGTATTCCAATACATCTTTAATAGGGATGCACCAATACCGATACTGGTATCGGTATCGGTGCCGATACCGAGTATTCGTACTCGCCCAAATGCTCTGATACCTAGCACGAGTACTTCCTGTATCAGAAAGCCGGGCAGCGCATCATTACACGCTGCCCGGTTTCCTGATTGGCCAGGAAACGGCTCCATGCTCTCCCGGGCGCCGTGTAATGACGCAGCACCCGGCATTCTGATTGGCCGGGAAGCCGGCGTCAAGCTCCCTCATCATCTCATGAATCATAATATTAAGAAAGTGACCTTAAAGCATTCGTTTGTATTGCTTTAGAAAAAATGTGACCTGTCCCTTTAAGAAAAAGTATCGGTAATTGGTATCTGTGAGTACTTGATCAAAAGTTTTGGTACTCGGTCTTAAAAAAGTGGTATCAGTGCATCCCTAATCTTAATCCATTAATCCAACATTGGCATGGGATGCCATGTATAATCTAATTTAAATTGTTTGTCTACTTATATTTATACTTTGTCAACTCTAGTAATTGTGATTGTTAAAATTTGATGTTAGCTGCTTATAAAAGCAAACAAGTACAAGTCTTGTTTTGTGAGTAACACTGTCCAATCACATAGAAAAATCTTGCAGTGTTAAATTCACCAGTGTTTTGTGCACATTCTCTGGTCAACACAAATGTACAGTACATGCTCTCTGTCCATTTGTTAGTACCACGCAGTTGTCTATGGCTGCACTTCCATAATAGCACTGCTATACTAATAAATCACAAGGCAAAAGTAGCATCATGACTTCTTCTTGAGCCAGTCTGGGGTAGGAGGAAAGTGTCAGTTAGTAGGATCTCTACTATGAGATGACTTTTGGAAACTTGGCTTCATGTCAAAAGGATCTAGGTGTCCACATCTTCAGCAATGGAGTAGCTGCAGTAAATAGGGAAGGATTTCAGTTCTGACTTTTTTCAAGATTAAACATTATATTGGATTTTTAAGATATTTTATAAAACATTCTGAAGGGAATTTATCGGAACTGGAGTAGACGGAATCTGGAGCAGTTGTCCATGGCAACCAATCAGCTTCTTTCTTTCATTGGACACATGCAATTTCCAAAATATTGAAATTGTCCTAATACAGTTACCTAACCTTTTTGTAATATTTTTTTCCACACTCCATTGTGCACAGAAATAATCCTAAGCAACTTTAATGGCCCTTTCACACTAGCCCGTTCACAAAAATCCTCCGTTTCAGTGGACGGATTAGTGTGTTGTGGCAGCTCCAGCAGCGTGCATTGCCGGAGTTGTCACTGCTTACATGTCCTTTTTAACTGTATGTGGAGAGTACAATGTGTACTCTCTATTCAGGTCCCCACATGGCAGCATGCTACACTCTGCTGCTACGCAGAGATCTGCAGTGGCCTGCAGTGTGCTGTGATAAAATGCAGCATGTTTGCTTTTTACAGAGCAGAACACCGCCCATCATACCCACAATGTGGTGTAAATGGGAAACACATAAAACAATTGTTTTCTATGTGTCCTTGAGGTGACCTGCATTGATCTGGTGTGGCACAGCATAGGTCACTGTACTATGTGTGAATGGGCTCTCATAGCATTTTCCTCCAATGGTCAGCAAAGTGATGTGCATCTTGTTAATGTTTCTTTGAACAAGATACAGGTTGTACACCTGCTTCGTGTAAAACATATTACATAAAAGCTTATAAGTTCACTATTTGTGATAAAAGAAATTGAGAGATTTCATTTCTCTGAAATGTGAAACAAATCAGGAGGTATTGGCAAAATGTTGCCATTTTAAAGAAATCCATTGCTGTCAAGAGGGAAGATAAAAAAAAAAACCACAAATATGAAAAAAACGGAAAATTGTATTCATACTTACCAGCAATTTTTCTTTTTTCCTTTCCTGTCTAGCTCCATGGCAGCACACTAATTGGTTAATCCCCTCTCTCCTCTCACTTATCAGGATCATAACTATACATTTGGCCCAGCTGTCCCAGCCCACTGTTCCGTAACTATCCGACTGCAGGGGTGGGAATTGTGCTGCCAATGAGCTAGACAGGAAAGGAAAAAAGAAAAATTGCTGGTAAGTATGAATACAATTTTCTGGTTTTCCTGTCAGCTCCATGTCAGCACACTAATGGGAAATAACTATTGAAACACACAGGGGGGGGTGCCAATCAATATTTTAATTAGAGCTTGTCGCAGCAGAAATTTGCAGCTTGACGCTGCACGTCCAAATTCTACAGTGGTCAATGCTGCCGGGTCTATACAAAAGTGGGACATGAAAGTGTGAACTGACGACCACGTGGCAGCCTTATCGTCGACATAGAAACTCGACTTGCCGCCGCCCAAGACGTTAACATACTTCTCGTTGAGTGTGCCGAGACCCCCTCCGGTACAGGCAAATTCTTGTCTCTGTAGGCTAAGGTTATAGCTCTGATGACCCAGGAGGCAATGAGTCTACACAAGGCTTTCAAGCCCTTTTTGACACCAAAAAAGTGCGCCTTTAGTGCACTTGTCACATCCAAGCGATGTGCTTGTTCACCCTCCGCAGACTGGAAGGTAGGTAAGACTATTTCCTGTCTCATGTGGAAATTCAATACAACTTTTGGGACAACAAAAAAGGTAGTGATAGGAACCCTAATGCTGCCAGTTCAGAAACCCTTCTGGATGAAGTTATTGCCACCAGAAAGGCCACCTTCAAGGTAATGCGCCAGAGAGATATCTGACCCTCAAAGGTATCCGAGGCCAAAAAGTCCAGAACTTAAGACAGATCCCATTTTGAAACAGCAGCTTTCTAGACGGCCTTGAAGAACTGTTCAATTAGACCGTCATATGCCAGCCTGATCCCTGTGAAGGCCGAAATCGCTGACACTTGCTCCTTGAGGGTATTCAAACTCAGACCCATGTCCATCCTGGTTTGAAGGAATTCCAACACCTGAGAAATCTGAGGGACTGTAGCTTTGAAGCCCTGAGATGAAGCAAACTCCTGGAACTTCTTCCATACTCTATTGTACGTGCAATTCAGGAAACTGTGTTTCCTGTAGCATAACAGTGTGTTAACAACTGTAGTGGAACAACAGAAACTGAAGAGCGTTCTCCTCTCAATATCCAGGCCATCAAGCAAAGCCTGACTGGGGCAGGGTGGAGGATTGGGCCCCGAGATAGAAGATTTGTCAAAGATGGCAATGAAAACAGAGTCTGCGTGTTTAATTGGAGAAGCAGGGGATACCATGGTATGACTGCTAGCACCGTCACATCTTCCGACTGGAGTATGAGTGGAGGGAACAGGAGGGAAGGCATAGGCCGTCTGAAAGGACCATGTCAACATCAAGGCATCTGTGGCAATCGCCAGTGGGAAGGAAGCCTCAAGTAAAATCTGTTCAGGTTGAGGTTGGCTGAAGATGCAAATAGATCCACCCCCGGATAAAAGGCTAACGCCATTAACTGATGAAAAACCTGGGGAAGAAGGGACCACTCTTTGTTGTCCAGTTTGACCCTAGACAGGTAATCCGCCTGGTGATTGGGGGGCCAGGTATATACACAGCTGAGAGGTGAAGAAGATGGATAATGGCCCACTCCATGATTGGAGTCACTTCCTCCAACAATGAATGACTGTGAGTCCTTGTTTTCAGATGTATTCCACTGCCGTGGTGTTGTCTATCTTCAATAGAACTGACTTGACCTGAATGAGACACCAGAAATGGCCAGCAAAAATTGACACCCAAGAATTCAAACAGCACTACCGACACGGTAGCTCTGCCCCCTCCGAGTGGCCATTGGGTCTGGCCGCATCTGCACCTCGGACATTGCGTTCCAGCGGTGGAAAGCGCCGTGGAGCACACAGCTTGCTTTCCAGCTTCCACTGCCAGAACATTACCATGCCTGACCCCACGCCTGCCAGCTTCGGATTAAGGATCCATAGCGCAGCCCCAACTACCATCAGCATGGCTCCCACTGGTTTTAGCCTTTGGAAAAGAACAACAGGGGACCTCACCTCCCGCAGATGAACAAGGGTGGACAACAAGGAATTTATCCCTGCAAGGTATGCCACTACTGACCATCCTGAAGCAGGAGGGAAAAAATGAGCAGTGGGCTGGGACAGCTGGGTCAAATTTATAATTATGATCCTAAAAAGTGGGAGGAGAGAGGGGATTAACACATTAGTGTGCTGACATGGAGCTGACAGGAAACATGAATCTACTTTTCTGTAAACACCCGCTACAAAACAAATGTGTGAAGTCTAAGGTTCCATTCACACATAGTGGTACACTGCACAGAACTAAACTGAACAAACTTTGACATATGCGAAGATTCCGCATGTTTGCGGCTATTACTATAGCCAGAATGCGTGTAATCTGCCCATAAAATCACGCGTGGACTATCTTGCAGGACGCACAGGTCGCACACGGTTCCGCACGTATTTGTGCAGCTGAATATGTGCGGAAAACCGCTCATGTGTGAATGGAGCATAAAGTTTCTGCTTTTGATTTCATGGCTATATATGTTTTGCTGATATCACTCCACTTATCCCTATTAGCCGCTGGTATTGCAACAGGTGTTCTGTGAAACATTTTGCAAATTTGATAGCTGCTGTCATTATTTACACTGGATAGCTATCTACATTACATGTATGTGTACTAGCTTATTCCTCCAAAAAATGCTGAGCTAAATATGTCCTGCTACATCATTTACATATGCTAAAAACATAGAAAAGCAACTTACACAATAAGAAAATGACCCATTGTGATATTACAGAAATCTGACTATTCGGAACATACAAAAAACATCTAAAATACTGCCTTCCTATGAGCCCTTTATTTGTATGGTTGAGATGTAAATTCATTCATCCATTCATTGCACACTTTTCCCAGGTCAATGACTCTGAAAGTACTGAAGATAATTTTTTATCTTACTTTAATTACTAAAGACAAATGGACTGTTCATTTTGCAAGGGAATCCTTACTTTGCAAGAACATTTTCCCTTGGCTTGGTGAATGATGTAAAGCTCTGCTGTCTTATTTCCATCATCCAATTTTTTTTGCACATGATTGGTTATTTATTGCAGAGTGAATTTTGACCACATTTACTAAGCTAAGGGTAAACTTCCCTTGCAACGTAAAAATGCCCTTGCAAAATTAACAGCCTATTTTCCCTTTAGTAAATGATCCCAACTGGCCCATCAGCCTGATGTGTAGCCTGCTAGCATAGTTAGAAAGAGGGCAGCAAATGCAGCCAGCATTTTATCTCTGTGCAGGCTTAATTTAAAAGGCGAATGTAATGTTTGGTTAAGGGTTATGGTTAGAGAGGAATTTGGATTATGTTTTATAGTCTGGTTAAGTGTTGCAGGTTACATTTCAAGGTTAAGGTAAGTTTTATATGTTAGGGTGAGATTAAATGTTAATGATTATTTTGAGTGGGTACAACGATTCAAATGAGAAGAAGGTTGAGTGCTAGAATCAGCTTAAAATGACTCTTCTAAGAGCTTCAGTTTTACAGCATCCCACTGTGCTCAGTGATCTGCTGGTCCCTATATCACAAATGTGCACTTAATAATGAAAAGGCAGGCAGAAGGAACTACAGGATTCTGAGTAGGGCAGGAAATCAACAGTCCCAGAAGAGTCAGATTCTGCAAAATCTTGAGCCAGTTCTTTCTCTTCAATAATCCAGGGACCAGTGGCATGGCCACCGGACACCTCTATAATTAAGCTCTTCTGAGAGCAAAGCATCAGAGGAAGGAATTTATGTGCCCAATGCTGTGAATAATAAAGTTGATTGCAGGATCTTTACTTGGTGCGCAGATTTCAAATGCTTGGAACCTGTGTAAATGTGGCTAAAATTCATCATGAAGAGGCCAGCATCCAAGGAGGCGAATGGTTGGGTGCCTGAAGCATGGTCACTATCATCTGTTATATATAATAGTGTCTGTACAATGCAAACATCATTTTTTAAATACTTTCACTTTTTGATAATAGTGTCCCATTACTACAGTCAGTTAGGTTGAACTCAATGGACATGAGTCTTTTTTCAACCTGACTAACTATGTAACTATGTCATTGTGCCCCTATGATAGACATCTACATTCAATTCCACACCCACAAAATCTAAAGGAAGATAATTTGTTCTTGCCCATAGCAATTAGTGCAGATCCAGCTGTTTTTCTTGCAGTGTGGATTCAAAAATAACAATAAGGCTTGTTTATACCATAGGATATATTTCATATGCATTACAGAAATGCATGGGAAAGTACTGTATATGTGTCTGGTAAGTTGCAACTCATCCTTTTGTTTTCTTTTTTTACATTTTGATATTGCAATCCATTATTACGTGAACCACAATGCACATATATAGTACACCACAAGGCCATGTTGCCAAAATAGTGCAGGTGCATTTTTTTCAGTGTTAAGGACACATTCAGATAAATGGTTTGCATTAATGCAATGCTCCTCAATAGTGTGAATGAGACCTAAAGATTGTATTAGTTTCTACATGCCATATAATTTTTATTTTGTCCACTTTTAACACTAGTGTACATTTGTCTATAGAAAAATATGTACTCCTTACAGAAGAAAGACACAATATTAATGCAGCTCGGTTTTCATTGATATATTATTACATGTAATTATTAAATCAAATGATGTATATTTTAAATGGAAGCAGTGTAAGTAGCTGAATTTGACCTGGCATCAGCCTCTTGCAGTCCTTGTACACTAGGGCAGGAGTGCGAGAGCAACAATCAGCACAAGGAGCCAATCAGTTCATGTGCTGACAAGGAGAATACTGATCAAAGGAGACAGCAGGGTGACAAAGAGATGAGCTCATCACTGTATTTGTTTGTTGATTCTGCGCTGGATATGTGAAACAAAGGTGCTCTATCCTAAACTAAACTAAGTGATTAGGTATGAAGGCTGCAGCAATAAAGACCACTTAGGTCAAATCATATAAGTTTTCAATTATGCAGTGCCAACAAAGATAGTGAACAAATTATGTGAATGTGATTAATTTAAACAATACACTGTGAACAATACACAATTAATTAAAAAATGCACTGTAAATCATGTTATTCCATGAGTCAGTCAACCTAATATAAATGTGGAACTGTACCCACAATTAAACAACAAATGTACCTTTATACATATCAAAATAAAAATGAAGATTAAATCAAGTTGAAAAATTAAACGTGTGTTGTGTACTTCTTTTTTCAAACACCGTGAATAGCAATAAGGTGTTCCAGGTGTGGAAAGTTTATAAATTAAAAAAAGTTCCGTGACAATTGTTGGGGATGCGGGCTAATGCCGTACGTGTCCCCTCGGGGTGTGTACTCACCACAATGTAGTGGCTGTAGTAAGCAACCTGAAGTGCTTTGAAGGAAACAAATTCTCCTGAAGTCGTGGCGTCCTCACCGTATCGGTCCACAGCCAGCAAACGGTTTATCTCCAAAATCATATAAGAAAAGAGCCTCTCATAGCGTAGCAATTTCAAAAAGGACTTTATTTGAATCAAGTAAAAGTAGAACAATGAAATCCAAAAAATGTTCCGGTCGGCAAACAGTATACTCTGCGAAATCCTGTGTCTGGTGTAGCATATAGTTAGGCCCGCACCTGTATTACTTCTTCTTACAGTCACCAGCTACAAGCTGGGGCAGTTCCACGATGACCTGGGCTCAGAGGATATGGACTGAATGATGCTGGACACCATAATAGAATACCCAGTGGTATTACTGCAAGGGATTGCTCTGAATTGAATGTGATTATTGCACTATTTTTTTACTTTTAATAGGCTATTAATTTTTAACTTGTTTTTTGGCAGGAGTTCTGCTGTAAGTAAATTTCAATGTTATAGTATAACTAGCATTATCACATACTCATGCAAATATATAGCCATGCCTGAAGTAATAACATCTATATTGCATAGATAATAATTGTGTACATTTAATTGGTCAAACTATGTTATTTAAAGGTTTGTGGTTGATACAACTGTTTTGAATGTATAGAAAATATAATGCTATAAAAGGGTAAACATTATTATGAAATTTTATGTCGTTATTTTAAACATAAAGGTGATTTGAGAAAAGTAAAAATAATGCTTTGTATGGATATTTTCTTTAGTTTGTATTCACATTTCCTCTTTTAGATCTTACAAATGCACAGGCTAACCAAACATAGCTTATCTCTATTAATGTCCTACCATCTAGTGACTGATCAGAGAAATGACATTGCACAAGTAAGGAAATTCATTCAAAGTCAAGTGATCTGTATATTTTGCTATTATTAAGTTCTTTTCTCATTATCTACACATGTATGTTACCAATTAAACCTAATAAGGTAGATGCTGAAGTAATTTCATATATTACTGTGTAAAGCTAAATGAATAAAGTTTACTGCTAAAGAAGTGTGTGGCTTGTTTGATTGGTCATTTGTAGGGAACCTGCCATTTTTTACACACTTTAGAGTTGTACTTTAACTTTTTGCTAAATGCGTCAACTGGGATGTTTGGTAACATGCACAGTAGTGGTGAGTGAATCATACCAATTGTCAAACAGTGGCAAAGTAATTTCATAGCATAGCCTATTATCTTCTAGATATGTGTGATGTCATTCTGAACTAAATTTATTTTGGTAAACGTTAAAATAAACACTAAAAAAAAGTGTTGAATCCTCTCCCCAATTAATACAAGGCTGACGCGACCATCAGCTTAAAAGAGAATAATGGGGTGAGTGAAAAACACTCATCCCCATAATTCAAGCCAACCTGTGCCACTGAATCTATCACAGCTCAGCTCTATTGATCGGGAAGTCAGGAAACACATACTGCCAAGCGCTGACTTCTCGATCCTCTCTCTGCAGAGAGCGGTGACTGTCAGTCACCACTCCCCACAGAGGTTCCCCCTCTCCATTTCTTTAGCGCTGACTGGAGCAATCAACAGGGGAGGGGGGCACAGCTGGCTCTGCTTCTAAAGAGGCAAAGCCAGCTGTCAATCAGCCAGCAGGGTGGATCCCAACAGTATTGTCGGGATCCGTCTTGGCTGCAGCGCAAGTCTGCGCTCTCAGCATATAGCTGGCAATAGCCCACTACATACTGTTTTGGGTCACTGGAGGACATTAGTATATATCCTCATGTGACCCTGAAGAGAACTATGGCCAAAAAGGGTTAGGTCATAGTTCTCCTTTAAAGCAGAAGGGTGAAAGCCTGCGACAAAAGGCATATGACGTGGACAGCTGGAAACATTTGTGTTCTGACGAATGCCTTACGTCATGCACAGGGAAAAGTTAAAAGAAAAAGAAAAGAAAACGTGTTTGTGAAGTGTATGAAAATGTGTGATGTTAGTAGATATGTCTGCAAATCCTGTGTGTGTGTGTGTGTAAGTTGTGTGTAAGTGAAAAAAAGGTGTCAAGTCATTTTTGAGAGTTTTCGGTGTAAGACACAGTCCCTGTAGATTCAACCCCATTCCCCCAATCTGACCCATGCACAAGCTTCAAAATGTTAAAGACAAGCCCTTATTCATTTGTATGCATTGATTGATAGATAGACTTGATTAAATAATACATTGCATCATGTACACATTATATAAACATTCAAGTGACATTCATTTTCAGGTTTTATCATAATGAGGCATATAATACAATATATATGAATTCTTAAATAAATAATAAAATCTAGCCAACTATCATTCAAAATGTCTTATGTCTCTATTCTCCAATTGACTGAAATTCCCTCCAGATTATACTTATTTGCTTGCTCTCTCAGGCCAAGAGTAATTAGCACATATGGAACCAATTAACTGATCAAAAGCACCATTCATAGATTTAAACCTAGCTAGGAGACAATCATCTGTGTCCATTTTTTTAATTCTTTTTAATGCAAACTGAATACATTTTTTGGAATAGTTTACCATTCTTCATGCCCCACTGAACTATAATATTAAATCAATGTTCTATTATTGAAATAATTCAAATAATTTGTATCTCATTTGTATCATACTCACAATGGCTTTGAATTACCGTAATTGTTCCAAGACAGCAAGTTTAGAAATAATTTTTCTTTTAAATATATCTTTCAGTATTTCTTCACCTTTCCTCAGCTTTCTTTGATTAATTTGCAAAACCTTCTAATTCTAATCATTAAACACATTTAATATAAAATACATTATATAATAAACATAATGTTCAATGGATATAATAATATATTCCATGCTTCATGACCTGCTAACGTTTTCCTCTAAATAGGTACACTACATTTGAATTTAGACCATGTATAGCTTTTAAATTCAGACCATCCATGTTCTAGCTCTTGTAGATTTTCTTGTTATTTTAAACATTATCAGGGTTATTGACAAAAGGGTGAAGAGTTTGGAGAAGGCAGGATCAATGAACAATCTAGGCCAACATAGCCGAATTGGAGAATTTTTCCAAATCAGCTGTGTTGTCCTAGATTGCTCACTTCTCCTGCCTTCTTCAAACTCTTCACCCTTTTGTAAACAACCCTTCTTCAGTTCTTCAGCTGTTGCTGCTAATAAACCGCTGTGTTTTTGGATAATACTTGCCCATTCTTTCCACAGGAATTCCTCTCCTTTCCTTTTTTCTCTTAAGCATGTTACTTCGATTTATTCTGACTTCACTAACACTTAGAGGTCTATTCACAAAGCTGCCGAAGGATCCAGCCGTAGCTTTGGTTACCGGAGGCCTGCTGTATGGGCTATAGTGAATATAGCTCCCGAATATAGCTCCCAAAGTTGGCCAAGCGATCATTACAATGAGAACTTGGCTGATATCACGGCGGCTCCTCTGAGTTCTCAGTGTGTAATGACAGTTCAGCGTCCCCTGATTACCTAGTAACCAGGGGACGCTGAACTGTCATGAGAGCTCAGCGGGGCCAGCCTTGATATCACTGCCGGCGACGCTGAGCTCTCATTGTAATGACAGTTCAACGTCCCCTGGTTACTGGTAACCAGGGGACGCTGAACTGTCATTCCACACCGAGTTCTCATTGTAATGACAGCTGGTCCCGGCCAATTGAAAAGAGTTGGGCGGAGCTAGCTGTCACTGCTAGCTCCGTCCAATCGTTTCCTAATTTTTTCTACTTTTTTAACAGTTTTTCTATTCTGCTCGGTACCAGAGAGGTACCGAGCAGATTAACTGAGCTCATCGGCATTCGGCTATTCACTCACTGCTGTTCGGCCCCTATGAGAATAGGCCGAACAGCAGCGAGTAGCCTGCCGGAAGTTCGGCTCAGCCGATCCAGATGTTGGATCAGCTGAGTCAAACTCCTTCTGCACTTCGAGTCCCAAGCAAGCCGAAGCAACCCGATGTATGGCTGATTTCAGCCAATGTACGGCTGAAATCAGCTGTACATGCCTGAAGTGAATAGCCGAACAGCGTTCGGCTCACTTCACTTTAGGTTGGTTATTCACTCGGCTGCCTACAACAGCTTTGTGAATAACCCCCTTAGTCCAACGTGGTCTACTTCTATACAATACAAACCTCAACTTACATTCTCTCTATGTACACAGGAGCCTTACCCTTTTTGTAACTAACATGATTTGAAAAAGCAGACATTTCTCTTTCCTGCAAGAGTAATCAAATCAAACAATGTTTTAACTTTTTCTATTCTTGCTGAGCATAATGTATGACTATGAAAACAAGAATGAAATGTACTCTTATCCTGATTAGGCAAATAGATTACTTTAGATTGGAAATGTAAGTACGATGACAAATAGAATTGTTCTAGTTGTGAACTGTTTTTAGCAAAAACAAAATCTGTATATTGTAATTGATGATAAAGCAACTGAGTATCACGTACAGGCAATCCCAAAACAGTAATTGGAACCAATATTTGTTCATTTTCTTGATTACAATCTTGCCATTTATCTATCCATAAATATGTTTATAGCAAATTCATATTGTCTGGGTAAACTTTTTAGTTCTCCTAAGCATTCCACTTTTAAATGTAAAGTGAGCTATTTATTCTGACCCCTATTTCATTTATGAATAGGATGAACAAAACTGGACCCTGGGACACTCCACAGGACTGGACTGGACTGAAGGGAACCCTGGGACACTCCACTAACAACTTTGGACCCATTCGAGAAAAAGACATTTATCACTACCCTCTGAAAACTTCCCTGCAACCAGTTTTCTACTCATGTGCATACAGTTTCTTCAATGCCAATAAACCTTTTTTTGTAAATTAACCGTATATATATATATATATACTGTATATGTGTGTGTGTATGTGTGTGTGTGTGTGTGTGTGTCTCTGTGTGTGTAAGTATAGGACATCACATAAGATAAGAATGCACAGGCATGAACAGATTCCAAGTTTGACCTGCTTTTACACATTAAGTGTGCATCAGGAGGTTGCACTTGCATTTGCACCCTGGGTTTTAACAACACACACACACAGTAAGAATGTCTCAAATGTAAGTATTTACTCGCCCCTGGATGGTGAGCACAGCCTAGGCAGACCTAAAGGCCAAAAATATTTACAAATAATGATTAGATGGAGAGCCAGGCCTAGGTCTCATAAAAATATTCCCCATGCATGCTCCTGGTGCTGGAAAAGAGGGTGTAAGATAGAAGGGATGGAGGGGGATAGGGTTGTTGAAGAATATGGGGACAAGGTGGGGAGGATAAGGAGTTGCTTGAGGTGGGGTTGGTGCTGCAGAAGCATGCACTATGGGCCTTGCCACATTTCAAAGTGAAATGGGGTTAGAGGACCACAGGAGATTCGTTATTTTCTTCTGCATCTCAAGGATTCAACCTTAACTGATAGGAAGAGTCTTAGGCATTTTGAACTAGGATCTGGTTATGCAGCTGTCATAGGAGTTAACTGCTGCATAAACACAATTAGTGTTAAACAATATGGCAAATAACATCTCAAAGGAAACCCTGCTTATTCAATTGTTATAGAGTAGGTGGGATTAAAGGCCTACTGTTTGTTAACAATAATATCAAAAGTGTTTCTCTAGTCAACCAATCAGCTTCTTCCACATCTTAGTGAATGAGGGAAAATGGGTATATCAAGGAGAGACTGAAATTGGCTAAAGGTCATTGCCATCATCTTCGTCATCATCAAAGGTCATAGAAAGGGACTTGCAGGGCTTTTATTTTTTATAATGATTATTGTGTATATTCTCTGTTGGACTTTTTATGTTCATTTGTTCCTGGGATTCAATAAATGCTACATTCTCTGGATTGCATTCTACATATTCCTTTTCCCGGCACATAAATATAAATATATTTATATATGCTTATATATTATAACTACATTATGATACCATTATCATGTGGAAAATCTTTAAATTATTCCTTTAACATCCCTTCAAATTCTTTGCATACTACTAATGTTAGGCTGATTCACTTGTAGTTACCTGATATATAGCTTGAACCTTTTTTTAAAATCGGCATTACATTTTATTTTTGACAATTAGCCAGTACCATTCCAGTCGAAATAACGTGTCCTTAAAAAAATTAGGAACAATGGTCTGGTTATGAATTGTCTAAGTTATTTGAGGACTCATGGATGCAAGCCATGTATGAAATTTAATTCCATGCAACAATCAATTCCATGGCCTATACAAACAAATCCCAATATGTCTATAACTGTATCAATATCACTTTTTCTTGAGAAGTATATTTTATTCTGGAAAAGTGTTATGTTTCTTTTATGTAAGGTTTCAGTCTTATAGGTGTTAACCTCTGCATGCCCGGAAAAATGTATATGTTACCATAGTCAATATTGTCGCTAGAGAAAAAAAATGGTAAATGTTCTCTTCTTAATACTTTTCTGTTCTCTTTGTTCTTTTGATGTAATCTTTTTGTCCTCTTTATGTGTGTGAATTATCCATTCCTGATTTTTAGAATCCATTTCTGAAATGAAATGCACCATCATTATCTTGGCATAAACAAATTACATTGGGCAGTATGAACCCACAATTGTTGCTGTCTGCATGTATTTTTTTACTGAACTCTTTGGACTTATATAATTAGTCCGCTACTGTCCAAAATGTATAATGGTCTTCCCAATTACTTTGCCAAAGTAGCATGACATGTCCTTCTTTCTCAAACTTTGAGATATGCAGAGGAACCAATCTCTGCATGCGAGAAGCTGTCTCTCTCTGTGGTGTAGATAAAGAAAAGGTTCATGTGGGAATGCAGATGGCATTTTTCTTCCTGTGATCAATTCAGAAGTAGAAAAAGGTGTTGCTGAAAATGTTGTACTTCTGATACTCATCAGAATAAATGGCACCAGCAACTTGTTTTACAATTCTATTCTAATTCTATTCTAATTCTATTAATTCTTTCCACATTAACTGTGGATTCTGAATAGTACAGCACATGAGATCACTGTTGTATTCCCAAAATGTTATACATTTAAAAAAAATATCAACAATCAGAGCATATTTGAATATATTTTTTCCTGTTGTCAATGACCTTATATAATGAAGTTGTAAAATGGACCAGGAACCGTCAGCGGGAGGAATTCTCTGTAAAAGAGTTTTTTGCCCCTTCGGGATTCACCTGAGCACAGATGAAGAAAGATTGACTCACATTGTCCACAGCCTCTTTTTCAATATTTTCCAAGGAAAATGTTTCCTTAAAAATTTCTAGCAATCATTGCGTACCTAGGTGACTTAGAATTTACAAAATAAAACCACAAAGTCTACCTGCAAATGTTTAGGCACAACAGATTGCAGAACCCCAAGTCATGACACAAAATCCCATTTCACAAGCAAAGGTAGATTCCACATTAACCTGAGCAGCAAGGGACTTATTTTGCTCTTCTGCAAATGAGGGGATTGTGTGTCAGTCTTCATTACCTGAAGTTGGCACAGACTGAATTATTGACTATCTAGTAATAGCTGTTTTTTGCCAAAACAGCAAATGTACCATTGCCATTACTCAATTCATCATAGTCGCATCTATGCCCTGGTAATTTAACAATTGCATTGTCACATGGATTTTCCTCTGTAAGTTAAAAAATTGATTCTAGTGTTTCTTTGTTCTCTAGGCCTTTGATAGAAAAATCTACAAAACCCCTTCTTTCCAAGCTGGTAGATAATTTGAGAATGCACAACATATGAGCTGTCACTAAGAATAACTAATGGGCTTTTGTTTTCTTCCTTATCTACATCATGTACTGCTTTACTGCTTCCAATTCTGCTTTTCGAGCAAAAATACTGTATGTCCTGGCAAATTGTGTTGCATAGTATAACCTCTTTCTGGGTACCAGATTGCATAGCCAAGAAAGTATTTTCCTGAAACATAGTATTGTGACCCATTCACAAACATATGTTCATCAGTCTTTTCTACCTCTCTTTGTAAAGAAGGGTGACTCTCTTGGACTTTACACAAACACTCATGTTCTAGACTATTGTATTCCATCATTTGAGGAGGCAAAATACCATACAAGAATTTTACTTTTTCAGGAAACTTAATTCTCTGGAAAAATTTAAAAATCTTACAAATTGTCTCAATACTTTGAATGTTACAGGTAAGAATTTAACCTTGTGTTTTAGGAGCTAAACTGTGCATGTATTCAGCTGGAGACTTATGCCTTGCGGAAGAGTAAGCAACTCTGATAAAAGGATTAAACATGCCTCCTCACTTTCTGTACATTGTAGAACATCATCCACATACTGTAACAGCCCTTGGGCTACCAAAAGGCTTTTGGGGATTTACCTACCAAACAGTGACTTTAGGAGGCAAAAAATGTTAGAACAGAAAGTCATGGCACATAGACATGTGCATCAAATATGTAACATGTCACCCATGGAGGTACATCCCCAGAAACATCTATCTGAATAATTGGGTTTCATGTGTACAATTGGGGAGGGAAATGTACCAGCTCATCATTGCATTATAATCTACTTCCGTATTGGTAACATTCATAGAACATTTAAGTTGCATCAGACTGTTTCCCATTGCCCCTCTGTTTTGACCACTGGCAAATCAGATTCACATTTACTCACATAATGATATTGAGAGTACTCTCTTAGTTTGTGTAACTGTGATTAAAGGGTGTTCAAAGCAAGTTGAAGGAGTAGACAGGTTACTTTTTCTGGTCTGGGTGGAAATCCAGTGTTGTAGTGGCAGGGACCTATAGAGTTTCATTGCCAGTAGTTTTTTATGGTCATGAATATAGTCCCAAGAGATGATAGAGGAGGAGGTTATACAATGATGGACGCTATGATAACCCCCTAACGTGTCTCCAAGCAATGTCCTGGGCTCCAAGTACCTGGGTTGGAACCTTGGTATCAAGAAGCCACTGCCCATATTGGATTTAGGGCGAACTCTAATTGTCCAAAATATGGTTTCCATCGAGGCAACTTAATTTAACTTATGTGGAGATGCCCTAAGCTAGTACGGTATTGGGACGAGGTCCTGAACATTCTCAATTTTGTCTTTGACACCTCCTTACTTAATTCCCCTTTGTCCTGTATCCTAGGTGTCATTGAGGCTCCAGGTTTAAATTGTCACACAACCTTGGCCCTTAAATACACTTTATTTACAGCCTCTAGTCTTATAGTTCGTAGATGGATTTCTAACTCTTCCCCTACTATGCAGTCATGGTTTCAGGAACACGATAAAACAGTTTTATATGAACGCATTACTTTTCAACAGAGGGGTACCATGAACAAACTTTACGTTATGTGGTCTAGGTGGTTAATGTATTGTGGTGATACTAGGTTTGCATAGGAGTATGCCTATCTATTAATTTCCTTCAACTAGGGATTTTTGACCGCCTTTGTCTCTTATCATCTGCTGTTCTGGTAGTATGGTGTGGTGTTAGCTAAGTTTACTATATTTGTCCTAACTTTGGGTCAATTTCATTGTGGTTGTTATACACTATGATGTGCCTATTGTTAATGGCCTGTTTTATGTTGCATTTTCTCTTTTCTGTTTCTTAAAAAAGTAAAATCAATAAAAACTATCTAAAACACTATAAGAAGCCAATGCCTTGAGTGCTGCACAAGCATATGTGCATGCGCATGTACCTGGTGTGGTCCATAGAACACATGCTACATATTCTGACGCCAGACAGGCTATTTAAGCTGTGACCCTCTGATGCTCTGTTCTGAGTGATCGTCGGATTCCTATTACCTTGATCCTGTGTTTCTGCTTATTTCCTGTTACTAACCTGGCTCCACCTTGACCCTTCTGCTGCTCTGATCTTCTGGTATCCTGATCCTAGCTTGTTCCCTATGATGCTTCTTGCCTGCTGTTCTTGTACATCATTGTTTGCACGGCATCGACCATGACTTGTTCTTTAACCACATTCTTGTCTGCTGCATTGTACCTCATCGCCCGCACGGTTGAGGCCCAGCTTTAGGGTGACCTTGCTTCTGCCCTGAACTATTTTCTGAATGTGCATCACCTTCTGCCTGAGAATAGTCATCTGAATCAGAACTTCAGCTTGCAGTCTTCTGGCACTCATGCCCCTCTGTGCCCTGACTTCCATATTCAACTATTCAAGGATTTTGGGACCGGAGTTGCAAGAGAGGTCTCCCTCATGATCTCAAGCTCTGTATGGTACGTGGCACTTGGTTGTAAAAGGAAAGGCAAAGAGGAGCATTTGACTCCATGCCAGATTTTAAGATTACATTTTAAGAGGGGGCTCAGGCCCTCAGGTCTATATTGAGGTAGGAGCCAGAGTAATGACCGGAGAACAGTTAGTGAGAGGTCTGGAATATCCAGCAGGACCTAGAGAGGGATATTGTTCATACAATGGAGGATGAATAAAGGAAGGAGATGGGATGCATGGTCCTAAAGTAGTATAAATGTTTAGATAGCAGGGTCATGTTTACTGCAGAGGTTCTATCACATCGGCAGAGCACATGTGAGGAACACGAGCAGAGAAAGGATATAATTGGTACAGGAGGGTATAATTTTTTTTTTACAGAATAAACCTTTATTTACATACTTTCAGATTGACAGGCAACACAGGAATATAGACGTAGTGCAATATAAACAACAGACTCAAACAATACACAACTACTAGAATTAGGAATTAGTGTGAAGTACAGAAGCCTGAAGGAAATCCCAACTCAATCCCAACTGAATGCTTTTTCCGCATTGACCGAGAACAGGCAAAGGGACAACCCACGAGTGAATCAAAGTAACCTATATTTTGGTGTTATCTTTGGCACCATGTTTGGGCACAAAACCCACCTGTTCCTTGTGGATCAGAGCAGGAATGAAGCTAGCCAATCTAGTCGCCAGTAGCTTGGCATACACCTTTACATCCACCTTATTCAGAGAAATGGGACAGTAATTAGTCAAGTGTGTCTGATCCTTCCCAGGTTTTGGCAACACTACTACGTGGGCCTCCAAAGACTGGCGAGGAAAAGGACCAGAGAGGGAGATATCATTAAAAGACCATAGCAGGGGGAGGCTAAAAGATCTTTAAAGCATTTATAAAATTTAGTAGTAATGCCAACCAGGCCAGGACTTTTGACTGTCGTAAGCATCTTAAGAGTCTGCAAAATATCTAATTAAGAAAATGATTCACTGAGTGCTTGAAGGACCTGAGTCGGGAAAGAGGGGAGAGCCGTACTATCCAGATAGGCCTGCAACCTAGTGGCATTGTCAGAAGCCTACAAACTACTTGTAGCAGTTGGGATGTTGTAAAGGGAGGTGAAAAACTCTTGAAATTCTCGACTCCAAGCCACACTGAACTGATTTTAGTAACATAAGTCGCCGCCCGTTGTTTACCAATAGAACAAGCCAACAGCTGACCACTCTTATAGCTATGCTCGCAAAAAATGCTTTTAACTCTATCCTTGTATGACAAATATTTAGCATCACAAAGCCTCTAGATTTCAGTTCGCCCCCTCCTGCACAATACCAGTCCACATGCCCTTGACATGGGGATGCTGCTTTGCTAGGGGGCGACCCCCTGGAAAAGCACCTTGTCCCCATGTCGATGTGGACAGGGGCCTCTTACCCACAACCATGGCCCGGTGGTTGTGGAAGTCTGCGGGCAGGGGGGCTTATAGGAATCTGGTTGCCCACACAGATCACTCCCCCTTGTGAATGAGTAAGGGGTAGTTATTACATTCAAATTCAACTTTCAAAAACACAACACCTTAAAAAGTCCCTAATTTGAAAAAAAAACTTGTCCAGCAATGTATATTGTCCCGCAGACCTGACAAAAAATCGGGACCAGGTGCTTTTCCAGGGAGTCTCCCCCTGGCAAAGCACCCTCCTCATGTTGAGTCACGTGGCCTGGTGTGGGGCAGGATTGTGGGCCACACACTCCTCACCCCCTTTCCTTCTCTGTCAGGCTGCTGCTCAGATCAAGGGTCTGCTATGAATTGCTGGAGGTAACCGTACACTGCTTTTTTTTATTGTTTGTGTGGACTGTCAAAAGTTAAAAACATTTCTGCAGATGCTCCAGAATGTCAACAAAGAGGCAGAGAACTGTTACAGAATAACACACAGCTCTCCGCTCCCATGTTCCATTCTGAATTACATTTTGGCTTTATTTAAATTTTGGTTATCAAAAACAGTTGGATCCATTTGGATTAGTCATTTCTGTCATTCAGAAATTTGGATGCATCCAAATGTCAGATCTGTAAAACTAAACTGCGGTCTGCTTTTAGCTTAGTTATTTCTGTCACCTGTTACATGACAAAAGCCTTTCCTCTCAGAAATGCTTTCTCACATAAACTTTACGGCTGATTTACTGAAGGCAAATAGGCTGTTTCTTTTGGGGAGGGAGATTTCACTTTGCCGGGGAGTTTTCTCTTACAGGGTTATTCACAAAAGGGTGAAGAGTTTGGAGTAGGCAGGAGAAGTGAACAATCTAGGCCAAAATAGCCAATTTGGAAAAATTCTCCAATTCCCTGCTCACTTTCCAGTTTAGCTATGTTGTCCTAGATTGTTCACTTCTCCTGCCTTCTCCAAACTCTTCACGCTTTTGTGAATAACCCTGTTAGATTAATGAATGTGGGGAAAATTCCCTTTGTAAAGAATACCCAATCACATGCAAGTGTGCAAAAGAATAAAAAAAACAATATTTGTGCTTGTACATGATTGGATAATGGAAGTCAGCAGAGCTTCATCTCAATCACTAAGGTAATAGAAGATTGAATAGCAAAGTTAACAGACTGTTTACCTTTAGTAAATCAACATCTTTGTTTACACCCCTGGCTTCTATTCCAAAAAATAAAGCAATATGTCCTTTGGCTAGTTTTGTGCTAAAACGCCATCATCCTCAATATTACCATTACACAAATTCCCAGAAAACAAAAATTAAACTGTATGGCCAGAATTTAAACAATATTTTGCTTGTAATGCAATGCAGAATGCTTACAACCCTGCTTGTTTAGCCTGCTCTTTTGGGCTTTATTACAATGTTTTCTCATCACTCCCTACCTGTTTGGCAATGTGGGAAAAATGTTGTTATTCCCATTGCAACATAGACATAAATAAACCATACACTTTGAAAGTTGAGTAATGAAAGGCCAGAACCCCTGTCTAATATTTCTGCATGTGTTTTGGACCCATATTAAGCTCATGAAAACAGTGTCAGCAGAAGACAAAGCAATTTTAAGTCTTGCTAACTATATCTACTATAGGAGGAACAAGCATGCAGGAGTTAGAATCCTTCCCAGATACACTGCTAAAAAAACAGAAATATGTTACTTTGACATTCATTTAAACTTTGGATTGGTAGCTCTAAAAAAATACAACCATGACTGTAATTAGTGCTTATCAAAATGTGAAATCACATTTCCTCAAGCCATATCCTGGAAATGTTAATGAGTCATAATTTTGTATAATCTATTCTAAATACTCGCAATCTGTCCTTTATCAGCTTGTAGAAAGGTGAGGGAACGTCATTGCTCTCTGTATGTAGCTTGAAGCTTGTGGCTGTTATCCTATGGTGTGTTTGAGACAAATATAGGTGATGTAGGATAGAGAATGCTGTGCAAATACCTATCCTGTTAGATTGTGTATTTTAATTATAGTTTAACCTTTGTTTACCTGCACAATGGAGCACTATCCATCCTTTTATTTTACATTACTTAAAGGATATTTCTAACCAATGTAGATTTTCCTAGTTTTGGATGGAGTGGGGAAAGATTAAGCCTCCTCAAGGTTTTACTTCTGTACACGACTGTGTTACAGATTTCCATGTCACTTCCTGTTCTAGTGACAATATTTTTACCAGGCACAAAGTGATTGAAATTTAGGAATGAAGGCACAGACAGGAAAAATGCCCCTTTTCTGGTAATTTGGGGAATTCTAGAGCCTCTGTCAACTATTTCTTGTTGTCTGTTTGCCTTTTGTATATTTTCCATAACTTACTTTCTGGTCAAACAGTTTCACCAGAACAGGAAGTAAGGTATAATGTTTTGATCGTAGCCCAGGATATTATTATAAAAAATAGGTAATACTCACCTTTACTCCATCCAAAAATAGCCCAAAAAGTTTGGAAAATAAAAACATTTACTGAAAATTTTGACAGACCTACTTTTTTAAACTTTCTAATAGGGTTGATTTATTTTCTTAAAAAAATACTAATGCTCCAACTGGAAACGCAGACAGAAATCAGACAGGACCACAAAATGTTTCAACAACACTGTTCAATGAAGAGAACCAAGAATGTCATGCTGACATGCACCAACTCACTCCACGTGAGACTCTGAATGATAGCTCCCTAGCTGACAGTGGAATGTAACTAAGGGGCAGGGTATACCCAATAATAAACCAAAGAATCCAGATCAAAACATCTTTATTGATGCTTAGATGTACATGGTATAACAAAATGCAACGTTTCAGGACCATACAAAGTCCCTTCATCAGGCAAAAAGTGGGATAACACATGTGCCAAATCAATACCCAATCAAAAAACACCCTTTCACCCCCCTGAAGTCACTATGAAATCACATCCCTGCCATTAGTACAGAGAAAGAACAGTGCTAATTTGTAAAGAACCTCCGGCCAGAATATACATTTATATACAGAATACATGATGCAATGATCTCGGCAGTATAGTATGAATTAGCACTCATAGGCACATGCTGTTAACACATTGAACATGTCACCAGGGTCGGATTCCCGGCAAGACCACTGAGGCCCGGCCATTGCAAGTGGCAGGCAGGGTAAATCTGGTCCTGCATGTTATGTATATAATGGACCTCTGACCTGTTGCTATGAATACAGGATGCCCATCGGGCTGCCTGTCCTTGTGGGCAGCACCACACACATCCGAGGGAATTGTGGATCCAACATAATCTCCTTATGAGGAATGAGGTCCATTCCTCATGTCCATCTGGAGAAATGGACCTCAGATGTGAGGTCCATTCCTTGGACCTCACATCTGAGGGGCCCACCGGTGCACGCACAGTAGGATTAGTAGAGAATCATGCACAATGGAGCCAGTAACCAGCGCAGGCATACTGGCACATTGTGTTCTATTACTGAGATCAAAGTTATGTCCTCAGATGAGACTGTTGGCACATGGTGCCCAGAGTGTATCATTGTATCTCCAGCATGAAAAACAAAGTATCAAAGCCACCCTGGTTAGTAGTGTCAAAACAACTAACCATAGACATGGGATCATAGGCAATATAAAGTAGAAGGTCACCAGATATTGTGCACATTATAAAGAGCTTTTTTAAAAACTGCATCATCATATACATACAGCAGACTTTACATGTCGGCATATCTCACAGAAGTATATGAATGCTAATCAAGCACATAACATACAGTATACAACCCCAATTTCATAAAACTTGGGACGCTTTGTAAAATCTACGTAAAAACAGAATGCAATGATCTGCAAATCTCATAAACCCATATTTTATTCACAATAGAAAATAGAAAACATAACCAATGTTTAAACTGAGAAAATCTACTATTTTAAGAAATAAATAAGGTAATTTTGAAATTGATGGCAGCAACACGTCTCAAAAAAGTTGGGACAGGGCCATGTCTACCATGGTGTAGCATTCCCTCTTCTATTAACAACACTCTGTAAATGTCTGGGAACTGAGGAGACCAGTTGCTGGAGTTTTGGGAGAGGAATGTTGTCCTATTCTTGTCTGATATAAGATTCTATCTGCTCAACAGTCCTGGGTTTTCTTTGCCGTATTTATCGTTTCAAGATGTGCCAAATATTTTTAATTGGTGAAAGGTCCGGACTGCAGGCAGGCCAGAACCTTATTCAATCAATGCTGGGGCATTCAGACAGAGATGTATGGCTGTGCATGACAATACTACCCAGTGTGGCTTTGATACTTGTGCTTAGCATGGGGCATGTATGTGCTGGGAAGCTGTCATGTATGTGACCGATTACCACTCATGATACATTGGTTGCTCGGACACTTGGCTGCCTCCTTCCATATATCACTTGCACTCCAACCCTTCTCTGGTACCTTGTGCTCTTCCTGTGCCTGGTAATGCCTCACAGGAATGTAGTTAGGATAAAGTGGGCCATGTGACAGCAGGAAGTCATCCACTCCTTTCTGCTGCTGTTTCACGAATGCCTAATCTATTACAGCACACAGTGTTGCGAGAGGGATTGTGCCGCTGATCCTTTTCAAATGGTGACAACACAGTACATGCATCCTAACTGAGCAGCCACTGATGTGGTGAAAAAAAACAGATCCACTGAGCCTGTCCTTTTGCCATATTCACAAAAAACTAATTGACAACTCACTACAAGTGCAGCTGCTGCAGTATGGCCAAGGTAGAATTTCAGTGTGTGGGCATATTGCATATCAGGCAGTTTGCAGGCAGGTTGAATTTAGGCGAGGTGCATCGGTTAGGTATGACTACCTTAGTAGGCCAGGGTAGCTGATGTACCAGGTTAAGGATACATGCTGGGCAAGGCACGTGTGTGAACGTGACTCACCTGACTTTTTAATCTCAGGCTAGGGTTCAGAGCTCAATTGACTTCTGATTCTGGCTATGACGTACAGAGCTTACCTGATTTCTCCCCCTGCGATCCTCCCGCTGCTGGCAGCTTTGGACGACTCTCTACCTGCCACTGTGCCCACATCTCTCTTCTCCTCTCACCACCTCTATGTCCACTGCCCCCTGGCCCTTCAACTGCCACTGTGCCCACCTCTCCCTCCACCACCTCTATGCCCACTGATCCCTCCTGGCTCTTCCAGTGCCACTGTACCACCTCCCTCCACTCCCACTATGCCACCTCAATCCTCTCTCACTATGCCACTCTCTCCTCTCCCATTGCCAACTCTGTGTACACTGTCCCCACAGCTATTGCACAGCTGCCTCTGTGTCCACTGACTGTGTCCCCTCTGGCTCTTTCACTGCCACTATGCCTACCTCTCCCCTCTCCTATCACTGTCTGTGTCTACTGCCCCCCTTTGGCTCTGCCACTGTGCCACCACTTACTGCTCCCAGTGCCATTGTGCCACCTCTCTCCTCTCCCACTGTGCCACCTCTCACCTCTCCCACTGCCAGTGTACCACCCATCTCCTCTCCCACTTCCACTGTGCCACCTCTCATCGCTCCCAGTGCCACTGTGCCACCTCTCTCCTCTCCCACTGTGCCACCTCTCACCTCTCCCACTGCCACTGTACCACCTATCTCCTCTCCCACTGTTCTACATCTCCTTTCCAACTGTGCCACATCTCTGCTCTCCCACTGCCACTATGCCACCTCTCTCCAATTCCACTGCCACCTCTGTATCCACAGCCCCCTCCCCCCACCCCACCCTTCC
>NW_017306315.1:1499774-1502143 GCF_000935625.1 Nanorana parkeri
CCTCTCCAATTCCCCGGCCCCCTCTGTATCCACAGCCCCCCACCCCCACCCGACTCTTCCACTGCCACCCCTGTGTCCACTGCCCCCCTCCCGGCTCTTCCACTGCCTCATCTGTGTACACTGCCCCCGGCTCTTCCACTGCCACCTTTGTGTCTGCTGACCCCTCTCTGGTTCTTCCACTACCACTGTGCCTCCTTTATCCTCTCCTACTGTGCCACTCTCTCCTCTACCCCCTCTGTGTGCACTACTCCCCCAGCTCTTCCACTGCCACCTCTGTGTCCACTGACCCCCCTCTGGTTCTTCCATTCCAATTTGCCACGTTTCTCCTCTTCCACCTTCGTGTCCACTGCCCCCCTGCTTCCACTGCCTTCTCTGTGTTCACTGCCCCCATGTAAATTATAAATATTAGTACAATCTGTATTGCATTAACACATCATATCACTGGACACTTGCTGCAAGGTATACTGAATGCACCTTGCAGCAAGTGTTTAGTGATATACATGTAAATGCACAACATTATTTATTAAATTAAACTTTTTTTAAACTGTATTAATAAAACTTGCTTTGTTTTATACTTTATTAGTCCAAGAACAAATGAAGATTAATCAAAAATGTATTAAATTCAATTTGTGCTTGTACCTGCTCTTCTGCTTGAAGAGACACAGAGTAAGGGACTTCTGCTGTGCCTGGCTGTGCCCTCCCCCTCCTTCTCCTCCGCCCCTTCCAGATCTCTCAGGCATCCTCCTTGATGTCTGTGTCCATGTGATAGGCATCGGGGTGGAGATCACAGCAGCAGGAGGCACACAGATACTGATGGTTTCCAGTCTGACAGGCTGGGAATTGCTGTTGGATGAGAATGGATGGCCAGTCAGAGCGGTGGAGGGAGTGACTTTTTTCTCAGAGGATCCGCCACTGTTAGCGGGGGACCCTCCTTGCCCCCCTGTAGCAACACCAATTATCTGCAGATAATCTATAGGTCTATGGCCAGTTTAAGGCTTTCATAGTCCACTAAACAGGTCTCAGCTGCTCCAGCGATTTCAGATTCCCTAGGATGCTGCTATCAAAACCAACTGGATATCCTAGATGCAAACATGTAGGAAATGTAAATGAGATATATGCGCATATATAATTAATTTTAAATACAAATAATAATTAACATACATGTGTATTTTTTAAAACTAACTAATGTAAAAAATAAATGTAAAAATGTAAAGAACATTTCTAATAAAATATTTAATAAAAGCTATATATTGCAATCAGAAATTACCTTATAAGTAACAATGTAAATGATCGGTAACAAACTATTATGGTAAAATTCAAGGTGTAGCTTTAATTTTTTTAATGTTTCCTTTCTTTTTATTTGAATATTGGTATAAAATATGTCATTTTTTTCGATGTTGAGCTGCAAGAGGAAAATACATATTTATCAATTCCTCTATGAAGGTCAATTTTACTTGTAAGATTTTTTGACATGACTGTCATTTCTGAAAGCATAAAGCTGAGGCTCACAGATGGTTTAAAAGTGTTTATGAACTCTTGAATAAGCAGTGCATTCCCCTAGGCAATATTCTAAACTCCAAGATAATAAACAGCTTTTCTTGCATCTGACCATCCTACATGAAAATTAACTGAATAAAATGCATATGTTAGTGTACTCTAAAATAAAACAAAAATCATCTATATACATTTATGCTTTTATTTGCATTAATCAGAATACATATTTATTGTACACTTCTAATATATTCTGATATGTGACATGCTTTCTGGAGAAAAATAAGTTTCTACTAGAAAATTTTCTTTGTGCAAAAGTGAAAACACATTTTTGTTATGCACATCTTATTATGGCAATACACATTTTAATGTTGATTAATGTAAACATTAAAGCCCAATTCAACTTTTGATTTACGTCAACTTAGTGCTTTCTTAAAGCTTCAAAAGAAAAAGCGATAACAGCCTTCGGGACATATTTCTAAAGCAGCGAATTTAACATATACTAAACATTCACTACAAGTAAATACATCTGTGTGATTTAAAACACATACATCAAAAACATTTACCTGCCTTAAATGTTTGGTAAATTTCCCATTCACTGTTTTATAAATATGCCTCTTACAGTTTCTGTTTTTTAAATAGCAGTCACGGCTTGAGTAGAAAAGCTTGTCCACCACCAGCATGCTGCAAAGGACTACGGCTTTCTGTGTTCAAGCAGCAGTCTCTCTGCAAATGTCCAAAGCACCCTCCTACTGAATCAGAACTACAGCTCTCCAACTAGCAAAGCTCATTCTCCCTGCTCATTCTGCTAATTGCATATAACTTAAGGTAAGCAGTACTCTATGGTAGATCATCCCCTAGAAAAATTATTCATCTGC
>NW_017306315.1:1502190-1531941 GCF_000935625.1 Nanorana parkeri
TTAATTTGTTACTGACCAAAGTGGCTTTACGCTACATTTTCAGTTATACATACTTGTTACGGTTTTATCCATTATACATTCAATATTTAGCTATTGTGTACAGAAAGCCACAGCAATGATTCCTCTGGATCAGTGGTCATGGTAAGTCAGGCAATACATGGTCAAATTTTTTCGAATATTTAACTAGGACAATTGGAAAATAGAGGACATTTTTTATGTGTCTTGTGCAGTTCTAAGGTAATCAATTATTGTTTCCAGTCATTGCACCTTAAACAGCTACAGATATCTTTTAGAGTGTAAATTGTTCTGTATTACAAACTCTTGTTTGTATTGAATTTTTTTTAATTATCATCTGCAGAAAATGATTATTATTTTTTTTTTGCCAAGTTGGAAAATCATTTTAAGTGATATAGCCCAAAGTGATATAGCCCAAAGTCTTTCTGTCCTCAGCAATTTTTGATGTGCTCCAAAATAAAAAGAGTTCTGCAGGTTATCTAAATGACATAGTTATTGGATTGCACTATTTTTTTTAAGTGTTTCATTAGAAACACAGATATCTGCAATTATTTAGTTCAATTTTATTGCTCTATTTATTTCCAAACAAAAAATAGGGTTATTAGCATAGAACTGTAAATTTGTAGAAATGGAAATTTTGATCAGCAAATAGCACAAAGTAGGCTCAAGGGTTCCTACACAACTATGCATTTAAAATTCCCATATTGTATGAAGAATTTTATTATGTGCATTTTTATATACTTTAACACATTCAGTTGCGCTGCAGAAAGTTCCTTTTTGTTGCTTCTGAGAATTCCTCAACTTCCTCAAACTTTTAATTTCAGAATCAAACATAAATGTCAGATAACATGCCTTGTTATTTGCTTGTTCTTCTGTAGTGTGCCTTCAAATAGGCTACCACAGATCAGTAGTTTTTCTGGAGCATGCAAATACAAATAATTGCAAACTTATAAACAGTTATATACCCAATGATGATAAATAATTTTAAGGCCAACTATAAAAGGAAAAAAAATCACTGTTGTATTTTGATCTACAGTAGTAGCTGCAATATAAATTCTCCCATCCAAGAACCTGTGCCTAATTACTGCAGATTGTGAATGGAATTATGGGTGGAGTGGAACTAGCAAACCAAGCTGTATAATATGTAATGCCTAGATATGGCCATGTCACAGAAATGTTTCATTTTTATGTAAAGAGAAAAAGAATAATGTACATCATGGTTTAACCCTTTGAAATGTATGTAGTCTGGGTATAAATGAAGTAATAAAACAAACCCATTCTGACCCCATACAATAGTCAAATAAGGCATTTTAGATTTACATATTTTAAAATATAGTTAAACCTAAAATAAAATCAAACAGTTTTGACCTATTCTCCTAAACAAACTTTTTCGCTCTCACAAAGCTGCCAAAGGCAGCCAAGTAAATAACCCAGCCGAAGTGAAGTGAGCCGAACGCTTTTCGACTATTCACTTCTGGCTTGTACAGCCGATTTCAGCCGTACATCAGGCTAAAATCAGCCGTACATCGGCTGCCTTCAGCTGCTTTGTGCAGAAGGAGTTCGACTCAGCCAATCCTACATCTGGATCAGCTGAGTCGAAGCTCCGGCAGCTCTCTCGCTGCCGTTCGCCCCTATTCTCATAGGGGCCAAATGGCAGTAAGTGAATAGCCGAATGCTGCCGAGCTTTAGTTTAAAGAAAAAAAAAAGAAAATTAAAAATAATTATAAAAAAAGATGGCGGCAAAGAAAAAGCAGTTACAGCTAGCTGTGCCCAACTGCACCCCCCCCCCCCTCTTTCCCATACCAGACCACATGCCCTCGGCACTGGGAGGGTGCTTTTCCAGTGATGCCCCTGGATCATATAATTCATGAAAACATAATCATATTTGTCAATAATTCCTCTGTAACTGCACTAATCCAGCTTTCAGAGTACAGGGTATATAATCTCAATATAATACATAAAACCAATCATATCATTTATAAAACAACATATTACAATAATTCTAAAAACATAAAAATCCAGCCTCCTCTGGAGGCTGGAGGCTGGCTGGAATAGTGCAGTTACAGATGAATTATTGACAATATGATTGTTTTGGGAATTATTGTAATATGTTGTTTTATGAATTATATGATTGGTTTTATGTATTATATTGAGAGTATATACTCTGTACCTGCACGAAATCCAGGGAGGCTTTAGTATCAACTTTGTCTATCTTTGCAAGAATAAATGGATATGCTTTTTAACTATACATCGATCATGGAATAAAACGTTTTTATATTAATGATTATTTACTACCTTGTATTTATGGATATAGTTACTTACCTTAACATTCTCTAATAGATACCTTCAAAGCCCCATCGAATTTGTTGTTGGTATATAGAGTATGTTCCAAAGTCAAATTCAAACCGAACAGGAGGGTGTTCGGCCCATCACTAGTCATCAGTAGAGTAGGATAGTTAACGTGTATGTAAAACCATTTTTTTTAATTTTAGCTATAGTTAGAGCAGGGTGGCTAGGATCCCTGTACAGTGTTTTTTGCTGTATATTTGAAAGATTTCACTTCTTGTCCCTGAGACACAGCAGTAAGTAAAAAGTGATCTCTAACAAAAAAAGAGACAATCCCCCTAAGACAGTTGTCACCTAGATGGGGAGAGCTTTATAATTTTACATTTTACAACAGATTATTTACAGAGAAAATAGTCACCAGGACAAATAGAATGGGCAAATCTCCTTAGACAGAAACAGACTGAAATAAAAATCAGACAGGGGCTCTAACCCTAAAACTATAAAAAAAAACTTACATATACTCCAATTAAGTAACTACAAACTGATGATGTTGTTGATAGAAAGTGTTAGTTACCAAAGCATATAATCCTTATTCTGAATAAAAAAAAACAAGTGTGTGAATAAGAATAGTTATATACAGTATTATATAGGCAGTGATAAGGATAAGAAGAGAAAGGGATTTGGATAGCCAATGCAGTCTGTATCTCTAAGCAGGTTTAAAAAGGGATCTCATTTAATTTCTAAATTCCTTTAGCTTTGCAATAAACTATTTACTTCAATACTGGCCACATAACACATGTGCACAAGTAGAAAGACAGCATTTTGCATCATACATTGCTTAGACAATGCGACAAGGCTTAATGGGACTTTGAAGGAACATAGCTCTATCACATTTAATAAATGTCACAAGATATTTCTTGCACTTACCTCCATACTGTCCTTTCCAAGATGTGACTTTCAGAAATCTATGCAAAGAGGGCAGCAGTACCATGAGTGCAATGCTTCTGTACCGTGCTCTTTCCACATCCAATCCCTGCTATTTATGTGCTAATTTGATTGAAAAAATAATAACAAGACATAAAGTGGAAACATTGAGCCAATGGTTCCACTACACACCAATGGTACCACAGTTTTAGGAGTGCCATAAGAAAGGATAGCACAAGGGTAAGTGTAATTATCACATTAAACTTACTTCCCAATGTTCTTTCTGCTGAGATGTCCTCAAGCTCACCTTTTTAAAAAAACAACAATATCTAAACACTCATTGGCAGAAATCAACTTTACCAAATCCTGGAGTGCATTTAGTCCAACCATTAGAAACACTGTACAATATGTGTATTCTATCCTAAAGTGTGAACTAAACCCTATGTTTTTCAGTTTTGCATTGAAAAGGTATGTAAGCAGTATTATACTTGATTGCGTTTAGGAGAGGGCTATGTGATTTCTTTTAGCCCACCTGACTCTAAACTAATATTCCTCAAGCCCTATTTAATAGATGTCATTATTTTCCCTACCTTGTGCTGAAGGTTGCCAAAAGCCTGAAACAGTTGTATTCAAGTTGTAATAAATGCAATGCTGCATTGTACAGTATTTTGGCAGATTCATTTTTGCTTCCAACTAGTCATTCTCACTATTATCTGGCTAGTTTAATTAAAGAATTAAAAAACAGCAGATGCAGTTAGGTTAAATCTGTCTTAAATCACTAACTGATGGTTGATTTCTAAGACAAAACAATTTACCCTTTATGACCAGGGGTCATTGATGCCTAGATGCCTGCTCCAAATTTATTAGCATCAGCTGTTCTATGACTAATTTGCATACCTAAATATTTTCTTAGATTATTTAGGACATATAAGGCTTTATATGTTTACACTGTTTAAATAAAAACCCTGTCCATTTTTATTATAGTTTACAAATGATTAAAATGTAAACATTTTCTATATTTTTATTTGATTTTAATACTGTAATCTGATAATTACAGCATTAAACATATGGCACTGCAGATGAGCACTGAAGCATGGAGTTGAAGGCTATATATGTACATATATTTTTTTTAAAGCTTTCAGCTTGCATGTGATCACTATGTCAGAGCTGACACAGTGATTACATGATCAGGAAGAATACACATTGGTTCCTGATTGTTAGTGGGGACGTGAGTTGTCAATGACTGCCAGTATAAGGGCTCTCAAGGAGGAGAACGTATAACCTGCATAGGGCATTCTGCTGGAGAACATTTATATTTAGATGGTGGGCAGGGTGGGGTTATTAACCAAACAATAAACAGGTCAGTGCATAATTTTGACTGGGAAACATAGAGTCTTAGAATTAGGTTTTGTATATGCACTAATATTCTAGTGATTAGAATAATGTCAGCAGTAGGGATGAGCTTCGCGTTCGAGTCGAACCTATGTTCGACTCGAACATAGCATGTTCGAGCGTTCGCCGAACACCGAACATTATGGGATGTCCGCGGTCTGTTCGACCGCGGCACATCCCACAATGCACTGCGCCGTCCGAAGCGGCAATTGGCTACAGTCCTGCACCTGACCGCAGGTCAGGTGCAAGACTGTGCCAATCAGGGCTCAGTACAAATATATACATTTTTAATTTGTATTCTTACCCTTTAAGTGACATAAAAATCACTGCTCCTTTAAAAATAAATATTTTTTTAATTGATTCATGTCCCCCAGGGAAGTACCCGGACCCCCATGCCTTTTTTAGGGCAAATAACTTGCATATAAGCATATAATTCTTAAAGGGGACAATCATTTCTGAAAGTTCTACCCCCATTGACTTGCATTGAGTTTGAATTCGAACTTTTTAGACTTAGGGCTCTTAGGCATAAGTGATCTAGTCCTGGCCAAAGAGATACCTTCTGGGAAGGTTACATCAACAGTGCATTGCTTGGAAACTTAATCTGTAAACTGCAAAATCTCACAACATCTTGGGGAATATGTTCACTGTCCCATGTTTCAGTCCAAAGTTCCAGGAGGTAAAGACAGATGGATTAATCTGCCCTTAGTAAAAATGGCCTTCTTAAGAATGGGAAGGAAAAAGAAAAATAAGGTATACACAGAACAAAAAGCCTGCAATTATCTTTAAATATCTGTTTGCAGAATGCCATACTAAATATTTCTAAAGGTGCTTTTGTTGACATTTTTGAGGGTGAAGTTCCCCTTCAAAGCGGTAACCCCAATGGTTTCAGCCGCAGTCGCTCCATGTGCTCGATGCTCACCTCCCTGACACAGGGCTTGAATTCTCTTCAGCATTAGTTAAGTCCATGCTACATCTGGAGCTTCAGCGTTGTGTGATATTCTGGACAGGTCATCGGCATCTCTGTTCCCAACTCCTTGTTGATACTTCAGGCTGAAGAGTAATCCAGCCAAAGCTTCCAACCAGTGATGCCCTGTAGCATAAAAATTGATGGTTGTGAGGATGTGTGTTTTGTTCTTTGTTTTGTCTTCAAACAGTTTTGAATTTCAAACTGCCTCATACAGGTAGTGTCGTGGGATAGTTCTTTTCAGCGGAATTAAGACTCCAAATCATATAGACAAAAGGTCTCAGATGTCCATCATGCTCTTGATACAATACTTTGCTGAATCCCTCTCTACTCGCATTCACACAGATCATAAGGTCCAGCAGGATCAGCATAGGTAAAAACAGGGGCGTATATGTATATATACATACACACAAATATATTTACATATATACAGTATATGTATATATATATGCTCCTACACACCTGCGTTGCAGTGAGTGGGACGGGCAGGT
The DNA here is from genome assembly GCF_000935625.1 of Nanorana parkeri. Taxonomy (NCBI): domain Eukaryota; kingdom Metazoa; phylum Chordata; class Amphibia; order Anura; family Dicroglossidae; genus Nanorana; species Nanorana parkeri. The sequence goes on from NW_017306315.1 coordinate 1,508,263, forward strand.
AGAGTCAGTGCAGAAGGGCTCTGTCTTACCTGCCCTCGCTCCATGTCCTCTCTTTGTTACTACTCCAGCTGCTACCTGCACCGCTCCTTGGCCACCCTTCCCCTGCATGCTAAGGTGGAGTGCCAGCCCTGGCAGTGCCTGTAGAGTGGCGGCAGAGGGAGGGAATAGTGCGGCAGAGGTAGCAGTGCCCGTAGCAAAGGTAACAATATTTTCCCCCCCCCTGGATTTGATACTAGATTTGCCGGTGGTGCCCCTTCTGATGCGGTGCCCGGGAAACTTCCTCCCCCCCCCTGCCGCCTTACTTTTGGCTCTGTATGTACTATTACATGACATATTTTATGTTATAAAAAAGTATTTTACTAATTTAATGTTTTCTTCTTGCGGCTTGCAGTGTTCGACTGGAACACTTTTCAGTATTTATGTCTATTTTTAAGATTACATGCTTGTAACAGCAAATGTTTGTCCAACCAACTGTTGTGATTGAGTAACTGTTTTGCCCTCTAGTTTGCTTTGATGTCTTCTGGCCTCCTGTGGAGTTTCTCTTAAACATACATTTTTACCACATTTGAAGTGCTTACAAATAGCATATCCATTGTAATTGGAACTCAAAGAGAAATGTATGTCTAGGTTATGTGAAGGAGATAGCGAATTCTTCTTTGTGTTCTGGTTAAGCAATTCTGCTTTGTATTTGGCCAACCAGCAGTAAAACAAGATCTAGGTGCAGAGTTCAAAATAATAAATGTATAGGCCTACTGCAACTTTGATTATCAATGTACTTATAAATAGATTTTCTAAGATTTAAACTTTGGTTTTAAACATGTCATTCTTTAAATATTATCACATGCTTTAAAAATGAACTAAAAAATGATAGATGGTTACAAACAACTCCTCCTAACATCATTGACCTGATTTCATTAGTTAACACCCAATATTCTTATGAAAAGATGTTTGCCATGAAAAATAACTCATATCCTATATTCCTTTCAGCTTGGAGAAAATGGATTGTACATCCATACTGCATTGTTTGATCTCAAATATTGCCTGACGCATAACTGGTCAATACCTTGTCTTCCCTCCTTCCTCCCCTCCTCTCTTTCCACTTGTTTTGTCATCCTCCCTTCCTCCTAACCTCCCTATAAATGGAAATTATATTGCAAAGCATACTGTATCCTGGATGTTAAGTTGGTTATGTTATATGCATTTTGTTATGTATGCTTCACTTGACTTCAATAAAGAACTATTGAAAGTAAAAATGAACTAAAAAAAACATGATTGTTGGACTGCAACTGTGACCTTGAGACATAAGTATATTTTCATTACATTGGGATTGGATAGGCACTAATGTATATCAGTCTCAAGGCAGAACAGTAATGCAGTAATAGGGGAGGTTACTTGAGGCATGCTTCTTCTACATTTACCCATTATGCTTCTAGAGGTGGCTTCATTTTAAGGATGCTGTTCTGGCCAAATGAGGTACACAGAACTGCACCAGACCAGAAGGCTGTCCTTGGATGCAGGCCCGACTCTAAGGGTGCTCTTTAGTGTCCATGCATCGTCCCCGCTCACCATGAACTTATCCCTGCCTCTACACCTACCGTTCCCTTACAAACAAATCTCTGTCCTCGTCTTATCACTTCACACATGGCACCCCTCTGCAATATAGCCAGTGCTATTTATGCTTCTGCCTCTCCAAGATGCCACCTAAATCCCAAAAGACTTTGGTGCCTAGCATAGGCATCTGTACCAGGAAGAAGCTGATAAGAATACCATAAGAACAGACCAACAACAAACTATGAGTATCACTACTCAAAATAAGTTATCCCTGTGTATGAAAAAACCCTTCCACAAGCAACAAAGTTGTTCCTCACATGAAAGTCAAAGAAACAACAATCCCACAGCAGCATTTTTAGGTTTAATTCAACCCAATCCCCAAAAAGAAATACTAAAAATAAAAGGAAAAAAGAACTAAAAAAGTGGGGAAAAAATTCAAAACAAAATTCAATTCAAAAAAAGGACAAGAGGTGACTTTTTTCTTCTGCCTGAATAAAAAAAGAGAGCTTTTTCTAATGGGTGCTTTGGCTCTTTAATGGAAAGAGCCCACACTAGAGGACCCGTGATCTTTGAAAGAAGACTAAAGGGTTGATTTACTAACCTTATAAACACACCACGAACATGTATACACCTCTGTAGTGTGTTCCCTCCCAGCATGATCTATGGGTGGAATCTAAACACCTTTTTAGTGTGTACACACCCAGCAGGTGTGTTGAGCAAAGCCTTGCATGAATTGCAAGGTGATGTTGTGTAAATTAGCTCTATGTTGTGTTGTATCTTCCAGGCTAAGGCAATGTGTAAAAAGACAGGTTGAGTCTGAACTTTGTTGATCACAATGAATGGGCTTTTAAATCCTGTAATCTGATCCCAATCTTTCATCTGTGCAGGACACTGGAGGTTGATTTAATGGTGACAGCCACAAACGCCAAAGTTCTTTGTGCACTATTATGATCTGGCTGCTCTAGCCCAGGATGCGTTGGTTCAGCGTTGGAACTTCAGCCTACTTTATGTGATTCCTCCCTTCTACATGATTCTCAAGATCTTGGTGAAGATCCAGCAGGAGGGTGTAAGGGCATTTGTTGGTACAACCACTTAGCAATGCAGGTTTCATCAGTATTTTAAATCCACTATGGTTTAGTTTGGTCTAAGATTGCTGCTTTATAATATTTGGAGACATCCGGGGCTCCCATTCTTGCGTGCAACCTAAGGTCATTAAGGGTTTTTTATCACACTAAGGTGTACGTTTAATAAACTATGAAAGAGTGTGATAAGCAGTGAGAAGGCTTTTCTCACGTTAGCAAAGAGAAAAGTCTAGAAAATGGTCTTTAATAAAACATCCAGCGATGGCTGTTTACATAGAAGTGTTCAGACGTCTGTAGAGACGTCCGATCACTTGTAATATGCGTGCATTTGTGCGCCCCCCCCCTCCGTTGCCGCTGGCGATCCCGAGCTCCACTGTGCGCGGACAAACTACAGTGTAGACAAGCTGCGGTGCGGTGCGAAGTGGAAGGTTGGGTTTTTTTTCCCTTTGCTTCGCATCGCTTCGCCTGCAGTGTGTCACAGCCTTGAGAGGGAAAAGGAGGGAAGTCTGTCTTAACGCCACCCTTCCCTTTAGAGTGACAGTGGCAGTTTCAAGTCCCCTCACTGTAGCTGTGTAGTGTGAGGTAAAGTTCAGTAAGGTCATGTGACCTTAGGGTTTGTTGTTGAAGTCTCACTCTCCCTCAGAAACAGGCCCACCAAATTAAGCTTGAAGGATGTCTGGGGAGTATGTTTTAGAGGCAGATGCAGTGAACATTGCACTCCACACATAACAGCCTGTAACACCATTTCGCCACCATGGTCCACCGTTTATGATGCATTAATACCTGCTGCTAGTGTGTTTGCACACACACAGTGCTGATGCACCTATCTCGGGACAGCAGGCTTTTTTCATGGACGCCAAACATTCTAATTTCCAGCATGTGTCAGAGTGCCCACTTACATTGCTAGGCTCCATCAGAGTGCCCCTTTAGAATGTTTAACCCCAAGCACCTAAATGTAGGAGTCCATCGTCCTTTGTAGATTATGTAAGTATTTTGGAAAGTTTGGGATAAGTAAGGTCCAAAATAAGCATCGTCTGTGTGGGAGGATAAACATTTAAGTTAATGCGATTTCATCCCCAGCCCATTAGACCCCTGTGTCATCTGTGGGTTTTTATATAAAGTTGCTATTGTCAATGGTAGCGTGGCATAATTGGAATTAACCATGTTGCTACTAGGGGAAGTCAGTGAGGATACACAAGATATAGCAGCTTTAAGTTGGGTGGTAAATTAAGTGACATAATTTGAGATTTTGAGTTGTTAACCTTAAGGTGGCCACACACCTTACGATAATCGCTGGAAATCCCGCGATCGTACGATTATCGTAAGGTGTGTGGGAGCCGTGCAACCTCTGCTACTGTAAGACTAGAAAAAGATGGTAACTGCATACATTTATAACCAGCCTTTGTAGCAGGGAAGCCTTACAACAATACAAAACAAAAAGAATCCCCAGCACACCTGCTAGTTTTGTATTGTTGTAAGCCTTCCCATGTGCACCCTGCTACAAAGGCAGGTTATAAATGTATGCGATTACCATCTTTTTCTAGTTTGACTATCTTGGATGTAGTGACACATTGGGGATCCCAGCATGCATCTGTGGTTGCTGGGCCTCCAGTGCGTCCCTGCACATTGTGAGGAAGAGTAGGCTACCTCCTGGTACACCAGTATTCAATTTATCAACTGCATCAATATGCTCCCACTAGGAGACTCATATAAATAGAGTTAGGACCACACTTTACAGAGGTGCCTTGACGGTGGCAGTGTGGCTTCCACATATTTTTGGCCAAAGGTTTGTGCAACTAAAACCTCTGTTAGACAGGGTATTTTGTTTTGTCAACAAATTAAAACATTTTTTTTTTTAATGATTAAAATAAATGTAAAAAAATAAAAATAAAAAAGTTAAGAAAATAATAACTATTTTACAGAAACAAAAAAGAAAGTGGGGCCCCCCTACCAAACAATACCAGACCCTTTAGGTCTGGTGGTAATGTTAGGAGGGACCCCTAAAAAAAAGGGTTAAATAAAAGATAAATATAAAGTCCAGACTTGAAAAAATCTTTTAATTGAAAAAAAAACCGCAACAAAGGATTTTTATTGTGGAAAAAAATCCAAAAAAATGGATCAATCAGCGTCGTGATTGATTGAAAAAAATGAATAAATAAAAAATAATTCTAAAAACCCACGCCCGCTAACCTGACCGCACGCAATGAACTCCCACTGCAGAATGAAGAATCTGATAGATGCTGGCAAAATATAAACAATTGACATCACCATTAGCTCCGCCCAACTGTTAACATTTGGCCGGCACCTGGTAGAGTCTTCCAGCAGGTCCCTGGCAAATGAAAACAACTATACAGAGCCGGCCATGACATCATGGCCGGCTCTGCCCAGTTGTTGTTGTTTAATGACAGATCAGCATCCTCGGGTCATTTGAGGACGCGGATTTGTCATTACTACACAACAACTGGGTGGAGCCAGCTGTGACATCTTGGCTAGCTCCACCTACCTGTTGTCCTTTACGGGGCAGACTGTCTGCTTCGGCAGACCGTTCGCCCCGCTTTGGCCGAGACAACGGCTCAGCTGAGCTGAAGCTTATGCGCTCGGCTCGGCTAAGCCGTTCCCTACCTTCAGGTCCTGTACGGGCTATAGGGAATAACCCATACAGCAGCCCTTCAGTTCGACTGAACCAAAGGGCTCTAGCAGCCGAAGTGAGCCGAAGGATCAGCCAAAGCTACGGCCTCTAGTCCTTTGCCTCTATAGTGAATAACTCTCTAGGTGTTCCAGCACAACCTATATGCAGTCTTACTGTCTAAAGCTGGCCATACACCTGTAGATTTTCTGCTAATTTTCTATGGTCAAATGGAAAAAGTGCAACAGATTTCTCCATCTACCCTAAACTGTGTGGGAAGAGGAGTCTCCGCTGGGCCAAGCTTCAGTATCTTGCTAGTCGGCCCTGCTGGCTGTCAAAACAAAAAGTGCCGTGTTTTTTTATTGATTAACGGCACTTGCATTGATGTGATTTAATTTTTTTGTGATTTGTAGTTCACAAACACGATTATATGTTTTTTTGATTAAAAAAAAATATATATATATATTTGATAGAAGTTTGCTCAAGGAAAACATATTTTTAACCATAAGCTTCTTACCTGACTAGTGTTGTGATGACTAGTGTAGTGTTGTGATGTAAGAGCCTTAAAAATAAATTACCTAAAAGATCTCAATTTACCCTCCATTTCCTGGATCACAATTTGTTTCTTTATCTTGCTATTATCTTTTTTTAATGCACATACATTGTTACATAGTTACATAGTATTTGAGGTTGAATCAAGTCCAACCGATTGCGTGTATGCATTTATGGTGCTGCTGGTGTGTGTGTGTGTGTATGAGTCCATGTGTGATTTTGCTCTTAGGAGTACCTGTACCCCTGTATTTAATGGTCTCCAAGGAAATCGTGCAAGAGTTTCTTGAATGATTCCACACTCTTAGCTGAAATCACTGCCTGTGGCAGCGAGTTACGGACCCTAACCGCTTTAACTGAGAAGAACCCCTTGTGCCCCTTGTGCTGAAATTTTTTCTCCACCAATTTTAGGTGGTGGCCTCTAGTCTTTATTATGGGGTTAACTGTAAAGAGTTTGTTAATAATGTCACCATTGAACATTTTATACATGAAAATCATGTCCCCTTTAATCTCCTTACTTCCAAAGAGAACATATTTAATTTTAACAGCCTTGTCTCATAGCTCTGGTCCTCCAACCCCTTAATGAGTTTGCTTGCCCTCCGCTGGACTCTTTCCAGCTCAAGGACAACTTTTCTGAGGACTGGTGACCAAAACAGGACCGCATACTCCAGATGAGGCCGAACCAGTGATCTGTAAAGTGGCAAAATTATGGACTTGTCCCTGCAATACATTCCCTTCTTAATACAAGACAGGACTCCACTTGCTTTGTTTACAGCAGCCTGGCATAGCAAGCTATTATTCAAGGTTAGCAGGTTGGTCTGGCAAGAACGATCCTTCCTAAATCCATGCTGGTTATCAGTTATTGTGCCATTATCCTGAACAAATTCCACTAAGTAGTCCTTAATCATTCCCTCTAACAGCTTGCATACTATGGATGTCAGACTAACTGGTCTGTAGTTCCCGGGTTGGCATCTTGACCCTTTTTTGAATATCGGTACCACATTAGCCTTCCGCCAGTCGCTTGGCACTCTACCAGTCATTATGGATTCCTTAAAAATGAGGAATAATGGTCTCGTTATAACCTGGCTAAGTTATTTAAGTACCTTGGGGTGCAGATTATCTGGTCCTAATGTTTTATTTGGATTAAGTAGTTTAAGCCTATGCTGTATCCCGGTTTCGGTCAACCACTGAGGTATATTTTCTGTTAAACATTAAACCCGCCTTTTTCCTTTGTGAATACCAACGAGAAAAAAGTATTTAGTGCCTCGGCCCTCTCCCTGTCGTTTGTGACTAGCCTCCCGTGTTCATCCTTTATTGGGCCTATCTGCTCCTTTCTCACCTTTTTACTGTCTATGTACTGGTAGAATGTTTTTGGGTTCCTTTCACTAACTGTGGCGATATGCTTCTCACACTCAATTTAAGCTGCCCGAATTTCTTGTTTACATCTTTTATTACTTTCTTTGCAGTTATGGAACACCAATGCCGTTCCCTCCATCATATACTTACTAAATGCCACTTTATTTTCCTTAATGTGTTGTTTTACTGTTTTATTTAGCCATATAGGTATACACTGGGTAATAGCATTTTGTAATTTGTTCTTAAAACAATCCCACTTCTGGTCAGTGCTCAGTTTGTGAAATAAGTTTTCCCATTCGATGTCACCCACTATCTTGCGCAGTTTATCAAAGTTAGCCTTTCTGAAGTTTAGGGTTCTCGTCCGACCGGCCCACTTCCCTTTCCTGTACCCAATAGTATAAGTAATCACCTTGTGATCACTATTAGCCAATGTGTCCATCACATGCTGGGTTGGCTAATATCTTCACATTTCTGGTTAAAAAAAACAGTTCTTTAGATGGGTTTTTGAACTTAGTTGCATGTTTTTGCATATTACTATTATTTGTAGTATTATTAGTATTATTATTATTATTTCTTCTGTAGTTGTACATTTTATTTCAGTCTTGTCTCTTTTTGTTATTGTTTTATTTTATTATTTCATGTTTTAAATAATTAAAAGAACACACAATTTTCTTAATTCATGTTGTAATTATAGTTGCATAGTATGTGAGGTTGAAAAAAAGACACAGGTCCATCAAGTTCAACCTTTGTGTGCCTGTCTGTGAGTTGTGCGTGTGTGTATATGAGTCCCTGTGTGGTCTAGTAGTTAAGAGTACCTGTACCCCTGTATATTACGGTCTCTTAGGATGGTATTTAATTGAATTTTGAATGATTCAATATTCTCTGCTGATACCACTGCTTGTGGCAGAGAGTTCTAAAATTTAACCGTTCTAACTGAAAAGAATCCCCTACGCCCTTTGTGCTTAAAACTTTTCTCCACCAATTTTAGGTGGTGACCTCTAGTCCTTGTTAGGGAGTTTACAGTAAAAGGTTTAGTGATGATGTTACCATTACCACCAAATATTTTGTACATCAGAATCATGTCCCCTCTTAATCTCCTCACCTCTAGCATGAACAAGATTACATTTGGCAACCTTGTCTCACAGCTTTGATCCTCCAGCACCTTAATTAGCTTAGTTGAGTTCCCATTAATGTGTATTCTGCTTGCCTGTTTTTAACCCCAAAATGCATTACTTTACATTTTTCAACATTAAACCTCATCTGCCATGTAGTTGCCTAGACCCATATTTTATCCAGGTCGTCCTGTAATGTTATAATGTCTAAGTCCGTGTCTGTTACCCTCAAAATTTTTGTATCATCTGCAAACACAAAAACATGGCTATAAACACCTTCCCCAATATCATTAATAAACAGGTTAAACACTATTGGGCCAAGCACAGCACCCTGGGGCACGCCACTCTCAACTTTAGACCAATTCCAAAAAGAGACATTTATCAATACTCTCTGGACACGTTTCTGTAGCCAGTTCTCTATCCATGTACACACCATTTCATCTATGCCCATAGTTTTAAGCTTGAGTATTAAGCATTTATGTGGTACTGTGTCAAATGCTATTGCAAAATCCAGGTACACAACATCCTCTGGCTTTTCTCTATCCAGATCTCTACTCACCTCTTTGTAGAATGTTAGTAGGTTGGTCTGACAAGAACAGTAATTATGTTTTCCAAAATTTCCAAAATTAGTAAAATATTTTTTTCCCAGAATAAGTAAGGCAATCCCAACAAAAAATAATAGAATTTAGAAAAAAATCAAGGAAATGATTTAGTGTTTACAACATGTATGATTATTTGGGACATGTCATTACTGGCCCTATACACTGGATTACTGTAGCCAAACTGTACAAATGTCATAGTTAGGTACCAATAGGACAAACCAAAAGAGTAGTGGTAAGATGAAAGATCCATGCCAGAAAAAAAACACATCGCATCAGAACCTAGGACCAGCAGTCAGAGATGGACAATCCAGAGCTCAAGGCAAGAAATGGGGAATTAGATTAACAGGAACTAAATGAATTGGCAAATGGAAGGAAAATTGTGAAAGAATAGTACTGACAGAAACTGATATGCCACAACAAGTACCAAACATGAATAGGAGTTTTTTTTTATAAAAAGTGGATTGTGGTTTTCCAGTATTATCTATGTAAAGCTGTTCAGTGCATCAATCATTATAAATCATAATTTATAAATCATTATAAAATGGTCATTCAGAAACCCAACACCTCTCCTCAGTTTAGATTGTAAGCCCTCAGGGGCAGGGCCCTCCTTACCATCTTGTCTTGAATTGTATTGTAATCGTAATGTCTTCCTTACATTGTAAAGCGCTGCGCAAACTGTTGGCGCTATATAAATACTATGTAATAATAATAATAATAGCCTTCCCAGTCAACAAGATAGTAGGGTAAGCATAGAATTTTCTGATCTCTCAAATTTTGTTATTTTCAAATTCCAATTTCATCAACAAGCACCAGAGACATAGGTTTGTTGACAAAGATGCATGAAATATCAGGGATTTCATAATTAAAGGCCATGGACCAGGGGCCATTTGGAGGCAGGTGAGTTCCTTACAGTAATTAAAATGAAGACAAAATACTCAACATTACTACTCAACAAAGAAAAAAATATGTTTGGCAATTGCCATATATGTTGCCATATTTGAAAAAAAAACATCTGTATGCATTAGCCTATTTGAATAAAATTATACATTAAATTATAACTACCAGGGGAATATTGTTATATTCCTTCACATTGAGTTTAATTTAACCCCTTCGTGACGGGAGACGTACAGTGTACGTCCTGTCACTTTGTGCCTATATGACTGGCCACGTACACTGTACGTGACGAGTTATATCAGGCTTTGTAATGCCGGTAACTGCTGATTCTCAGCATTTAACAGTCATTCATTAATGTCTCAGTATTGAGGCATTAATTAATGAAATAATTAAGCTTTTTGTAAAAGCTTCTTCCTTTCATTAATGAAAGAATGAAGCCGTTACATGCAAATAGAGGACTGCAATTTGCGATCCCGTATTTGACAGCTCAAAATAGCAGAGAGGCAGCAGTGACTCACCTCACCTCTCTGCTATTTGTTTTGACAGCTCGAGAGCCCGATGTTTGGATACATTTCACCAAAGAGATACAATGTATCTCTTTTGAGTGAAATGTATCATTTCTGATCGTCTAGGCACGATCAAAGACCTTTTAGTGAGATCTGAATCTGACTAAAGTCAGGATCAGTCCCTAAGGTTATTATTAGCTGTTCCTAAGTTTGGATCAGCCTAATAGCCAAAAATAAAATAAAAAAGTTAATTTATCAAGCTGTCATAGTGATTGCTTGATATAAACTGACAAGAAAAAAAAAAGTTTTTTTATTTTATTTTTATTTTTTTTACAAAGTGTAAAAAAATTAAAATAAAGTGTAAAACAAAATTAGGAAAATATAAATTATATATAAATATATTTTTATACTATAATTAATATAAAAAAATTCTAAAAAATAATAATAATAATCAAAACTTGTGAAAAAAGTGTTTTCTTCTAGTTTTTTTCCTCATTTTTTGTATTTTATTCAAACTAAGTGAGGGGTTAGGTACACATATGTGATATAATTATATAGCCCTATCTGTCCTCTAAAAAACTATATATAATATGTGTGGGTACATTTAGTAAGAAAGTATATTACTGCTGTGGAAGAATCACACAGCAAAAATGTAAAAAATGTGTCAGTCATTTATGAACAGAACCTGAAAACTAGCTCAGTCATGAAGGGGTTAAAAACAGAGCACTCTGAAATAGATTGTACCCTTATCTGCAATATGCATATTTTCTTATTTTGAATTCAGGTAAAATTCATAATTGTGAAGTCTCTCAGCTAGTTGAAACCATACTGACTCACTGATCTTTTGAAGTCAATAAAATCTGACATGGAGAATACTGCAAGTCATTCAACATGCTGTTTATTGGGTTTTAAGGCTGAAAAATGCTCTGAAAACCCCAATTTCCCTCCAGGGTTTTAAAGTCAGATTTTCTAGCCTACTTCACAGTTACATTCTGAATATTTTTTGTACAATTACAATATTTTACAAACTTAGATACAACTATATATTAGGTATTATAGTTCCTGTAGAGTAGAGTAATCCTGTCATAGGGATTAATATGCATAGCATAATTATTGGACTTAAAGTCGAGAGATGCTTAATAGTTTAAAAAGAAAACATTCCTAAATAGATGATTTTCTTTGATAGATGATAATGCTTCATAAGGATGCATTTTCTATGGTGATGGTATATTTTAAAGCTGTTAAAAAGACAAGTACTGCATACACCATGTTGTCACAGCTGCAACACTGCTGGTACAAAAAAAAAATGGAAAACCATTAGGTTGAACCAATATACTTTTAAAAAATTAAGATGCATTGCATTGGAGTCGCTTTATGACATGCCTGGGGGGAGTGGGTTGGAAAAACATGTGATCAGATGCTTGCTCTGTCTTGCTAGTTAGAGAGGCTATACAACATATTAGGAAGCGCACCTTTTTATTGGAAGGCCATGTTATTTGTGCTGAAAGATTATATGGCACCTCTCCAGAAATATATCCATCACACTCATTCTGTTCTATCAGACCATGATGCATGGCTGTACCATATAGAAAATTGTTTGTGTGGAAGTAAAATATGAGTTATTGGCATCCAAGAGATGGCAGGGGGGAAATCAGGTTGATTTTGTTGAGGATTGGCCTATTGCTGGCTTTGGCAGAGATAGTTTTATACCACTACTTGCGGTGGAACATGCCCATAGATTTCTGGTACATCCACCCAGCCATCTGTTTCTGCCATTCTTGGTTTAACAATTCGGAAACTGCATATCTGTTTATTCCCAACCAAGATACTCAACTACGGTGACATAATGCACAGTAGTTATTAAAATCCTTATCCCTAATTAGGGTTAAATGCAAATAATTTTTCACCAAGCAGCATTCATTTGAGAAAGGGGAGAGTGCAGGACATCTCTTGGTTGTAATAGCAAAATCACAACAAGAACCCTCTTTTATAAATGCCATAACCATGCCACAGGGTTCCATTAGATATATCCATGTCATGCAGGCATTTCAGTGGTTTTATGCGGATATTTATTAGACCGACTTTGATCCAAACATACTGCCCTCATTATTCACAGACTGCTCCCTCCCTAGTCTACATAGGGCTGATCAAGATCTCCCCTATGCACCAATCACAACAGAGGAATGTACAGCAGCATTTGCAGACGTACCTAATAATAAACTGTAGGGATGCACAGATTCCAGTTCAGTTACCAGGGCCGATACTTGGCATTTTCATGAGAACTATCAGGGTTGCAGCGGTTGCAGCTGGGACCTAGCTCTGTTTTAGAAAAAATGTCACATGGCTCTAAACAAAAATGTAACCGTACTTGTATCTGTAAGTACTAGGGCAAGTATCAGTACTTGTACGTGCAAAAATGGTATCAGTGCATCCCTTATATATATTTATAAAAACAAAATCATACATTAAAACAGAGATGTACAAATCTCAGGAGCTCCGTGTGCTCCTTACAAATGACAGCTGCCTCCTACTCCTAACTTTTTAGTTTTTCTCTAGTCTAGTCTTGGAGCTTGAAAAGTATCTGTACTTTTACTTGTACTGAGTACTGTATTTGGTATCAGTGCATCCCTAATAAACTGCCTTCTAAAATCTTTAAACATTTTGGTTAGCCTGTCCTCCCCAATCTATAGGAATTGTTCAATGAGGCAGCCAAATTGAGTATTGTGAATTAAACCATCATTATAGTTTTACATAAATATAAGAAAGATGCCCTACAACTAGGCTCTAATCTAAAAGCACTACCAAGTATCCTGGCCAGTTCTCTGGCTAAGGTAATACATACATTGATATTTACAGAAGAAACCAATTGGACTTCATCCCTACACACTGCTCTACTATGAACATATGAGGCATCTTTCTGCATATGCAAATTCATTCTAAAAACATGGAATAGGGAAATACACTCCCTAGATGCTGCTAAGCCATTCAAAAGTGTAGAGTAGCCTTGCCTATTAGATGTCTTGACTAGATTTAACTTGGGTTCACAGTTTAGTAAGTGGGTTTAAACCTTGTATTCAACTGCCACACCCTGGTTATGCATGGATACCTATCAGTCTCAATTCCTTGGAGGAGCATGAGACAAGGATGCCCCCTTCGCCCTTGTTATTTGCACTGGCCTTGGATCCCCCGACTGTTCTTGTTCTGGTTCGATTTGGTACACTGTCAGGCTTCAGCATTGACTAAGACAACATTGTATTACTTTCATTGGACCCCCTACAGTATCCTATTCCAAATCGTGCTTCACAGATTAGGATTGTGCTCTCATCTACTTATCTTAGTATGCAAGTTGCTCCCTCCCCTCAAGATTATTTAACTCAACATCTATTGTCCCTGCTTCAAAGATTTAAAGAGAAGTGTAGGAGCTTGTGAAAATTGCCCTTATTCAGTGTGGGAAGAGTTAATCTACTTGAAATGATGTGGGCCTCTCTAATCCTCTGCATGTTTTACAACTCATCTGTGTGGTTTTCTCAGTGGTGATACAGATGACTCCAATTGACGACCAAAGATGCAGGGGGCATAGCAGTTGCTAATGCAAAATAATATTTTTTGGTTGTAGAATTACAACACCTAGTGAGTTAGAAATTGGAGGACGATAGTGACCCTATCAGAAATCTTGTAACTTATAAGCATACAAGCATCCCTATTACGGCACAGCAGGAAACCTTTCATGTTAACACGTGTGGGTCAGACTCCATAATAAGAAGCTGAACAACTCATTGGTTTTATCAGGGTTGATTTACTGAAGGCAAACAGGCTGTTCACTTTGTAAGGGATTTTGCACTTTGCAGGGGAAGTTTCACTTGGCTCAGTGAATGGGTAACATTTCACATTTCACGGAATGCCAAATCATGTGCAAAGAAAATAAAAATATTCTTTTGCTTGCAACATGTTTGACCCACTTCACCTTGTGGAATAGATCATGAACTACCAATGTGCAAACTTAAGGAAAATTTGAAAAAGAACAACAAAACTATCAGTTAAAATAATACATTGAGAACATACCACTATATAGTCTACTATACCCTACTACTAAAGGAAACTTCAAGAACAGACTTCACATTTTAAAGCTGACGTTTGGTAACTTTGTTTTGGTTATACAACATGAGAGACATAACTTACCTCTATTGAAGTGTATCCTAAGTTATACTGGCTGATGAGTGGAGCAGAGAGATCCTGTTACTTTTCTACCCCTCCTCAATTCACAGAACACTTTGCATTCTGTAAAAAGAATACAAAGAATTGTGTGGGTGGATGGATCAGAGGGGTGGAAGGGCGTGGTGAGCAGTGTGATTTACTATTACGTCAGAGGCAGTTGACAAACACAGCAATGGAAGGTCACCACTGTGAGGAGGATCCAGCATCACTTAAGGTAGAATTTCAACAGGAACTGTCAGTAAGCAGGGCATAGGATACATTTTATCAGAGGCAAGTTATGCCCTAGTGCTGTATAACAAAAAAACAGTTTAACTAAAAGTAATAATCAAGGATGAATCTTGGACAAACTAAAAAAAAGACCAAGACATTAGAGTGTATGACATAGGATACAGTGAAAATAACACAAAGGAGAAGTAAAACTAACTTCAAGAAAAATAGAACTCTTCAAAAAGAACTGAATTGTTAGTTCTGAAGAGCTGCTAGAGAGGATACGTACCAATATTACAACCACATTTGTAAAGAGATTGAAGATGGAAACAAACATGTTTGCTCATCAGTGTGCATTGAGAAATCATCACTGTTTCATCTTTTCATCTTTATGTGATCTTAGTTCCATCAGTATGTTTGCTCATCAGTGTGCATGGAGAAATCATCACTGATGGAACTAAGATCACATAAAGATGAAAGGAATACATAGAGGGTCTTTACAGCAATTACATCAGTAACCAAGACTCTATGAAGCTAGCTACACTGTCAGTCGGTCAGTCTGGCACTGAGATCACTGCCAAAAAGGAGGGCCACAGGAATTTATAATATTGCATCAGAATTACTACAAGCAACTGTAGAAGAGTAAATCAAAGTGCTGACCAACAGACTGGTTGGCAAAGGAGTTGGACAGAGCTGCATGCTCTCACCATATTTATTTGGTCTGTATGCCAAAAATAAATTGAGAGAAGCTGGGCTGGGGGAAGATGAGGTTTCAAGATCGGTGGTAGAAATGTTAACCGTCTTCTATATGCTGATGACACTATGTATACAGTTAAAATGTAAACAACTTCAGAAGTCTCATAATCAAAGTTAAAGAACAAATGATGAAAAAGAACAGGAGTGAAAAGATGGACTTCAGCTAAATATTAAGAAAAATAAGGTAATGACAACTGAAAATACAGCTTACTTCAGAGGTGATGGTGAAGATGGTAATTTTAGCAACAAAGGATCTGGCAGTCAAGGAATATGACACACAATAGTCCTTGGAAAAAACAAGGATGAAACATCTAGAAAAACATTTCAAAAGTACTGATATGTCTACAAGCACCAAGGTCAGAATTGTCCAGTTCATGGTATTTTCTGCAGCTCTCTATAGATGTAAAAGCTGGATAATCAAGACAAGTAAAGTACTGATGCCTTCGAACTGTGGGGTTGGCAAGGAATTTTAAAAATGCCATGGACAGAAATAAAATTAAAGAACTGGATCCTTAACAAATCAAGCCAAATGTTTTACTAATAGCACCGATGACTGGGCTGAAGCTGTTTTTTTTGGACACACTCACTGAAAAAGACAAATTAAGCTTGGAAAAGGTACAAGAAAATAGGAAGAGGATGACCAGAAATAAGCTGAATAGATGGAGTCACAGAAAAATGATGAACATGCAATTGCAAAGACTTAAGACCCAAACAAAAGACAGATTATTCTGGAGCAACACCATACATGTGACATCAACATGATGCCACTTAATATAATAATAATAAATATAACTAAGCAGCAAATGTGGCAACATTAGAGGCTACTTTCCATGCTCATGTCTAGAATAATTTCCAAAGTAAATTTCTTCCTAATGCCTACTGCTCTTTCTCTAAAGTTTAAAGCTGCTTCCTTTTTTTTTTTTTTAGCTGCAAAAAAACCTTTGACATTTAGAGCTAAAAATAGCAAGATGCTTGCAATTTCATGTAAAATCATAATAAAATGAAT
This sequence comes from Nanorana parkeri, assembly GCF_000935625.1. NCBI lineage: Eukaryota > Metazoa > Chordata > Amphibia > Anura > Dicroglossidae > Nanorana > Nanorana parkeri. Next base: position 1,524,725 of record NW_017306315.1, read on the forward strand.
GCTAAAATGTATATTTGCATAAACTGTAGATTTTATCTGCTGTCTACTTTCTTTTCAAAGTGGTTGCTATAAGTCTAAAAAAGTCTTTGTAGTTTTCTTTCAAGGTACTAAAGACTGAAATTTGATAAGGCAAGAATTAAAATGGTCTCTTTTGTAGTAAAATAAAAAAGGAAAAAAGTTGAAAGAAAAGATCATTTTTTATGTCAATTATGTATTCAAATGAGGCACAGACTCACATGTAACAGGGACATCTAAGGACACCAGCACAGGTTGGTTTTTAAAAACAACAGACTGTGACATTATTTTTTGGTAAATTGCTTTAGCTCTGATAGGGTGGACAGAGACTGCTGGCTAAGAGGGACTTCTGGCTAACATAATTTTGAAGTCTTGTCACAGATCCTCCACTTTCACCTGGCCAGACTGGGACATTTGGGATCTTGGCAAACCCCTGCTTGCCTCCAATTTTGAACCGTTACTGTGTTTTAGGATCACTGTGCTATTAGAAGCTGAGCCTCTAATGATCTCATGGCTCACTCCGCCCAGTTGTAATGGAAGATCAGCACCCTCGAATGACCTGGGGATGCTGATCTGTCATTAAACAACAACAAATGTGCGTAGCTGGCTGTGACATCACGACTGGCTCCACCCAGTTGCTGAAAGACTCTGACAGGTGACGGCCAAAAGTAAACAATTGGGGTCCACTACCATTGGGTGGAGCTAGCAGTGATGCCACAACTCAATTGTTTATATTTTGACGGCATCTGTCAGATTCTTAATTTTGCGGCAGGAGTACATCGAATGCGGTCGGGTCCGCGTGCGTCGTTTTTTTCTTTTATTATTTTTCTATTTATTTATTATTTTTTATTTCACCAAGTTGTTGTCGTCATCGTGGACAACGCTGGACGTCATGATTGAACTTAGGATTACGTTGGTGGATCCATTTAGGGTTTTTTTGTTTTTTTTAATGGATAAAATTTTCTTTATTTTCATAAATTTTCATAAGCAGGTTACAAAGAAAAAGTTCAAGACAATTCAAGATACATTATAATGTTACAAACAACTAAAGCGAATAATGTTAGAATTACAATCATATAAGCTTCTCTCTAATGAAGCTGGATGGAAGCCAATAAGAATATAATGTGTCTCATTGGATTGGTATTCCTGACTTGTCTTCATTGTAGTACACATGTTGTAAACTACTAACCTGATATATACTATCAAACAAATGTAATAAACGCAATAATCAAAATAAACAAAAAAAACAAAACCTATGTCATGTGAGTCTCGTTCCAGTCCAAGGGCAGAGCAATGGGAGGCTTACGTCTCTCGAGTAACCTGACATCATTTTCATTCGTATATTTATTTATTGCATGTTCCAAAACGATTCCCCAAGGGGCTCCCATCTATTCAAATAATGGGCATTTGCACCAAAGCATCCCACATCTATTCCAGACTGAGCATGGCACCCTTTGAGCAGGTCGATATTTGAGGGTCCCGGCTGATCCACACAAGACCCACCCCTTCCCTAAAGAACGATGTCCTCCATATCATTCCAAGCTTTCCATATTTTTTCGTATGTTGATAAAGTGTTGTTTAACCTAGCAGTGAGATGTTCCATAGTCCGCACCTCCTTAATCCTACGGTATAGATCTAACTGGGATGGAATAGATACACATTTCCAATTTTGGGCTATGAGACAGCAGGCTGCTGTCAGGACATGGGATAATAATCTATTATCACATTTGTTGAGATGCGGAAATGGAAGGCGCAGCAGGTCATGAATAGGGGTTAGAGGGAGACGTGTCTGTGGCACTCTTTCCATTCTCCAATATGGTGTTATCCGGGGGCATGTCCAGAATATGTGGAAAAGGGATCCCCTCTGTGCATCCCCCCTCCAGCACATTGGCGACCCCGTTTTGAACATAGAGTACAAAAGGTCCGGGGTATGGTACCATTGAAAAAGTATCTTATACTGATTCTCTTTGTAGACTGAGCATATGGACGATTTAGCTGCTGTCTTCCAAATCAACTCCCATTGTGCTTTGGTTATGGGAGCGCCCAGTGTTTTTTCCCATTTTATCATATATGGGTGGTTAACAAGTTGCTCGGGTCAGGGAACCAGCAACAGTTGATAAAGGGCTGAAATCATACCTTTAGAGGAGGGAGATGTAATACAAATCGATTCAAAGGGAGTTCGTGGATTAAACACAAGATTGTTAGTGATAGTTTGGGCAAAATGTTTAATTTGAAGGTATGGGAATATAGCTGTGGAAGGCAGGTCAAATCTCTCCCTGAGAACAGCAGAAGGAAGTAGTGTTCTGGTGACTCTATCTGAAATATCGTTCCACTGAGAGCGATCCACTGTGGTGACAAACTAGGTTGGAGATTAGGATTCAACAGAAAAGGGGTCAAGGATGATTTTTCAGATGCCAGATTATAAGTATATTTGGATTTGTTCCAAAGTGTCAGTTGTAGGTACATAGAAGACAGGACCTGTCTTCCCACCATCCGCATCAGTTCAGACCATAGAAAAGCCGACGGGTGTATGGGCGTCATCCATAGGGATTCTATCTCCTCCCATCTCGAGTGAGGAGTGAGGGAACATGAATTAGATATGGTTCGCAATTGGGCCGCTAAGTAGTATTTAGCAATCTGCGCTAATGCCATGCCACCCCTAGTCACTGGGGCAAACAGGACTTCTTTGGATATGCGATGGCGGCCCCCATCCCAAATGAACCTTAAGATGTCAGATTGTAGGGAATTTAGGTCCGAAATAGAGATTTTAATCGGCAGCGTCTCGAAAAAGTACAGCAGTTTAGGCAACATAGTCATCTTGATAGCCATTGGTTTGCCCATCAGGGATAGTTTGAGCTGCTTCCATTTTGGAGGAGTAGCCTCAAAGAAGAAAAAAGAGGCTTGTAATTAGTCTGATATAGTTGGGAGAGGCCAGGGTCAAACTTATCCCCAGGTATGTCAAGGAATCTGCTACCCATGTATAAGGAAATGAAGACTGGAGGTTAGAGAGGTCTTGGGAGGGGACATTAATGGGAAGTACTATCGTTTTAGACACATTGGGGGTGATTTACTAACCTAAACACACGCACGCACTAGGTGCGTGTGATTTTTACACAGCAAAACGTATTTATCAACCAAAAAGTCTCTAAAAGCATATTTCCACTAATGCCATATATGGAAAAATCATGCATATATAATGCTGCTTCACAGTTTAGACAAAAATGGTTAGCTCATGCATTTACATTCCTGCATTCATCAACGCAAGCAACACAATGTAGAGCTAATTTACACAACATCACCTTGCAATTCATGCAGAGCTTTGCACAACACACCTGCTGGGTGTGTACACACTACAAAGGTGTCTAGATTCCACCAATAGATCATGCTGGGAGGGAAAACACTACAGAGGTGTATACTTGTTCTTGGCGTGTTTATAAGGTTAGTAAATCAACCCCTTTGGGTCTGTAATTTGAACATATTTTATCGTCTTTGTCTGGTTTAGGAATAACTACCATGTAAGAATGTAAAAAGGAGGAGGGAATAGAATCCTCCTCCAGAAAGCCATTGTACAAGGTGGTTAAATGTGGAAGTAATAGATCTAAATACGTTTTATAATACAAATACAAAAATCCATCTGGACCTGGGGATTTTCCATTAGGTAAAGACTGTATTGTGTTAGTAATTTCCTCAGTCGTTATAGGGGCATTTAAGTCTAGCAATGATTTCTGTGCAAGCTTTGGCAAATTACAAGACTCAAGATATTGTGTTATTCAGGAGTTTAAAGTGTCATCTTTCATCAAATGCAGGGCCTACTACGTTATACAATCCCTCATAGTATTCCTGAAAGATTGCAGCTATTTTCTCAGGGTGTTGATTTAAAACCCCCCTTGTGTCACGTACCACTGAGATTCGTCTGTTGTCCATGTCTACCTTGAGTTTATGGGCTGAAATAGAATGGGCTTTGTCACCCTTCTCGTAGTATCTCTGTTTGAGATATAACATGGACATCTCTGTCTTCTGAACTAGAAGATGGCGCAACTGGGCCCGAAGATTGATAAGCGTACGTAAGGTGAACTTGGCAGGTTTAAGAGCCAGGTTGCGTTCCTCTTTAATGATGAACTGTTTTAACTGAGCTACCTTGAACAAACAATCCTTTTTGAGCCTGGATACTAAGGCAATGCATTGACCTCTGATGGTGGCTTTATGGGCCTCCCATATTATGGAGTGGGAAAGCACAGATCCCATATTGATAGTAAAAAATTACCTAATCTCATCTGCCACTTTCATTCGGGATATTTCCTCTTCCAGGAGACCGTCATTGAGTTTCCAATGGCATTGTTTTAAACGATTGGAGGCTATTTGGAGATGTAATTCTATAGGGGCATGATCAGACCAGGAAATAGCTCCCACCTCTGCGCCTATCATGTTCCTCACCACGGGCATATTAACAAAGACGTAATCTAGTCTAGTGTGCGTTGCATGCACCAGAGAGAAAAAAGAGTAGTGTTTCTCTGAGGGATGTGTCAAGCACCAGGAGTCCATAAGAGAGTATTGCCTGAGCAAGCAACGGAAGCGCTTGGATTGAGCACAGGTATTCTTAGGAGGAGCTTTGCCAGGGTGATTAAGGTGATCAAATGCCACCGAATATGGTAAATTGAAATCACCCCCCACAACTAGATAAGTGTACTCCCACTTTTTAAGTTTAGAGAAAATTTGCTGAAGAAATAAAATTTGATTGCTGTTGGGTGCGTACACATTGCAGATTGTCATTCCAAGTTCCATTCATTATCACGTATCTACCCTGTTTGTCTAGAAGAACATGACCTGGCTTAAATGAACACGAGTCCCTTAAGAGAATAAACACTCCCGCCTTTTTGTCCGGTGATGACGCAGCATAAGCTCTAGAGTATTGGGAGAATAAGAACCTTAGCTACCTTCAATTCTCTGTATACTAAATTTCTATTAGTTAGAAGTTAAGGGAGCTAGGGATTGATATTGCCCTTCAGATGTGACCACTCTATTCACCCCTGTACAATATAAATAGAAAAACAAACCGATGGTTCGGCTCGTGATCCTCCAGTAGGTTACGCGGACCTTGATTTGAGTCAGCTTCTCGGGTTTCTCTTTCACCCCCTGTGGGACCATGGACTGAGACCAGATCATAGAAACAAAAACAATTAATAACATACAAAAATAACCAAATAAGAACTTTGTGAATACATATTGAACCATTAAGTAATCGAACATATTGAATTCCAAACGATGTGTAATTGGGTAGTAAATTTCTCCACACTCAACTAGGAAAATATTGCCAGTATCCTCCAAAGCCTTTGGAGAAAAGTTTCACTCCACGACAATAAGTTCTCCAGAAGGGAGAGGTGGGGGGTAATACAGTGACGTATCAACAAACTAACTTCGAGAGCCATCCCAGTGACCCGCTATAGTAATGCAAAATGGAGAGAATGAGTTAGCAGCCCTGGGTTAGTGAGACAGAAAGGATTCATAAAAAAGTATCTGGCGGTCTCAAAAGCCCTTCTTGCGTAAGTAATGCTCTGGGAACATTCTAAAACAGAAGTAAACGTATCTGTAAGAGCACATAACATACAGGGCTGGCCTTAGGCCTTTAGGCGCCCTGTGCGAGAAAGCTTTACAGCCCTCAGTGACCACACCCCTCAGTGGCCACACCCTTTAGTGGCCACACCACCAGTAACCACACCCATTTATTACCCATATTTTTGGTAAAATATAAAAAGCGGAGTCACGTCGGGTAAATAGACACCAAACATGTCATGCTTTAAAATTGCACGCACCCGCGAAATCGCAAAAAATTACCATGCCCAAAATTGACCATAGGTGACGCTTTAAAAGCTTTTACCCCTCATCAGTTTAGTGTTATCAGTGATTGATAGCCCTACAATTATTGCTCTCATTCCGACCTTCGCGGCGATATGTAACATGTGCGGCGTAATGGGCAAAATCGTTGTTTTCACACGTATGCGCACCCGGCGCCTGTTTGCATGCGTGTATGTATGGGGGGGACTTTAAAAAAAGAATGTAATTCTTTTTTAGTTGTAACTTTACATTTTTGGGGGGGAAACTTTATTGGTATCACATAGGGGGGTTAGAAAACCCCATTATGTGATAGCAAAATATGTGACAGGTCCTCTTTATGGAGACATCAGGGGTCTCCAAGACCCCTAATGTCACCTAGGACCCCCCTGAAGAAGCTGATGAAGCACAGATCTGCTTCATCAGCTTCTCTCCAGCATCTGAAGCTGGAGAGTGACACAAGAATGCGGAAGTGATGTAATATACACCACTTCCGCATTCTGACAGCGGAGAGGGGACCGGAGGGAGCTCGTGTACCGAGCTCCCTCTGATCCCCTGTGACAGAGGCCATATGCTGGTCCCGGGCTCGCACTGGGCACAGCAGAGCCCGGGACCAGCTTGACAGCGGGAGGGGGGGAGCCGGGGAGGGCGCAATTCACGGGACCTCATACAAGCGATCCGCCGGCTCTATAGCCGGCGGATCGCTTGTATGTTAACAGGCATCGCTGCCTGTTTTCAAATAACGGGCATTTCCCGCTCGCGAGCGCCCAGCGGTGCGCGCGAGGGGGCGTGGCTGAGCGGACGTCTAAAGACGCCCGCTCAGATCTAGAGAGCTCCTGGCCGGCCGTTTTTTTACAACGGCCGGCCGGGAAGTGTTTAAAATCATTTATTTTAATTTTTTTATTTATTTTTTACTGTTGGGGGGGCTTTGGGAAATATTAGGGGTCCAAACAGACCCCTGACATTTCCCTTTTAAAATAGAAAAGAAATTGAGGACACCAAATCCTCAATTTCTTTTTTAGCAGCCTCAGCACTCAATGAATGGGAAGCACTCAGTACAGAGGCTCCTCCCATTCATACTTACTATCAATAGTTTCTGAATGGGGAGGAGCCTCTGTACTGAGTGCTTCTCCCCATTGGTGAAATCTTGAATGAACAGGCTGCGATGTAAATCACAGCCTGCTCATTCATAACTGGGGACACATAGTACTATGTGTCCCCAGTTATTTACAAACACTGGAGTGATCAGACGATCGCTCCAGTGTTTGTCCTTCTCACACGGAGGACCGGTAAATATCACTGATATTTACCGATCCACCGCTCAGCCACGCACAGAGCCGCTGTCATCCTGAAACTGAGAGGATGACAGCGGC
>NW_017306315.1:1532056-1534971 GCF_000935625.1 Nanorana parkeri
CCAGCGGTGAGGGGGAGAGAAGCCGCCCCCAGGACGAGCAGTGTCGGCCGCACGGCGCCCTTGTTGCCATGGCGCCCTGTGCGGCCGCACTGCTCGCACACCCCTAAGGCCGGCCCTGCTAACATACATATCACAGCATATGTTATATCATTAGCGTTGATGTCTTGAAGTAGACCCGGGTGTTCCCCTAGGTTTACATAGGGGAGTTTCAAATGGGGCATCTAACCTCACAGCTTTTTTTCCAGGTGCGGTTCTCTGCCAAGTTGTTGGCTCAGGACCAAGTTTGGGCAAGTTTAGCCGATGTATGGCTGATATCAACCATACAGGACTGCAGTGAATAGCCGAACGTCGTTCGACTCACTTCACTTCGGCTGGGTTATTCACTATGCTGCCTTTGGCAGCTTTGTGAATACCCCCTTTGACTCTCTAATATGTCCTTTTAGTACCCAATAAGGTTACTGACCTGTTGCCAATCAACCTAACTAGTTGCTTCCAGCCCTTCTTAATGAGCACCACTACTTTGCAAGCTTTTTGTTGCCATGTCCCAAATTTTTTGAGACGTAATGTTGCCATCAATTTAAAAATTGCCTTCTTTTTTTCTTAGAATGGTAAATGTTCTCAGTTTAAACAATTGATATGTTTTCAATTTTTTATTGTGAATACAATAAGGGTTTATGAGATTTGGAAATCATTGCATTCTGTTTGATGTAGACTTTGCACAGCATTCTAACGGTCCTATATTTAAGCAATATTCTCCCAACTGCATACAAGAAGTATATCATAGTGATTCATAGTTAGTAAATGCTAATATTTGTAAATTTTAAATGAAAAAAATTGTACCAGATTAGAAAGGGGTAAGCATCCCAGAGACTCTCCCAGAGCGCCAGGGAGAGTTTGCTGTTTGGAGATCAGTGTCCCTGGTTAGCAGATAACCAGGGACGCTGATCTCTCTGAAAGTTGCCGGAGCCAGCCATAAGATCACGGCTGGCTGCGCCAAGATGTCAGAAGCAGGGTGTCGGCCGGCCAATGGCCGGCCGCTCGGCCAGCTTCGGCTTTCAGCACGGCTCAGCCGAGCCGATGCATATGCGTTCGGCTCGACTGTGCCGCTCGGCCAAGTTCGGGAGCTGTACGGGGTATAGTGAATAGCCCGTACAGCACCCTTTCGGTTCTACTGTACCAAAGGGGTCCTGGGGCCGAAGCTAGCCAAAGGATCAGCTGAAGCTATTGCTAGATCCTTCGGCAGCTTCGTCATTAGACCCCTTAGTATTATGGGGTTTTAAGATGTGTCAGACATAGTTTTTGTTGTTAAAATTATCCTTGAATTATTCCATAAAAATATAACATAATATGAAAACAATGTTCACAAATATATTCTCCCTTGGTTTTGCCTGCTGCTATCACATTAGCATTATACACTTGGCTGTTGATATCTTAAACATATAAATACTTATTTTCTTATTGTGCAGTTCATTCCTCTGATAATAATTTGAATATTTAATTTTTCCTCTGTGGCATGCGTGTTTCTTGTATAGTAATTTCACAGTTACATTAACAATCATCATTTACATTTTCCCTGTATAAATACAGTACATAGATCTTTTATAAGATTGAATTTGCTCTCACCTGCTCAGGTGTCTTGGGATGGATGGGGATCTATCCAAGGCAGTGGAGTTCATCTTGTCTCCCCCCTCCCCGTTTCTGAAATGGGACCACAAGAATATATATAGGGTAGGGACCCACTCTTATGTGGTCTTCTCCTTATCAATTGTTATTCAAGCATCCATCCTGCAAAAATAATCACAGCTATCAATGATTTGTATTTGTTAGTACTTGTGGTCTGTCAAAGACATTTTTAGGGGAATTATACATGCGTGTTGACGGCCGGCAGTGAGGATATAAATAGGTAGCAATGGCCCCGAACTAGCAGCTGCAGGCCGGCGGCTGTACGGACAAGTGGAGGACCCAACCGGAGGAAACAGGTGAGCAATATATACTAAGTATATTGTGTAATTAATTTTGAGAAGGGGTGAGGTACCAGAATATGTGGGATTTTTTTGACTTGTGGAATTGTGGAGTAAAGAGACTTTTGTGTCATCTTATTTTTGTTTAATCTGTTTATTTATTTATTATGGTCAGAAGAAAAATAGAAAAGTAGTCAGGTAAAAATTAAATATTGCAAATTAGTAGTATTCATTATCTGCCAGGAAGGGAAGCTTTTGGCTTTTTCACACTTTTTTCTTTAGTTTTTCATTACCCTCTGCTGCAAAACCCCTGACCTTCACAGTGCTTAGTAATTCAAGCTAAAATTGACACAAAGAGGTAATTGACTTAGTTCCAAAGTTTCAGTTAGAAACAGTGTGCCTGTAAGGAGATATCTACTACTGTTTTACTTTCTCACTGGAGATCATACAAAAAAATAATAACAATCATTTTATAATGTATACATGTTAGATAAATAAAATTAACTCCAAACCATCATAGTTTGTCTTTAAGCATCTAGAATGCCTTTTAAAAACTAACATTAGAAATAAATATATATCTGGACCCCCCAAATAATGCAAAATAGTCTGGAAGTTTTGCAAGCAAGTGTCAACAAAGCACCCTATACCCATTCAGGACTTGCGTTCTATTGGCTGCTTATCAGGAAAACTTATGGTGCCCATGCAAAAGAATTAGCCTAATGCTGATGTCAGCCTAAAATAATAATCTATTTTTAAATGCTGCTCTGGACCAGAGCAATTTTAAAATTTCTGCTGTGGGTCTGTTTATTCAGCAATACATTTGTTATTACTTAGGACAATACATTAATTCATATATTGTTTTCTTTTTGATATACAAACCTTTATTTTGATGATATTGTCTTGCAAAAAATATTTTTTTATGCAACATAGAGAAAAGATAACAAAACTAAAAAA
>NW_017306315.1:1538586-1541114 GCF_000935625.1 Nanorana parkeri
AATACATTTTTAAAATGTAAATATTAATGGTTAGAAAAATACTTTTACCCCTTAGATTAGAAAGGGGTATGTTTCCTATTTTCAAGAGGACAAAATTGTCACCATAGACAACTCATGTCATCCTTATTATTCTTAATATCCTGTAGCCCAGCAGTAAAATTCACACATGCTTATGAGTATTACAAGAGAGAGAGACTAGAAGAGACTAGAAAAGCATTGATGGTCAGTTCCACCTCTCGGAGTACATTAGTTAGTCAATGGACTGGTGAAAATCCACAATAAAACGTAAGAGGTGCTATATATAATTACCTGGAGACATTTCGGTCACTAATAAAAAAATTATATAAAATCATAGGCAATTGCTTGTGGCTTGGAAAGCCCTGAATGCTATTTAATGTTTACATTTGCTTATTCTGTGCATGCGTGCTCCAGTTCATTTGTTTATAAAGAATAGAGGCATATAGATATCCATCATTTTTAGAATGTGATTACTAAAAATTGACTGCACGGTTCTTTTGTGTCATCTTTCGTTACACAATATAATTTTAGATTTTTTTATGCAACACTAAAAATGTATTAATACATTTTTAAAATGTAAATATTAATGGTTAGAAAAATAGAAACAAAGAAAATTAGCAGGGAAATAACTCCACGCTGTCATTTTGACAATTGGTAATTTCTGATAAGTGTGGTGTAGGGGAAGGAGCAGGGGGGCAGAAGAATAGGGTATACTACATTTATATAGTTCAATTAAGTTATTTTGAGTTTGTGTATCATGCCCACAATTGTTTAAACAGCCTTATTTGTCTTCCAGCCAGGTTCTGCACTGACATCTTCCCCTCCCCTCTAAAACATGCACTAGTCGCCCCCATACCTACATCAACTTGAAAAACCTAAGACCAGTCTTCTTGCTCCTGTTTACCTCCAAACTCCTAGAATGCCTAGTCTACAACCACCAAAGCCACCACCTCTCTGATAACAACCTTCTCAACCCCTTACAGTCAGGCTTTTGCCCACAACACTCCACTGAAAATGCCCTCCTAAAACAAACTAATGGCTTACTAACTGCTAAAAACAATATATGTACTCATTACTCTTACTATTAAACCTTTCTGCTGCCTTTAACACAATTTCACTAGGGGTCCCCCAAGGCTCTGTGCTTGCGCCCCTTTATTTATTAAACTACTAACTAACTACTAAATGACATACAAGCATAAATGTCACATTACTTCCTAAAACTCAGTCTTTCAAAAACCGAGCTTATGATATTTCCTTGCCCTTCCATGCACCCTACCCCAACTTTTCCATTAAGATAAATAGCACAACTTTCCTTCCTTCCTTCCAAGGTGCTAGGTGTAATCCTAGACTTGTACCTCAACCTTTAGCCCCATATCCAATTACTGCCCAACTCTTGCCACCTTCACTTCAGTTACATCTCACAAATATGCCCCTTCTTAACCAATAAAACCACAAACCTACTAATCTACTCACTTTTTTATCTTGGGTATTGCAACTTTCTCCTCATTGGCTTACCTCTACACATGCTTGTCCCTCCTTAGGCTGGGTTCACACCTAGGCGTATTGAATATGCGCGTTTGTTGCGTGATTCGCGTTGCACGTTTTTACCACGATTAGCGGTAAAAAAAACAGCGCGACAAACGCGCGTTTCCATGGGCTACTTGGCTGTATCCCAATGGAAACACGAGACCAAAACACCCCAAAGAAGTACATGTACTTCTTTGGGCGTAGGCCGTTTTGTATCGCGTTCGGACGGGCGGAAATACGGCAAGGTGTGAACCAGACCCATTGAATACAATGGGATTTAGATGTTTGAGCGTTTTGTAGAGCGTTCGTCGAGCGTTGAACGCGCTACAAAACGTTCAGGTGTGAACCAGGCCTTAGTGTCTGCATCCCCTCCTTGTCAATCCTTCCACTAGCTTCTGATCATTCAAAGAATAAAGTTTAAAATATTAGCAACCACTTACAAAGTGGTCCAAAACTCTTCCCATAGCTATATCACTAACATAGTCTCAAAATATCACCCAAACCTCCTCTTGACTCCTCCTAAGAGCTTGTGCTTTCTAGCTTCCTCATCAACTCATCTCCGGTGCTTGCCTCCAAGTTTTCTCTAGAGTGTCTCCCTTCCTCTGGAAATTTTTACCCCAACCTGGCAGGCTATCCCCTACTTCTGTGTGCTTTTCGGATATCCCTGAATTCTTTTCAGGAACATTTATTCTGCCTCTACCTAACAGCTGTACTTTCACTTTCTCAAACAACTCATCATCACACAGCTACCACCTTTTGTATCATGTGCCCCTCCCTTTTAAATTGCAAGATTGACTGAGCAGGGCCTTCTGAACCGTCTTGTCATGAATTGTGTTGTAACTGTATGTACTGTATATGTCTCCCTTTATATTGTAAAGCATTGCACAAACTGTTGGCGCTATATAAATCCTGAACAATAACAATAATAATATAATAATAAAAATTAGAATATTATTAATAATAATCATAATAATAATAATATA
>NW_017306315.1:1541227-1546482 GCF_000935625.1 Nanorana parkeri
TATAATAATAAAAATTAGAAGATTATTAATAATAATCATAATAATAATAATAATAATATTCAAGGACTCTCGGTTACACATAACTACATACAATATAAAAGTAATGCAGCCATTTTTCTTGAAAGCTTTGTAAATATTTTATGCATATAATTTACTATGTTAACCTTTTTATAACCAAAAGTCAGAAAAGCCGATATACTTAGACCCAGGCAGTATGTCGCTGTTAATAAATCTATGCCTAAGTTGTCCAACTAAATATACTCTGTATTGTTTTTAAGGACATATACAACTTTTATTTGGTATAATATTTTAATAAATTCCCTGCTCATGCAATACACAGTGACACCTACAGTCTGCTACCTACAAGAAAGGAAAGTTAAAGGTTACTGTTACTAGTAATTTGGGGTTTTATTGGTCCTTTTATAAACATAACCTTTTTTCTTAATGTATTTGATTTACACAGATGTACATAGAGGGGTGGAGTTTGCACTCTTTATTTCTGCTTTCTGTCCCTGCCTTTCATATTCCTTTCATTTTCTGTTGCTTCTTGGGAGAGGAAGTGAAGGGAACTCTTCCCAGCAAAACCCATGCAACAAAAATAACCTGATAGGGGGTTTAACACTTTTCTACCCTATTAAATTCTTTGAAAATAGTTTTGTCTTTACATACACATTAATATTTTTTTATACATGAAATATAATTGAATGTGCTTGAAATGTGATTTAATCCTTATTATTATTATTATAATACAGAATTTTTATAACGCCAACTATTTGTGCAGCACTCTACAATACAATGAATACATTAAAGTTATAATGCAACTCAATACAAGATGGTTAGGAGGGCCCTGTCCATGTGAGTTTACAATTACAATCTAAAAGGAAGGGGTAAGTGATATAAAAAGTAATAGCTGTGTTGGGATAAGTTGTTTGAGAAAGTAATAGTACAGTTGTTAGGTAGAGGTGGAATAGGCTTCCCTGGAAAGATGAGTTTTCAGGGATTGCCTAAAGGCAGACCGAGTAGGGGATAGTTGGACAGGTTAAGGTAGAGATTTCAAGAGGATAGAAGCAGGGGCGGACTGGGCCAGGGTGGCAATGGCCCCTTGACCCCCGCTGCCGCCTGCACCCGGCCGCCCGCCGCATCCGATGCGGCTCTGTGATCGGCGCGGCCGCTGCTCCTCAAGGGGGTGCTCGGGAGGCCCCAGTGGGCGGCCCTCTAACATGCCTGATTAGAGGGCCGCATCTACCTGGTCCAGCCAGCCTGGATCGCCTCAGTATGTGATCCGGGCAGGCTGGATCAGACAGACGCGGCCCTCTAATCAGGCACGCCGGCCGGGTGCAGGTGGCAGAGAGAGCCACACCTCCTCCCCGCCTCACCCTTGCTGCTGCCAGACCCACCAGCCCGCATCCACACGCCGTACCTCCTCCCCGCCTCAAGCGCACCACCCACATCCACGATCGGCACAGGGATACAGGGAGAAGAAGAAATAAGGAGGAGCAGGTGTGAGGGGATGACAGCCGCAGACAGGACCGATCAAGTTAGTGGCAGAACTACCAGGGTCGCAGCAGTCATGCACGTGCACAGCCCTGACGAGGCATCCCTTCACTACCAGTGTGCTTTAAATTTCATAAACCGATAAATACATTCACACTACTGTTACATGGATGGCAACAGTGGCAGACAGGGGCGGGGAGAAGGCGGGGAAGAGGCAGAGCGGGAGGGGGACCAAGTTGCTGCACCATGGGCCTCTGGGTTGTACTTGCCCCTTGGCCTTAAAGTTGCCAGTCAGCCCCTGGATAGAAGAGACTCTGGAGAAGTCCTGGTGGTAAGCAGGGGAGGAATTGATGAGGGAGCTAAAGAGCAAGACATCTTGATAGGAGCAGAGAGTACAGCTTGGGTGATATTTTGACATGAGGCTGGAGATATAGCTAGGAACAGAATTGTGGATTGAAAAAATGTTAGATAGATAGATAGATAGAAATACAGACACTATCTGTGTGTAGCATTACAGATGTGTCATCTGTGCGTTTCTATCTAAATAACAGGTAAATATAAATGACAATGTACTTGCAAGACTGACAAGGAGACTCAATGTTTCATAACGTACATTATAAATCTCACACTGTTTTGATTCAGTTATTTGCTCAGGAAAATATATTCATTTTTGCCCTGTGGAAAACACAGCAGGGTAAGGAACATTTATCAGATTTATAGCTTTTTATATGGTGTTCAATAGTAAATTAATTTACATATCAGCAGAAATGGTAATTAATCTGCTGCGGGGTTTCTTCTAGCAGTTACATAATACCCAAGAACTACCTTAGATAACCAGAAGATTTAAAAAAAATCATAAAGTTGTAGAATACCAAAAGACTTTTGGGGAGGTGGAGTATATGTATATAATGTGTTTATCAACCTTTGTATAACACATTAAAATACATATTTTTTTATAATAGGTAGGGTATTTGTGCTAAGGTTTATAATGTGTTAGTTGGTCTCATAAGGTAATTTCATTATGGTGAATGTAGGTGGGTTGAATCATCCATCAGAGCAAATTCTCCCTGCTAGGGTTCCAGCCCCCTCAACCCATGAAGTCCTATTTATCATACAGTAAGGAGATCCGACTAGTGCATCTAAAAGTGCAATTGCCTTGTATAAGATACAAGGCAAAGGTAGACTATGCAGCAATGTATTATTTTGCAAGCAGGGAAGGATGAAGCTGAGCACATTTTTACAGTAGAAATCATGTCTTATTTTTTTAAAGCAGTGCAGGAAGACAACATTTTCAGACTGTATTCTACATTTAGTGCTAACAAAAATGTAGCAATCTTACTCAGCTGCTGCTGTGCATTTCCCAATTAAATAATACCCAGTCTTGCAGCTAAGTAAACAAAGGGAATATAAATTTTTTCTTGCACAGAAAAATCAAATCCATAAAAAGTTGTTGTTGCAGGATTTGAATCACTGGGAGAAAGAGTACTCTAAGCCTTCTCTAAGTTAAACAATTACAAAATTAAATCAAAAATAGGGTGGAGGCAAGTGAAATCACATGATTCTCATAGCCTTAGAGAGTACATTCAAGTTGAATTTGAAAATACACACATATGAAAGATACACATTGATATAGCTCTGTAATCATTAATACATTAAAA
Source organism: Nanorana parkeri (assembly GCF_000935625.1). Classification (NCBI taxonomy): domain Eukaryota; kingdom Metazoa; phylum Chordata; class Amphibia; order Anura; family Dicroglossidae; genus Nanorana; species Nanorana parkeri. Next base: position 1,544,380 of record NW_017306315.1, read on the forward strand.
TGTTTGTAATGGAAGCTGTGTAAATACCTACATTTGATCTGAGTGTAGTGTAGTGCTGAAGATGAGCTGTATTAGTGTATGACCAAAAATATCAAGATCTTAAGAGGCAGAGGTGCCACTAAAGTAGAAAGCTCTGGAGCTGAAGCTGTTTAGCCTATTACTTTTGTTTGCCTGACACATTCAGCCACGTCTGTCAATCTGTTGTCACAGTAACACATTCATTGCTTTAAGCAAAATATGCAGCCAGTGGCTAAGCTGTTGTCAGTTAAGACACATATTTAGGACCTTTTAGGGACACATATAGTATACAAATCACTATAACATGGGCTATATAGGTTAGAAACTATGCTAGGCCCTTTCAATGTCTCATTTTCATTTGTCCGATTTCCAGTAAAAAATGCACATCATCTTTTGCTGCTCACCAGTCCTCTTCTAACCAACAATTTTCTGGCTTTTTCCACAATGATGATGAAATGGAAGGGGCAAAATGTGCATCAAATATACCTCTGTTTCCTTCCTATTGTCATCACCAAAACAAAATACAAAATAAACGTTTCTTTCGTTTCAAAACATTTTGCATTGTGCTGCAATATTCTTCAATAATTCCCAGTTAAGGTATGGAAATCTCTGTATTTATTTTTCTGATACTTTACATTCAAATAAATAAATTAATATGAGTGTTGTACTGAGTGTATATAGCTTATGCATCCTTTTCAAGTACAGTAAGCACCATGTTACATCAAAAAACATATATCATGCCTGCCTCACAGCTGCCATATGTGAGTGAACTCAGGACATTCTAAAGGGAAAAATGTATGGAAGAGTTGAATAGTTGACATCCCAGCTGCAGGTGAATCAGTTGTGGATCCAAGTGTTTTAGAAGCCTTCCTGGTCATGATATATTCCTGGCCATGATATATTCCGGCAGTGGAATGTGCGGGAGGAACTGTGGTTATTTTTCTCCCACCACTGACGTCATGTAATCTTTGCAATCTCCATCACACAGCAGTTAATTAACACAAGCAGTAGTTTGGAGCAGTAGAGCTAAAGGCTTTAGGTCTGCTTTAATCTTTGACTTGAGATGACAAATGAGAATCATATCTACATGACAGCCAGCGAGTTTGTTTTTACTTTAATGATAGCATACTTTAATGATAGCAATGTTTGGTTAAGGCAAAGGTGTATTGAATGCAAAAGTGTTTGCTTTAAATGCACCATCCATATAGTCTGTGCATACACCTAACTATAAGAACAGAAACCTAGATCTACTACCTGATGCACAAATACCTTGTTTTTTTAATAGAGATAATCAATTAGAGTTTTGGAGCTAATACAGCATTTACATCATGGCAATTATATTCTCGATTATAAATTTTTTAAGCTTCATATAGCAATTGATATTGAAAAATGCTCACAAAGATCATTTTCATGAGTAATGTTTTAAGAAAAAACCCCAAACCAATTAAATGCGAACTGTAAGTGAATCTTCTTGGACTCATTTTAATACTTGTTTTTAAAACTTATTTAAATTTATAATCTGTAAGACCATTAAAGTTGCTTTAAAAAGTATGATAAAAGTAAAAGCCACTAGTTTGAACTGTTGATGCCTATTTTAATTTAAAATGTTTGAGATGTAGAAATAGAACAGATGTCATGCCTTTTCGTCACCTAAGATGAAATAAAGTTCACTGCATTAATCTTGTTACACTGTTCTGCACTAAAAGTCAAGAAATCAGATCACAGCTTGGTGCTAGTGAGTGGATTAATACAGAAACCACTATCACATAAATGTGTAGATGATTAATACAATCTTTTTAAATGAGGTAAACAGCATGAAAGTGTTCGATGTGATGCCCCAAGGTGTTTTGATTTGCAGATTATAACTCATTGTGTTCCGTATATAAGTCCAACACACAAATCACACAGAATAGAGGCTTTATCAAAAGCATTATATATTTTGTCAAGCATTTTAAATACATTTTCTTAACTGTAGACTTAGTTTGTGCCTCATTTAATTATTATCTATTTAAGAGTAGAAATTGGTGAATCTGTCAGCATTCAATTTGAAGGTTCATCAAATTCTGTTTGAAAATAAAGGAATGT
>NW_017306315.1:1546518-1574027 GCF_000935625.1 Nanorana parkeri
TGATACTTATTTCTAGTATTTTTCAATGCTAATAGGAAATCCATTATAAAAAATAGGAAATAGGAAACTGAGTACAGTACTGCATTGCGGAGCCTGTGACAATGCCAAGAATGAAAAAAACAAATACAGTGAGAACGGGGTCATGTTCATGCTGCTTTGAGGGCAGCATAGAAGATACACAAATCTTTCAAATAACAGGTTTGAGGGATGCCTTCAAGCTGTACACTGTATTTCAGTACCAGTATGGTTTTAAGGGGAATTCTTGGTCACAGTCACATTTTGACAGCATAGCCTTGGCTGAGGAGTTAGACAGCAGCAGCACTGTCTATGTCTGGAGAAGAATAATTTGTTTGAGCACTCCATTTCTTCCTTGTTGCAAATGGAGCCTTGCATTTCTCTTCTTTTGTTCTCAGAAGGAGGACTAGTATGGACAAAATGACTAAAAGAGCATAGCAAGAGAGGGCAGGGTTAGAGCTTGTCATCACTCTTGGGAACAAATCAGTGTGGTTTTTGATCTATGTCAGTTATGACAAAGTGATCACATGAAAGCTTAATGCTTGGCTAAGAAAAAAATGATTTCGGCTTGCAGAGGCCACTGCTACCTTTAACCCCTTCGTGACGGGAGACGTACACTGTACGTCCAGCCACAAAGGGACCAAATGACTCGTCACGTACACTGTACGTGACGAGTTATTTGCTGCACTAGAAGGCTGCTAACCGCTGAGAATCAGCGGTTACCTTTCAGTAATAGATGTCTAACTATCTAGAGATCCATTACTGAAAGGGTTAACCTTTTTCAGACACCCGATACCTTAATATCGGGTGTCTGAGAGTCACAGCAAAGCAGACACACATGTCGGCTTTTGCCGGCATTCTGACAGCTCGTATAGATCGAGAGATATCTCTCTCAAGCTATACTGGCTTTTTTTTTTTATCTTTTGACTTTCAAGAATAGATACAAAATGTTATGTATTAGACACATAATGTATCTATTCTTGAAAGTAGAATGTTTAAGTTTTCTGAAACATTCACTGACAGCTGAATCCTGAACTGCTGCAGGATCAGTGTCACTAACTTATTATCGGCTGTTCTGAAGTTTGAAGCAGCCTGATAATAAAAAAAAATTATTAATTTATCAAGCAGTAATAGTGAGATTAATTCACAATGACTGCCTGATATAATTAAATAAATAAAATTTGTCAGTATAAAAAAAGTGAAAAGTGTAAATAAATTAAAAAAAATAGTGAAAAGTGTAAAAAAATTAAAAATAAGGGACAAATAAATGAATGTATGTATTGCATTTTTTTTTAGCTGTGCTGGTTTTGTTAAAAAAAAATACTACAAATCAAAACTGGGAAAAAAAGTTTTTTTTTACGTTTTTTCCTCTTTTTTTAATTTGTATTTGTCCTAAGTGAGGCGTTAGACACACATATGTGATATAAATATATAGCCCTATCTGTCCTCTAAAAAACAATATATAATATGTGTGGGTGCACTTTGTAAGAAAGTATATTACTGACGTGGAAGAATCACACAACAAAAATGTCAAAAGTGTGTCAGTCATTTACGAACAGAAACCAAAAACAAGCTCAGTCATGAAGGGGTTAAATGGCCATGTGCCTCTGTTTAATACTGTCTGATACAATTACAGTATTAAAAAAGGCTTCAATAACTTCTGAGCACAAAAAGGTTAAAGAGAAAGAAATAGATCTTGTTTTAAAATTCAAGGTCTCCTTTCTAAAGCAAAACATATTTTTTAGCACTGCTGACCTACTTGCCTGAAGGACTAATTAAAAAGTAAGCTTCACTTCTTAATGAGGAAATGTGCATCCATAAAACCATTTGTCCCTTGCTCTAAGTACAGACTGCTTACAACTCCCCTCACTTTGATGGATAATTCCAACCTCAGAACATCTGAAATTTATCTAAAGCCCATTTTATTTACCACAGTATTTGTGAAATTAACATTTCCTATGTGCCCTTGCAAGGAGGGCTGGCATGTATAGTTTCACAAAGACCAGTGATATACACTAAATGGCCAGATTATTATGACCACCTGAAGTTTGTAGACAAATTAGCTATAATTTTGCGCTGAAGTTTCTAGAGGGCCAGACCATTATAAATAGGGACGCAGGTTGTTTACCACGACAGTAGAAGTGATTTTTTCCTGAAGATATGGGTAAACAACGCGATTTAACAGCCTTTGAACGTGGGATGATTGTTGGCGCTCTGAACCATGGAGCGAGTATCAGCAAAACAGCATAGTGCGTTACATGTTCAAGAGCAGCTGTTGTTAAAGTGTTTAAAGACTGGACTGTCAGCTGAAAATCTGGGTCTGAACGTGCGAATTGTGGCCGTCAGCGACTAGTCAATGTTAGGGCAGAACGGAGAGTGGCAAGACTGGTACAAGACAACAGAAGGGCAACAGTGCATCAAATTACTGCAGATCTTAATCAGGAATCCTCTCAAATTATCTCTGAATGCACTGTTCGCCGTGCACTGCATTGTATGGGATATGGAAGCCGAAGGCCTGTTCGAACACCTTTGCTGTCTGCAGTTAACAAGATAAAACGTCTCCAATTCGCACAGGAACACAAGGATTGGACAGTCGAGCATTGGAAAAAAGTAATGTGGTCCGATGAATCACGTTTCCAGTTCCATCATGCAGATGGCAGAGTGAGAATTTGGCGGAAACAGCATAAAAGCATGCACCCCACATGCATGAGTACAACCCTTCAAGCTAGTGGGGTCAGTGTTATGGTTTGGGGCATGTTTTCCTGGCATGATTTGGGCCCTTTAATTCGTGTGGAACAACGTCTGAATAGCACAACATACCAAAGTATCATTGCTGATCAAGTTTACCCTATCATGTTGATGGCGTATCCCAATGGAGATGGCTTCTTCCAACAAGACAATGCGCCATGCCATAGTGCTCGTATTGTGCACTAGTGGTTTCAAGGACATGAGGGAGACTTTACCTTGCTTAAGTGGCCCCCACAATCACCAGATCTCAATCCAATTGAACATTTGTGGGACGAAGTTGAAAGAGCCATCAGGCAGCTGGTTCCACAACCATCAAATCTCACAGACCTGGACAGTGCTATTCATCAGGCATGGTGTCAGATTCCTCGCATCCCCTTTTAACATCTCGTGGAGTCAATGCCAAGAAGAATTGCCGCAGTATTGAAGGCAAAAGGTGGCCCAATGAAGTACTGATGGGGTGGTCATAATAATCTGGTCACTCAGTGTAAGTAACTAATGATGTATTTGGGTAGTGGTCAGTGGAGGCACATATACATCACTTTAACTATAACATATATAACTTTTATAAGGATGCCTTAAAGCCTATCTCCCCTAACACTGCAAGAGTTAATTGCTCATTTATGTCTAGAGATATTGGGGTTGATTTACTAACCTTATAAACACACCACGAACATGTATACACCTCTGTAGTGTGTTCCCTCCCAGCATTATCTATGGGTGGAATCTAAACACCTTTGTAGTGTGTACACACCCAGCAGGTGTGTTGTGCAAAGCCCTGCATGAATTACAAGGTTATGTGTAAATTAGCTCTATGTTGTGTTGCTTGCGTTGATGAATGCAGGAATGTAAATGCATGAGCTAACCATTTTTGTCTAAACTGTGAAGCAGCATTATATATGCATCATATGCATGATTTTTCTATATATGGCATTAGTGGAAATATGCTTTTAGAGACTTTTTGGTTGATAAATACGTTTTGCTATGTGAAAATCACACGCACACGGTGCGTGCGTGTGTTTAGGTTAGTAAATCACCCCCGTTCTGACATATGGGGGGGAATTTATCAAAACTGGAACAGACAGAATCAGGAGCAGTTGCCCATGGTAACCAATCCACATCTCTCTTTAGTTTGCTCAGGTGAGATTTGAAAATGAGACAGAGAAGCTGATTGGTTGCCGTGCAAATCTGCTCCAGAATTTGTCTGCTCCAGTTTTGATAAATTCCACCCATGGACTGTCTTTTGGTATCCCCACGTTTAAATACAGGGTTATGGGGTTAATAATGCAGTGCTATGCATTAGACAGTGCAGTTAACCCTTGCAGTGTGGAGGTAGCCCAACTGCAAGGGTAGTTTTTTTGGAGATAATCTTTAATGGAATGGAAAGAAATCACTTGGATGAACCTCTATTTTTTTGTTCTATTTCCTATGTCTACCCTTTACCTTTCTCTCCACTCCCTGTACCTTTTTTTACACATTCTTCCATTTTTATTTAATTATGCAATAAATATGTAATTTTTTATTACAGAAAATGCTTTAGTTTTAGCAAAAGGTATTCGTTAAAATAAAGGAAAAGTGTGCAGGAAAGGCATGCCTTGTACATAAAACAGAAGTGGAAGCACTTATTTCATCAGCATAAATAGAGTAAATATGTACAATTAAGAAAATATGTTACAATGCCTCCAACTCAACTAGAGTTATACTTTATTGCTTACTTTCCCTTCCACACCTTAAAGATTTATTTGCACTTTGAAAACTTAAAATGACCAAACATTAAACTGAATATGAACAGTTTCAAGTGTCTATGAATCTTCACGGAATGGAAAAGTGAGGTAAATACAGATATTATTTTGTACTTTTCAACACTGTGAAAGATGAGCTAATTTATTTTTATTTTTCTATTACTTTGAAAGTCTCAAGAGAACCATATCTTAAGGCACATTTAGCCATTTACTCCTCAATTCATGTAACATCTTTACATTTGGCCATGAGCCAACATCTTTCATTTCATACTCATCTCTGGAAAATGGCTTTTAAATATTTAAACATTTACCTTTACCATTTTATTCCTTTAGGAGACTGATTTCACAACGATTGCTAAAATATTGCTCATGGAAAAAGACAGCAACTTTTTTGCCTGTCACAGGGAAATCTAATACTCCTTAATAAAATGTCTCCTCAGGTATCCTTCTTGTTGCAATCTTTAATAATCAGGTAATGTTAAAACTTTGACATTTACACATCCAAAGAACTTGGCATTTAATTTACCGAAAGCCTTTGCTTACTTCCCTCCTCATTGGCCTTCCACTATACAGGATATCCCCCCTTCCGTCTATCATGAATGCAGCTGCTAGACTCATCCACCTCACCAACCGCTCAGTGTCTGCAACCCCTACACTGGCTTCCCCTTGCCCAGAGGATAAAATTCAAAATATTAACAGTCATTTATAAAGCCATCCACAACTCTGCCCCTCTGCTCTCCAGCTTCTTGTCAACTCCTCCTATACTTGCCTCCAGGACTTGTCTAGAGTCTCTCCCATCCTCTGGAATTCTTTACCCCTCAGGAGGGCCTCCTTACCATCTTGTCTTGAATTGTATTGTGATTGTAATGTCTTCCTTATATTGTAAAGCGCTGTGCAAACTGTTGGCGCTATATAAATCCTATGTAATAATAATAATACTGCAAATACCTACTCAGGTTTATAATTTTAACACCCATGAATGTAATTGTAAGTGAGGGGACTTTTCCTTAGACAGTTGTTACCAAATCAGGTAGTATCCTCATTGGAAGATCTACCTTCATTGTCGTGACAACTCTCAAAACTTTTATTTTACTTTTGGTCTCTGTAATAACAGCAATCAGTACATATTGTACAGGTGAAACTACTTTGTAAGGATACAGACACCAACAACATCCTGACAGGGTTCTAACTCCAAAACTCTTTCCAAAACTAAAGGAAAAAATCTTGACTATACATACACATTTAAGTACCTTTCTAAGCACAGGCACCACATGCCTGTTATTTCCTTTAGTAGACAGAAAACCATACTTTCTCTGATTTTTTTTTTTTTTTTTTTTTTCCTTATAGCCCTGCCCCCATATGCCTTCACTTTGCAAATCACAGGATTGGCTGAACAGAATTAAAAACCCTTAAGCAGGTAAAACAAAATATATATATGTGTTTTAAATGTGTATTTTGCTGAGTAACTTCCACAGACTGGATGATAAGTGCACATTATAAAGATGTCACCAGCACACCATATTGAAGTGAAGAACACGTCTGTTTATTGATGCTTCATGTCAAAACAAATAACTGTTATTTTGTTTTGACATGAAGCGTCAATAAACAGACATGCTCTTCACTTCAATATGGTGTGCTGGTGACATATTTAACAAGTTTCAGTATTGGCGGCACCATCTGCGGTCAATTGGAGCACCCACGCTGACAGGGATACCCGGTAAGGAGTGCAGCAGGATTCTGGAATACAAGCGCACATTATTATCACATGATCAGTCCTAGTCAAAGTTTGATAAGGGTGCCTTGAGTAAAGGAGGGTAAAAAAAGAAAAAATGTTGTTCCTCCTAATTACTGGCATGAACCATCTTTTTTTCTTCCATTTCATATTTCGCTCTATATTTTTCCATTAAATATTTTTTCTTTTACATTCTTTTTGCTTTTGCACATTGTGGTCATGTACCATTTCAGCTAGATTCAACTTGGACAACCCCATTTTTTTCTCTCCTGTACCTGTTACTTCTCTCTAGCACCCACTACCCAGTACATCCTGATATTTTTGAGAAATATTTCATCGGTTACAAATAGTCCACACCTGAGCTCACCGCTTAACTTATAACAATACGGTGATCAGTACTGCAAAATAGACACCCCAATTGCATTGTTTGTACTGTAAGTCCCCAACTACCTACAAGTGCATACTCTCTGACAAGCAGGTAAATCTGCAGGGTACTTTTTGAATTGTGTTGCTCTGTGAACTGTTCTGCTCATGCTTACTTTTGTTAAACTGAGTTGTCAATACAAGCAGCAGTTAGAAGTAACATTCTTTAGCATGCACAAAATATGTACAATTTTTTTTTAGCTCCAGTAGACATAAATGAGTAAACAAATGAGTTTCATCCTTATATGATTATTAAGATGGCCAGCAAGCATGCATGTTACTTATCGATGCTATAAGTGGTATTTATTTATTTATTTGCTGTGCCATTGCATTGTATGTAATCAAAAAGCCTGCACCCATATGCATCAAAATCCAAACATATACAGTCATGTTGACATTTGACACTTCTGTTAGAAATGTGATGTAAGCTGTAGTTAAAGTACATATTTGTTAAAAGGTGACCTTTTGCTTTGATTGTTTTGGCTGACTTCAGTGCTAATAAGCTAAAGGATTTCTTATCTAATGAATACTGTGTATATAAATAGTGATAGATGGCTTATTTAGCATTCTACTAACACAGCATGGCCAACCCTGGTGAGAAGTACTTGGAACTGAACCAATCTTATAGTGGAAGGTTTATTGATTACACAGAGACGGGGCACATTTTAATCATTTTTACAGCACTGCACTGCCTGAGGTACAAAAATCCATTAAACAAGGATTAAAAACTTTGTTTTAAACTGGCTTCTAATTTGTTTCTCAGTGTATAGTCAACACTGATGCTATAAAATCAATCCGTTACCAGGGCGTATTAAAATTAACTTGTTTCATTTTAATTGCACATATGCTGGCCTGACCCAGTGCATGTCGACTGCTGTTACAGCTAAATTCTTCTCCTCTGCAACAGACACTTCAGTGCTATTTATGACAAATTATCATGGTGTTTTGCACATTTTGCAGACAATTTCTTTCCTGATGCACACTTATTTTCCAATAGAGTCAATGTTTTAAGTATTTCTAAATACATTAGCATGTTGTGCTAAAACAATATTTGTTCATTTTTGGAGAGATTTTAGTGTTATTTAAAATGTCAACATATTCTTAAAATATTGTTATTTTTACACTAGAATGTTGGTTGTTTCTGGATGTTTCTAGGGTAATACAGTATGTTATTAGTATGTCTACCTTATATGACCCAATACACAGGTAATTTTGTCTGCCTTATGTGACCCTTTGCAACTTGAAACTTCCCTTAAAACTGATTTTTTTTTTGTTTTATATAGGGATATGTAGATTTAATCTACAACCTGCTTTTTATAAATCAGACACGTCATACAAAAAAATGCCTTGCCTTCCTCCAAGGCAATATTGAGCTACACCTTAGCAGCTGAACTGCATATATTTGTTTTAATAATATGGGGACCTCTGTAGAGCAGTAGTGATCCTATGTGGCCAAAGATCCTGAGAACTATACCAGTGGTTGCATACGGTCAGTATCACTAAGGGCACTTATGCTGGGAAGGTCTCCAGTAGAGACAGATAAAATGGAGTACACTGGTGATTAGCACTCCATCCTTAAAAAAACACACTTGTTATAGCCTAAAAAAATAAGAAGGAATCCATTCATCAATTTTATGTAAGGGGACTCTATATCATCTACACATTATATAATAGTCCTGTTCCTGAATTTTTTTTCTCATGTTGTTGTGCAGTGAAAGTCATGCCCAGCTTGTTTTCTCACTTAGCAAACGAGGGGAGGTTATAATGCTGTAAAGAGTATAAAGTTGAGATGCACCAAAATGGAATTTTTAGAACGAAACCGAAAATAAAAAATTTGTCAGGCTGAAACCGAAAATTAACTTTTTACCTCAACCTTTAAAAATAATTTTTAAATAATTTTAGTTTAATTTAATTTTTTTTTACTTTACTGTCGAGGGCTCTGGGAAAATAGCAGGGGTTTAGACCCCTGATATTGCCCTTTAAAAATAAAAAAAGAGATTGAGGACAGCCTCTGTTATGAATGAAACAGGAAGCCTCTACACTGAGTGCCTGTCCATTCATAAACTGTGGATATATTGTCTCTCAATTATGGCACTTTAACTTTTATTCCAGGATAAAATCTGCCTCATCTCTGAAATGTGGGATTGTGGTTCAGAAGCATTTTTGTGGTTCTGTTTTGTCATTTTATTAAATTTAATACAATGCAGTGTGTTATTGCAAAAAAATAACATAAGCTGTACTATGAAACAACATAAATACTATGTTTGGCCATTGACCAAATGCTGTGAAGTTAAGGGCTTTGGCTTTATTTTTTAAGCGTAAACTTTCCTATAGCTTTTAAATCTGTAGTAGCTTATACTCTCCTTGGTCAATTCAGGTCTATTACCACGTAATAAAAAAATCAGGTGTTACAGCTAAAATTATCAAAGAAAGGGTTTTTTTCAAGATAAAATTACCCAGATTGTATAATGCTGCCATATTTAAGCCATGGTAAATGTAAAACGTAAAAAAATGAATTATACATACAGACAATTAACTGCTAGAATATAATATCACCAATGCTGTCTGTGAAAATCATATTGTTCTGAAACATCACATACAGCTTCCCCAAGACATCTCCTAAGCAAGTAATAAAAAGAAATTGTGTTTTCCAATGTCACCCTTGAAGGTGTATAAAATAATAGGACACTCTCCCCACTGAACGGTATTTTTTATTTTTTGCATTGGTCTAGTAGCCTTGAAAATGGTCAGAAATTATTTTCAAGATTGAATCCATTTGAAAGGGTTCGGATTAATTTTTGCAATTTGTGAACTGTAGGATAGTCATTCAAACCCTGTCCGATTCTTTCATCTCATGTGATCTAACATGACCTACTCATGTGCTCATACATGTAAAAATTATACATAGCAACAAGCTTTTTTTAAAAAAAAGAATACATACACTAATTACTTTATTTTTAAGAATTTTTTTCGCATATCCAGAAAAGTGTATGTCTGCACAAAAAAAAACATATTTTTGATGTTAAAAATAATATATCTGCAAAACATGCACATTTATCATGTTTTGTATCTTCAAAAACACTTCTAGTTACAGAAAAAAACCTGACAATTTTGCTAGAAATCCTGTGAGGGTAACTCTGCTGCACTGAAATCTCAGGCAGTGCACTCAGCCCTGTCCTTTTCTCCTTTGTGAACAACAGAACACCATCATTTATGTTATGGAGTAGAGGGGAAGGGGTGTGGTAGTCCTATTCTAGGGTGACAACACTGTTTCTCCATAGATACAGTACAGTGAGTGAGGGTTGTCACCCTAGCAGAGAAAGTATGTTACTGGCAAGATCACCTGGGGAAAATACCAGAATATAAGTATTAAAACAAACAATGGATGCCATGTCCACTTCTGGGGACTGGTAAGTGTCATTATATTAAATGTTGTTTTTGGATTCAAAAACATTTTTTATTACTTTTTCCATCAAACACATACACATATAAAATACATTACAACATTACATTGTTTGTTTTCTAATTTAACAGTGTAAACACACATCTTACATTACAGAAGAAAAAAATAAATTATCTCTCCTGCTTGTCTAATCTCATCCACCTCCCCTGCCCCAATCCCCAGTGGGAATTCCAGCATTCTAATCATGCCTCTATCCATTTGATCGCAACCCATTAACATTGGTATATAATTTTCTATCCAGGGTTTCCAAACCTTTTGAAATTTTTTGGCATTATCGTTGGTAATTGCCCATTATTTTTCATTTACCGCATACCACATGATATTTTTTAACCTGTTGTATCTTTGGGATCTCAGTTTCCCCAATATTTGTTTGGGAGCTGTAAATATTAATATCAAATTCAAGAATGCTTCCCAGGGTTTCTCTTCAGTGTTTTAGCCAAAACTGTATATATTAACTGATATACTCCACTCCAGAAGTGTCTTATTTTCGGACAGTCCCATACTGTGTGCAGAAAAGTTCCTATTTCCATTCATCCTCTAAATCATTTAGGAGAGATTCCCCTTCGAAATGTAACCATTTTCTGAGGGACCATATGCCATCACATTAAACACATATCATTTATTTTAAAAAATACCTTTATCCCAAAAGGAAAAAAAAAGGGTCCTGTAACTGCCTAAAACGTCTTTGGCTGGAGTTTTGCTTCAATTTGTTAGTCAAGTCCATCTAAATCTGCTAAAGCATCTAACACAACCCTGTCTACAGGGTGGCAATGCTGTTGTCCAGGAGTGGCTCCATTGCTCCTCCATAGAGTGAAGCCAGTCTAAGACAGGAAGTGTGTTACTGGCCAGATCACCGAGTTAATATAAAGAGAAAAAAGCATAAAAAAGAAAACTAATGAAGCCACCACATTCAAGGATTATAAGTTGCAATGTATTATTTTTTGGGGTTTAGATACAACTTAATTTATTGTATAATGAATATTAAGTGCATTTTAAATGCATTGCACAGAAAAGATGCAGTGATTAGGGGTTGTTTGGTAAAGATTTAAAGTGTTTGTATACCCAAAACTTTATTTTTATATTTGGATAGAGTGGAAAGGATTAGAACTCCTGCTGCAGCCAAATGCTCAGTTAGAGAGGTTGTTCCCATGCAGGGAACAAGGGAAAATCTCTATAACTCCAACAGAGACAGAAGTAAAAATGATTTCTCTAAATTTTAGTCGTAACATGCTAGAACCTCTGTCCACTTTTTATTGTTGTCTGTTTCCATGTTGTACCTTTTACCCTATCTGGTAAAAGGTTGTTTCCTGAACAGAAAGTTCAGAGGGGAAATCCAACTAGCAGTAAAACCTGACCAGGGTTCTAAACTTTTTAGATTCTTTCTGTAACGAGCCCCTTGCTCGCTCGGTTCCACTCTCCCGGCACTCCTCTGCTACTAATGGATCAGATGTCAGACCGCAACGTCTGATCCTTCGATCGTCTGATAATCCGGGATTCGAACTACAGCTATGTGCCGTTCCAATCCAGTTGTGATAGCTCAGAACAAACACCAGGCAGGCTATATGTAAGTTCCAACAGGGATCAGCTTTATTGAATGCACACACACACTTTTATACACAACAGTTTGAACAACCCGCCCAAACCAACACCTTCCTATTGGTCATGCAAATGAAGGCTTAAAGCAGAGTCAGCAGGGATTGGTCCGATAACTTGAAGGGGAGGGCTGATATGTGTGGCCATGCAAAGGAGGACTTGAAACAGGGTCAGCAGGGATTGGTCCGATAACTTGAAGGGGAGGGCTGATATGGGTAATGACACAGAGAAGTCCCAGGAGATAATTACATAAACACAGAACAATGCCTTCCTTCCAGACCCCGGAGCCGTTGGAGGGGATTATCCTTAAGACAAACTGTGAACTGTGAAACAAACACAGAGTGATTCAACCCTAAGACAGGGTGGAGGACCCACCACTGTGTAATATAGTCAAGGAGACATGGTTCAGTATTCCAAGGACCATGACACTTTCCAAAACCTTTAAAAAAGGGGTGTAGGTATTTATACAGTGTATTCTACACTGAATGGGAGGGAGGCAGTAAAAGGTTGACAGTGACCAAGGTTTCAAAATAAAACACTAAGGTACATTAAATGAAAGTGGTACAGAAAGGGTTAGTAGGTAGGGTAGCTCAAAAAGCGCAGTAGAACCATAAAAAAGAGATGTGCAGTGGAGGAGTCATTGCTTAGTAAAAGGCTAATGCACTTTGGATGAAAGGGGCTCAATTGAGCATTAATGTACAGTGGCAGGAAAGTGTTCAGTAAGAAAGTTAACATACACTAAAGTGAATGTGCACAATAATTTGTTAATTTACAGTAGTGAGAGGTTTCTAGCAAAGTGTGAATGCATAGTAATAAAATTTGTTTTGGCTACTGTGTATGTGGGTATAGTATGTGAATCCATTTCTACCCACATCACTTCACTTGTATGTATTTCCACTACAGGAAGTGGACTCCAGTAGGGGCACAAAAAATAACTAAAACCCCAAAACGACTTAATTGCCTGCTAATTCCTTGTCTAATCACCAACTGGGGAAGCTCCTATACCAAGCTGTATTGCTTAATTGCAGTACAAACTACAGGGAGGCAATAGAGAGGGCAGGCCTAACTGTCTATTTTTGATTGATCTGACAGAAACTTTAAATCAACTTTGCACATCATCACTAATCTTTGCATTACTTTTTTTTATATGGTTGTTGCACTGTAGGTAATCGTTTAATAATATTTAACAAATTACTTACACTAGATTTATTTATTTGAAATCAGCTATTTTTATACTCATCAATGTTCCTGGAACATTTCCGTTTTCATCCCAAAGCAGATGGCTAAGCATGAAATTTAGAGCATGGTTCACGAGGAATAAGCACATATGCACAAAGAACATTTTGCCTTCTGTAACAGCTTCTCATAATTTCTAAATTAATGGTTATTAGGATAGTCAGTTGATAGTACTGGCTTTGTCACCATAATTCTTTCTGGTATTATTAATAATAAAGAACTCATCTACTTTCTACCAGTCATATAAAAAAATATTTGAAAAGTGCAGTGATCTTTTACAACACATAGGTTTTAAATGTACATATGTCAGATTGTGACTGATTTCCAGCTCCCATGATACTTTGCAAATTTTCCTTAGTCAGCACTGTTATCAGAAGACATATAATTGGTTTATGGAACGTCACACACTACAACATACTAAGGGGGGAATTTATCAAAACTGGAGCAGACAAAATCTGGAGCAGTTACACAGGGCACCAATCAGCTTCTCTCTTCAGTTTATTCAGTTAAGATTTGAAAATGAAAGAGAGAAGCTGAGTGGTTGCCACGCACAGCTGCTCCAGATTTTGTTTGCTCCAGTTTTGATAAATTCCCCTATGTATGTCTTAATTTATGTAAATATATATGTGTGTGTCTTGTATGGTTTGTTTGCAGCCTGTTGAACAACAAACTATATTGTGTTGCTTTTAAACATCTGCAAACAAACCATTAAAAGTCAATGCACAGCACAAGTGGCCAGCATTTCACTTTGATTCCGTAATTCCATTTAAGTTTGCTACTCACTGTTAACTAGTTATGAAAATGTTATCCAGTCTCTAAATACCAACAGTGTTAGTTTACATCATACTCACTTTACACGAGTGCACTACAATCTTGAACAAAACAAATGACAATTGAAAAGTTGAAACAAAGAGGAGGAGGGTTCAAATTAGTAAAAAGGATAATATCCTAGTCTATAGTAGCCCCAAATACATGTGTCCATATTCAATGTGTCCTGTAGTGATGTAGAGGTCAGCCTAAGGGACCACTGTGTGTAGCCTGGGATCAGGAGATAGACATTGATGGAAGTGACTGTTTCTATAGAGACTTCAGCTGATGATTTTGTCAGCATCAGAGCAGTACAGTCCTACAGTGCATGATGGGTCTAAATAGGAGTTGTTTGGTTTTTTTTACTTATAGCATCTGTAAGTATAAGTTTGGAACAAATATTAAATAGAATATGCTTAAAAGATTAACTGATGATCTAATGTATCACATTTAACAACACCTTTCAAGTGCTGTTAATAATTGATTTAACAAAATAAGAAATAAATTCACTGATTGTTAAAAGGTGGTAGGAGTTATTAATAAAAATCCTTCCTGTGTTCACACCTCACTGTCACTTGAAAAAGCTTAATGTTGCTAAAGGCAGGTGAAAAGCTGATATAATATGGCTTGTCAAGCTGGACTTAAAAAAATAAACAAATAGACATGTAACATTTTTTAAATTCGGATAGGATACACCACATGGATGTTGTTAAATTCGGACATTTGGATGCATCTGATTTTCAGAATTCCAAAGCTTCCGAAACCAATCGAAAGTGCGTTTAACGAGAATTCAGATACGTCAACATTTTTGTTCAAAAGGAAGCTAAAATGGACATGTGACTGTTCTCGTTTTTGGCTATTGGGGGGTTACATTACAGGCATGTGACTTCCTGTTGTGGATCGTCCCAAAAGGAAAATTTTAATGGATATGAAACAAACCGAATCGAAATACAAAAGTAATACAAATCCGAATTGCTCCAAAATGAAACAAATGTTTTGCGGAGTTACATGTCTATACATAAATAGAAAATAAAAAAAAATAAAATGACATATTGCCCTAATTTCTGACATTATCAGCCTGGCATAAGCTTGTATTCCCATGGCACGTAAGCAATGAGGATGTGCGCCACTTCCATTTTGATACCAGTTTGCATTCCATTCTGCCTATTAGGGCAGACGGAGCAGGGTCTCATTTTTAGTGAACTGCTAAAAAGTTTATTTGAAAAGACTCAGTTACAGTCAAATGAACAATAAATTAGAACACAACAATTTTTTTTTAAATCAAAGATGTTTATTGATTTTAACATAACAGAACACATTTGCGAAGGCAGTGGTAGCACGTGGTTAAAAACATACAGCACGCAATTCAAGGTGTTACAGGACTGTATTAGGATAGGCAGAGCTCAAATTCCAAGCATAATGACAGAAATCACTAGTGGAGTAGGCTCGCTGGTCGAACTGATCAAGTACGTGTTAGGGTCCACATGAATACTGGGGGCCCAAACAAAATTACAGGGTTATAAGAAGGGAGCTGCTCCATAGTGGGTCACTCCATCACAGAACCACCATTTGCGCTATGAGAGAACATACTAAACCACTGCAAACATTAAAGGTCGCTCCCAAGAAGGGCAGTTGGAAAGAAATAGAGAGAGAAGAAGAAGAAAGGGTAGGAAAGACTAGGGTAGGTAGGGAGAGGGAAAGAAAGAGGGCTTACCAGGGTCAGTGCCTTCCCAGGCATAGGTGAGGGGAGTTCATTGTCGAAGCAAACTTTTAAAGTGGTAGCAGGCTGCTGTCAAATGATTGCCACTGGAGATATTGGAGCCATGGGTGCCACGTCTGTTCAAAGTGTGCCACGACAATCAAAAAGAGCCGACGTTTCGGGGCCACGCAGGGTCCCTTTCTCAAGGCAAAAGATGTGACTCACATCTTTTGCCTTGAGAAAGGGACCCTGCGTGGCCCCGAAACGTCGGCTCTTTTTGATTGTCGTGACACCATGGTCCAATAAAAAGGACTTATTCATTTTTAAACTCTTTGAGTGCTGGTGACCTATTTCTTCAATTGTTCGTTTTGCACGGCGCCATCCGTGGAGTTACTACAAGCACCATCTTCGTGTATTGGCCGGGACTGCTGAAAGGTGTGCGGAGAGCACCCTCACCTTGTTCAAAGTGTGCGACTCTGTCTTCCAGCCTGGCAGTGATACGTTCATTAATGAAGGTCCAGTGGAGTCTGGGTATTACTCCTGCAGAACACAACTATTTGTTATTTGATGGTAACATCTACACTGATCAGTCGTAACATTATGACCACCCGCCTAATGTTGAGTATGCCTCCCTTTTTTGGTCGCCAAAACAGCCCTGACCCATCAAGGCATGGATCCCACTAGGCCTTTAAAGTTATCATGTGGTATCTGGCATCAAGTCATCAGTAGCAGATCCTTTAAGTCCTGTAAGCTGTGGCCTCCATGGATCAGACTTGTTTTTCCAACTCATAACACAGATACTCATTTGGACTGAGATCTAGAGAAATTGAAGGCCAGGTCAACACCTCAAGCTCATTGTTGTGTCCCTCAAACCATTCTTGAACCATGTTTGCAGCATGGAAGGGCACATTACTCTGCTGAAAGAGGCCACTGCCATCTAAACTAAACTGACCGCACAAGTACTAATACTAATACTAAACCTCAATCCTTTTTCTTTGTAATGTTTCTTTTTTTATCCTACTGAAAGTAAAAAAAATATGAAAACACGTGCACACTATTTGCCAGCTACACTGTGGCATTATACAATACTGGGTAAAGCACTTTTCAGCAGAACAGTATAGTATAGCTGCAACTATCTCTCCCTGCAAAGACTGTGTGGTCTCTCCCAATCTGCTCCAAGTCTCCAACACATATTGATTCTGTATATGACTGACTGTAAATATGGCAGTTTTCAGCAACAGTAACTATCTGTCCCAGCAAACACTCTGTGATGTGTTTCTGTCTACTCCCTGAACAGTAGAAAAATGTCACCAGCACACCATAAGTTGAAAAAGCAAAATATTTTATTGCCAGTAGCTGTATCTCATTGGCAAGCGCTTTCGGGGCCTCGCAGGGTCCCCTTCATAAGGCCGGTAAGGAGTGCGGTATGGTTCCTGTTTCTGTCTACTCCCTGTCTCCTCCAACACAATGTTCATTTCCACCTTTGTAAGTAATAAGCATTTTTTGTGGTAATGTAAAGGTGCAGTGATGATGTATATATGTGTACATTTACATGACTCACATTGCAGGCTTTCTTAATTGTTATATGAACTTTTTATTAGGCCTGAATCCTAAAAATTAAAAATGTCCTCCACAAGAAATTCAGTTTGGATTGTAAAGCAGGCTGTACACAGTTGCCCCTTCCCTGTGATTCTCTGTAACACAATCACTAAACACCAACTTTGCCTTTACACACAACACACAGTCCAGGGTGGGGTGCTGCTATGAATACTAATGAATAGGGGGGTGGATAACTCATTTGTGATATACACACATTGCCATTTCCATTGGGATATGAAGAAGAAAGCTAACAAACAACTTATGTTTCTGTGTTCATATACATCAACTGCATATGCTGCTCCATGTATACTTGAAAGAGCCAAAGGATCCATCCGTCATTTCGGCTGATCCTTTGGCTTGATTCGGCCGCTTGAGCCCTTTGGTTCAGTTGAATCGAAGGGCTGCTGTACGGGCTATTCACAATAGCCCGTACAGCAGCCAAAGGCAGCCGAGCATCTCTGTCGAGCCGAACGCATATGCTTTGGCTGTCACCACAGCTCGGCTGAGCCGTGGTGACAGCCAAAGCGTGGAGAAAGGTCTGCCGAAGAACTGACCATTCTCCACACAAATGACAGCTGGGTGGAGCCAGCCATGATCTCACAGCTCTCTCCACTCAGTTGTAATGGCAGATCAGCATCCCCAAATGACCTGGGGACACTGATCTGTCATTTAATAACAACAACTGGGCAGACCCGGAGCCCCGCCCAGTTTTTTTGTTTGCCCGAGGCCTGCCTGCCTTTAATTTTGAACCTTTATTGTGTTTTTAGGAATACTGTGCTATCAGAAGTACCCCTTACTCATTCACAAGGGGGGGGGGCGCATCTTGGTGCTTCTTTATTAAAGGGGTACCCTGGTGTGAATAAGCCCCCTGCCCGCACCCCCATAACCAACGCCCCAGGACTTGTGGGGAAGAGGCCCTTGATGCATCAGCACGGCACAAAGTGCTTTTCCAGGTTTGACCCTTTTCGCTCCTCGTCGTCCCCCTTTCCTGCCCCGCCAAGCCTGTGCTTGGATCAAGGGCCTGGTATGACTTTATGGGGGAACCCCACACACTTTTTTTTTAAATTAACTTTTATGTCCCTCCTAAAATTTCTGCCAGACCTAAAGGATCTGGTATGACTTTTTATGGGGTCCCTCCTAACTTTTTTACCAGACCTAAAGTGTCTGGTATGGTTTGGGAGGGGGACCCCATGCTGTTTTTTTTTCTTTTCTTTAAACTTTTTCATTATGTTCTTACCTTTTTTAATTTTCCTATTTTTTTACATTTATTTTAATAGTTTTTATACATTTTGTTTCATTTATTTACTTTTTTTAGATTCTGCTCGCTACTTGGGAGGTTCCGAGCAGAATAGCTACACCAAATGCAGCTCAACGGCATTTGGGTATTCACTCACTGCCGTTTGGCTCCTATTTGAATAGGGGCGAACGGCAGCAAGCGAGCTGCCGGTGCTTTGGCTCAGCCGATCCAGATGTTGGATCGGCTGATTCAAACTCCTTCTGCCGCTCGGCTTAGCCAAACATGCAGAGCATGTTCGGCTGACCAAAGGCAGCCAATGTACAGCTGAATTTAGCTGATGTACGGCTGAAATCAGCATTACAAGGCTGAAGTGAATAGCCGAACAGTATTCGGCTCACTTCACTTCAGCTGAGTTATTCACTCAGCTGCCTTTGGCAGCTTTGTGAATAACCCTCTTGGTGTATGTTGCTGGTATATGTGTTTTTAAAAATACCTCCACAAAGGTGGAAATGGGCTTTAAACTCATGGTTGACCTGAATCTGCTCATCCCTACTTGTGAAAAAGTATTTTCACTAACAATAAATTTTATATTAGTCTGTGGTATTATTCATTCTTGCATAAATGTGCAAGCAAAAAGCAAAATTGCACTGTTGAATATTTTGACAAGAAGAGAGGTACAAAAGATATAACTTTACATATAATACATTTAATACATGGTGGTGATAGAATTGTCAAATGTTATACCCTACAGATGTTTACTTTGTTCAAAAGCAGATTTTTATAGATGTCTGATTTAGTATTTATTGTGATCACAGCAACATAAACAATACTTGTTACTAAAAGAAACCCTTCTATCTTTTCAGTAACTAACAGCACTTCCTTTAGCCTATGGACTTTAGCCATTAATAGAGTAGTAGTGACTTCTGCTTACTATCATTATGTCTACTCAATAGCTTGACTTTGCCAACACATATTGATTTTTAAAATGGTCTGTCCAAGGGCAACAGCATCATTAATCGCCAAGTGATCTGCAAAACAATTAGAGACCTCCTAGCAGATGAACGGAGCTGTCTTTAAAATTGGATACGGGTGTATTTATCTGGAGAATGAACAGAGCTTTTTAGAAAAGTATTTGGCTATTGCTGCAATCCCACCTCCTTTACAATCAATTCTAGACATTTTCATTTTAGAATAAACCAAAAAAGTGCTTTAAAGAAATGCAAAGTAGGAAAAGGTGTGCACATGACTGGAGTAATACCAGTTCTAAAGCAATAGTAAAGCAAGAGTAAATCAAGCGTAAATTGCAAAACCAATAAAGTTTTAAAAACGTACTAAAAATGCACGGCAGTCAAACATGAACAAATCACATTAAATGAGGTAACGCCTTATTTCTCAGTGGCTCTAGTTATGTCATGGTTTTCATCGTATGCATCTAGCTATTCCACTCACTACATTTGGCTAGTATCTGAATTTGAAGCATAGCCCTGAATATCTGCCTGCAGCAATGTAGGCAAAACTCCCTTGTTTAGAGCACAGGTCATTGTAGTTCTTAGAGAAGATGATTACATGACACAGAATCTTATTCACTTTCACCCTCTTTCACACTATCTACTATGGTAGATACTATAGTGTAGGCACTGGCGGAACTACCAGGGTCGCAGTGGTTGCGATTGCGACCGTGCCCTGGCGTTCCGCCACTTGGGGGGGCCCAGTGAGGAAGAAGAGGGCCCACTGAGATCGTGCCGCTCCTTCCCTGCTGCACAGCCATCCGCAGCATGTACGGAGAGGCTGTCACCAGTCCCGCAGAATGTGCTGCAGGCACTGCCGGGCAGCGCATTCTGCTGTGTGAGGACCCTCTCCTCTTAGCCCCACCCCCTGGCCGCTGAGACGAGGAAGAGGGCCCTGCAGGAGAGGAAAGGTAAGTCTGGAGTAGGAAGGGGGGCACGGGGAAGTGTGGGGGGATGCTGGTGATATCCTGTAGTGCTGACTTTTATTATAATCTATTGCTGGGACTTGTAGTCCCGCATTGCTGGTGGTATTCTGCATTGCTGTATGATGATTATACAGCAATGCAGAATAGCACCAACTATGTAGGACTACAAGTCCCAGCAATGCATTATAGTGGGGTGGGGGGTGCTGGTGGTATTCTGCATAGCTGACTTTTATTATACTGTCTTTCCTGATCACAAAGGACAGCAGAGTCTCTAGCAGCTGTCCATCTACTTGATTGGGGGAATTGAGGAATGAGGAGCTGGGGGCAGGCAGCAGAGGAGTGGCTTGCCTTGCCATGCCTGTGTGTTTGTGGAGACACTCACAGCTTCTAGCACACAAAGGTGAATCCATAGAACCCTGCAATTGAAAGAAGCCATGCTAAAACAGAATATCAGGGTCATGGCTCCAGCAGATTCTGCAGGAAATTAAAACTTATGAACATCAAAGAGCAGCATCCACCATGCATGATTTGATCAGCATTTGAAATAGCTTAAAAACCTTTTCTCTTTAATATGACTTTTACGATGCATCATTTTGGTTCTTACCAGAAGCTGCTATCTGACAAGAAAGGGCTGGCAGGAACACTCAGAAATAAAAACCATATATGTGTCCATACCTAAAAAGAATCTGATGCTAGACATTTGTTTCTAAACTTGACTTTATGTAACATGTGAGTACTCCATGTCCCATAATCTTCTGGCATAGATAATCTACTGTAGTACACAGCGGATTCACTCCTATTTGTGACACTTATAGGTGTAAAAAATATAACTTCTCACCATACTATATTATGGATAGACCACATCAACCAAATTGAAATTAGCACCACGGTGATGTGAACTATGACCACCCTTGACACGGCTAGTTGCCTTGTCTTGCATTTGGACTGTGCTGGAGAAAATGGCCAACACAGCCTGAACACATATGGGTCCTTAAATGAATTATGTTTTCATGCATATCTTGCATGAAAGATATGCATGAAAGCACATTGGAAATCAAGAAGCTGAATAAATTCACTTGAATTTCATGTTTTATAGAGCGTCTTGATTTTAATATGCAGATAATTCAAACAAGTAAATTCCTTGCAAGATAATTGGTGGTGTGCTTTGGATTGGCAGCTCATATGTAATGCCTTACAAACATGTGCAAGAATGTATATTACTAAATTAAATTAATATTTCCAAAAACTTTGCTATAGTAATATTTATTTTTTTATTTCAAGAAATGCTATTTTTTTCTGTCTACCATGTCCATATACAGCTCCTCCATGTGACGTGCTCATCTTCTTCAGAGAAGGCAATTAGTAAAATGCATGCCTGGACCAGAAAAAATCTGCAAAAAGGAAATGGACAGCAATATAATGCTTACAGAGGTTCTAGCCTTCTCTATTCTTCTTTAAATGAAATACATACAGTATATATGTTTGTGTTGCAGTTGGAGATTTACAATCACTTCCTGCCTGGTTGTCAGATGGAGAGTAAATAAGGGGAAATGGAGCAACTGTTGCCATATGAGGGTTATGTAAAATCTCCATGGACAGACGTAAAAAAAATTGTAGTTAAATCTATGTTACATTATTTAGAATAATAATATAGGAGTGCACAGGCTATCCCCCCTTCAGTCTATCATGAATACAGCTGCTAGACTCATCCACCTAACCAACCGCTCAGTGTCTGCAAACCCCCTCTGTCAATCCCTCCACTGGCTTCCACTCGCACAAAGGATCAAATTCAATATATTAACAACCACTTACAAAGCCATTCACAACTCTGCCCCCCGGATATATCTCAAACCTTGTCTCAAAGTATCACCTTAACCGTCCCCTCCTCTCTTCCAAAGACCTCATGCTTTCCAGCTCCCTCATCAACTCCTCCCATGCTCACCTCCAGGACTTCTCTGGAGTCTCTCCCATCCCCTGGAACCCTTTACCCGAACCTGTCCATCTACCTCCCACTCTGACTGCCTATAGGCAATCCCTAAAGACTCATCTCTTCAGGGAAGCCTATCCCACTTCTAACTAACCACTGAACCATCACGCTCTCGAAAAGTCCATCCCAACGCAGCTACCGCCTTATGTACCACTTGCCCCTCCCTTTTAGATTGTATGCCCTCCTTAACATCTTTTATTTTTTTTTATAAATTCTTTATTTCAAAATTTTCACACAAATAACAGGGAATAACGGCAAGGCACAATATTGGTCTTCATAGGCCGTAAAAGATGTTCTTACATATATCTATGAGGTATTGGTTCCAACGCGGGGGTTACTGATATTCCCTCGGGGGGGGTGAGGCAAGCAAGGTGAGAGGAGTCAACAGGCATTGGTTCACTGTGTGCCGCTGGGTTCAGGGGGTAGAACGGTGAATATATTATCCGCTTGTTGAGCTATAGGGGGCTGTGGGGCAGGGGTAGGAAGGACTTGGGTGGGCAGAGAAGCAGGATAAAAGGTGGGGTGGGTACTCTTCCCGACGGGAAGAAGGAGGGGGAGGTAAGGTCAGGGTCTGGGCGGGTGAGGAATGTCACACGTCAGAGCCCTGATCCAATAAAACCAAGTGGCTCTAAATTTAGCGGGGGTGTTGTGGAGGGAACTTGTGAGGTCCTCCATATGATAGATATCCTGTATCCTGTCTAGCCATTGGTGGACCGTGGGGGGCTCAGGTTTCCGCCATAGGGCTGGGATACAGGCCCGGGCAGCGTTGATGAGATGGCGTAGCAGGGAGCGCTTGTAGGCTTTTAGGGAGATGTTGGTGTGGTGTAGTAGGTAGAGAGCTGGATCGCGTGGTAACGTGGCGTCTGTGAATTGTTGGGTAGTGGCATGGACTTGGTCCCAGAAAGTTTGCAGGCTCGGACATGACCAGAATATATGCAGTATATCTGCTGATGGGACATTACACCTCCAACAAGTGTCTGGAGTTTGTGGGAACATGGAGTGGAGGGCCTTGGGTGTCCTGTACCACCTGGTGACTAGTTTGTATCCTGCCTCCTGGTATTTATTGCTAATGGATGATTGATAAGAGAGTGTGAGCAATTTCCTACCATCATCCAGATCCAGGTTGATCCTGAGGTCCTCCTCCCATCTCTGTAAGAACCATGGGATGTCGGTTGAGGAGCTAGTTAGAAGAAGTTTGTAGCAAAATGAGAGAACGTGTCGGGCCTGGCCTTCTAGGTTACTTTCGTGTTCGAATGGGGTCAGGGCTCTAGAGAATTGTGAGGGGGGCGGGAGAGATCGCAGAAAATGGGTAAGTTGCATGGTCCTCCAGGGGTCTAGGGATGAAGGGCCCTGTGGGGAGGTCACGGTGAACACAGTGGGCCAGGAGGAGCCCGTCAAGAAGTGGAGCGCTCTGAAGTCACCTGGGGTGCCAAGTGCCTGAAAGCGTGCGTACCCCAGTCCAGGTGGAAAAGCCGGGTTACCCAAGATCGGAGTCATAGGTGAGGGGGAGGGGGAGAGGGAGTGAGCTGCGAAGGCGGTTCTAGCTACCTTGAGGGTGGGCATGATCATGGGATGGGAGCGGACTGAGGGGGGCAAGGGGGAAGTGCACCAGGGAAGTCCCGGGAGTGGCACTGTAGTGAAGGTTTGTTCCAGGCCAGTCCACTGTTTTGAGGTTTGGTGTCGGCTCCAGTCTATAACACGGGTTAGGTGGACCGAGGTGTAATACAGACGGATGTCAGGTAGGCCCATCCCACCTGATTGTTTAGGTCTGCGCAATATGTCGTATTGGAGTCTGGGGGGCTTGTTGGCCCACATGAAAGAAGTGAAAAGCGTTCTCAATTTACGGAAATAGGACGTGGGAATCGCGATCAGGAGGGCTTGAAGTGGGTAAAGAAGGCGGGGAAGGATGGAATGTTTGAGGATGTTACAGCGGCCAAGTTCGTCTGCACTTAGTGAGGGAAGCTTTAACTTTTGTTAGGCAATGGGAGCGGAGTTCTTCTCGCAGCGAGCGCAGTTGTGTCTCCAAGGTTCTGTCTACCTTGGCCTTGTGTCGCGTTTCTAGTTGGTGGATCTGGGTCAAAAGTGTTGTGATCTGGGCCAACTGCTGTCTCTTGAGGCGAGCGCCATGGGCTACAAGCGCGCCCCGAATCGTCGCCTTATGCGCCTCCCAAATCACGTAGGGGGATATGTCTGGGGTGGAATTCTCTGCAAAAAAAAAACCGGAGGTCGCGTTCGATGGATGCTGATATGTCCGGGTCCTGCAATAAAGACTCATTCAGTCCCCATTGCACGGGCCTGGGGGGGGACCATCCAGGGAGAATGTGAGTAGGATCGGGGCATGGTCCGAGAAGGCGATATTACCGGTGTCGGTGGAGTGGACTCGGGGGAGTTGACTGTGGTGTACTAAGAAAAAGTCGATACGGGTGTAACGTTGGTGTAAGTGGGAGAAGAAAGTATAGTCACGCGAGGAGGGGTGTTGGACACGCCAGGCATCCACTAGTTGGTGGTCAAAGAGGCATTTTTTGATACGGTTCAATTTGCTGAAGGAGAGATGGGAGGAGGCGGAGGAATCTAGACTCGGGTCCAGGACAAAGTTGAAGTCCCCTCCGAGGATAAGGAGGCCTTTCCTAAAGTCAGCCAGGTGGGACAGGGCACGAGTCAGGAACGTTATCTGGTCATGGTTGGGCAGGTAGAGATTGGCTCGAGTAACGGTATGAGTCCCCAGAGTGCCCTTAACAAACAGTATACGCCCTCCCTCTCTGGAGAATTGATCCATCAGGAGCCAGGGTAGCGAGTGGGAGAGGACAATACTTACTCCCCTAGAGCGTTTATCCGGAGAGGTGCTATGGTACGCAGTAGTGTATCGCCTATCACCGACGCGGGGGATCTGGCCGGTTTTAAAGTGGGTCTCTTGAAGTAGCGCCAAGTCAATTCTTTGGCGGTGAAGATCTCGGAGGATCATGGTGCGTTTTTCCGGGATATTCAGGCCTCTGGCATTGAGGGATAGGACCCTGAGACTCGACATCCTCAGGAAACAGCAACGTCGGAAGGGGGAGGGATGAGGGGGAAGGAGGTAGAGAGATCAGTAAGGGCGGGAGAGGGGGAGGAATGAGCAGGAAGGTAATAGAGGGGATAGAAAGGGAAGAGGGGGAGACAAGGGGCAGGGAGTGTTCTGTGGGGTAGAGGGGGTACGGGTCCGGGTGACCTAGGTAGGGGAAATGGGGGGAGGGGGATTATATGCACTGAAATTACACAGACAAGGAAGGGAAAATAAATAAATAAATAAAAAACAAGTAACGGTGGGTTACAACTAGAAAGGGGCCGGGTAACCAGCCAATCGGGTCTCCACCGACCACCAGGAACAGTAAGGGTATCCCGTGGATCGGGGTAGAGCCGAGGTCCTACGTGGGGTACAGTGGTGGGCTATAGGCAGCAAGGGCAGAGGGAGGGGAAATCACTAAGTGAGTAAGAATCTGGAGAGAATGAGATGCAACTGTCTGGGCATCTAGGGACATCTGAGGGGGAGCGACCCAGCCGACAACAACAACTCATCAAATAAAACAAAGTTAAAACATCAAGCAACAGCGGGGGGTAGCCCCCGGATTACCGTGGAGCCGTTCATGGAGGCCCAGGGCCGGCTTCTACCGGACGGGCGAGAGGGTGGATCGTTACCTCCGGTTGCTCTATGGATGGGCTGTTGGTATGTGGACGGCCTCCATGAAGGACGCCCGGCGATGGGGGAGCATCAGATTCCCAGCGTCGTCCCGCTGCGGAAGTCCCGGAGGGGTGTCAGAATAAGGGGCCCAGGGGTGTGTGATGTCTTCTGGGGGACCTCGATCTGGTCTAAAGAGAAGTGGAAGTCGAGTCAAAGGTCCGGTAAGTAGGGCTCCAGCCCCTCGGGTTGCCCCAGAGATCTTACGATATTGGCAGCGTGATCAATGCACCAGACAGGGTGCAAAGGTTTCGTCGACAGGGCATGTAAGTTCAGTCCTGATACGGAGCATCGGGGTAATCCAGCGCCTCAGTGTCGGCCAGGGTTTTACGGTTCATTAGAGGAGGGTGCAGGTCGCGATGCCCTGGGTCTACCTGCGGAGATGCTGCGCCGGCGACGTCTCTGGGGTAGAGGGCGGTTCTCAAAATCCAGGTCGGGGCCCAGCCAGTCCGGGATCTCCACCGGGGGTACTTCCAGGAAAGAGAAGAGGTCACCAAGTTGGGCCGGGTGACGCAGGATAAAGGTGCGTCCATTCCGATGGACGTTCAGGCTGAAGGGGTAGCCCCAAGTGTACAGGCCTCCTCCTCATCTGGAGCGTGCGGCGAGACAAGTCCGGAAGGATAGTGATCTCCGCGCCATCAAAGGGGATATTGCCCTTCTGCCAGGCCTTGCGTAGTACGGCTTCCTTCTCCATGTAGAAGTGGATGCGGCAAAGAACGTCTCGGGGCCTTGTGTCACCATCTGGTCGGGGACCCCCCACGCGGTGCACTCTATCAATCTCTAGGGGTGAATCCAGAGCCTTGACCATGACCGCATTGAGGATGGAGATCACCGTTGGTTGGAGATCCGCCGCTCCGGTAGCCTCTGGAAGTCCCCGGATTTTAACATTGTTCTGACGCGACCTGTTTTCCAGGTCGTTATGAGCTAGGAGCAGGGTGGAGAGCTGCCGGTCGTAGGAGGCATGCCGCGCTTCTAGTCGGTCGATCCTGTGGGTCAGGTAAGTCTGATCCGTGGTTAAGGTAGAGACCTTGGTTTCTAGATGGGTGACTGTGGTGCGGATGCCGGCCAATTCCTGCTTCAGCGTGGACTCCATCTTTGTGACCATGGCGGCCATGTCCTGCCTCGTGGGGAGAGAGAGGAGTATGTCGGAGATCTCACTGGTGGAGAGGGGACGTGCGGTACCCGAGGGCTATGGTGAGGTAGGGGAGAGCGGGAACAACGGCTCCTCGATCAGGCTGAGGGTAGGAGGCAAAGCATCCGTCAGCGGTGGCTCTGGGTTTCCGGGGGCGCGGGGGTTAATTAAGGCCGAGGCTCCACTGCGCACACGTGGAGTTGAGGGCCCCAGAGTCCCGGAGGCCATGGCGGTTTTGGAGGAGCTGCGGGTCGAGGCGGCCGGAGTATTGAGGTAGCGCTGCATCGATGTCAGTGGTCGCTCGTTGTTGCTAGAGCGTGTTTTAGTCTTAGTAGACATCAAAATTGATGGTACGGGATGATAAGATCAACTGTTAAGTCCCAGTAGTTGCAGAGCTCAAGCAAGGCACTTCTTCACGCCGCCATAGCCAAAGCCACGCCTCCCTTAACATCTT
>NW_017306315.1:1574063-1578271 GCF_000935625.1 Nanorana parkeri
TAATTTACTATTCGGGATTCTGGACAGTTTGTTAAGGATTCACATTCAAAGTGGTTGGGTTTTGGTGGGGCATTTGAAAGTATTCATTCCCCAGAGGACTATTCTAATTGAATTAGATTAGTTCTAGAAGCCCACCAATCCTTGCACTCATGTAAGTCTGTGGAAGCCAGCTTTTCATTTGTTGATCTGGCTAGTAAGTAGCTTTAACAGGCCAAGCTGTCCTGCAAAAGTGGCAGTTAGAGGTTTGCGACAAACAATTTACCATGGACGGAGGAGTTAGCTAGCGCCCCCCCTCCCTGCACCATACCAGGCCACATGCCCTTGGCATTGAGAGGGTGCTTTTCCAGGGTCCCCAATGCCAATGGGGACAAGAGCCTCTTCCCCACATTCGCAAAGGGGGCTGCATCTGGGTGCCCCCTTATGAAAGGGGGTACCTCAATGCAAATAAGCCCCCCTGCCTACAGACCCCCACAACCAATGGGTCAGGGCTTGTGGGGAAGAGACCCTTGTCCCCATCGGCACAGTGACCATGTGCATTTCCAGGGGGGTCCCTGGAAAAGCACCCTCCCAGTACTGAAGGTGTGGGACATAGTATGGTGCAGGGAGGGGGAGCCACTCACTCGACCCCCTTTCCTGCCCTGCCAGGCCTGTACTCAGATTAAGAGTCTGGTGTGGAATTTTAGGGGGACACCACATTTTTCCCCTTTTTTGTGGTGGAGCTCCCTCTTAAAATTCCTGCCAGACCTAAAGGTCCTGGTATGACTTGTGGGGGAAGCCGACACACTTTTATTTTACTTGGGGTCCCTACTAACTTTCTTACCAGACCTATAGGGTCTGGTATGGATCGGCAGGGGGACCCCACGCTGTTTTTTTTTCTTTTCTTTAAATTTTTTTATTCTGCTCGCTACCTTGAATAATAATGGTGCCAAATGCAGCTCGCCGGCATTCAGCTAATCACTCACTGCCATTCGGCCCTTATGAGAATAGGGGCGCACGGCAGTGAGTGAACTTCCGGAGGTTCAGCTCAGCTGATCCAGATGTTGGATCGGCTGAGTCGAACGTGTTCTTCACTTCCAACTGAAAGGGACCCAGGAAGAGAAATATTAAGGAACTCAGTCTTAGAAATATTAACATGAAAATTACTGAGAGCCCCATATCTATCGAATTCTATGTATCAAATTCATGTAAAGTAATAGGTATTGAGATAAGAGGTGAAGAAATATACAATAAGATCATCAGCAAATAAAGATGAATCACATTAGAGGTGAGGAGATTAAGGGGGGGTATGATCTCAATGTACAAAATGTACAAAATCTCCATGTTAACATTGGAGGTGAGGAGATTAACAGGGGATATGATCTCCATGTACAAAATGTTCAATGGTGGTAGCAACATTAGCGATAAACTGTTTAAAATTAACTCCATTACAAAAACTAGACGCCACCACCTAAAATTGGTGGAAAAAAAATTCCAGCACAAGGGGCGAAGGGGGTTCTTCACAGTAAGATCAGTTAGGGTCTGGAACTCACTGCCACAGGCTGTGATTTCAGCAAATAATGTGGAATTGTTCAAGAAACTTTTGGACGATTTCTTAAGGGACTGTAATATACAGGGGTACAGGTACTCCTAGAATGAGATCCTAATAGGTTGGACTTGATGGACTAATGTCTTTATTCAACCTCAAATACTATGTAACTATGTAAGATAGTTTGTGGTTGTGTGAATGAGAGATCAAGCCATAACTTGATGGATTCTGTCGGAGCGCGACTGCAAGATGCTCCATCACAATGACATACAGGAGTGGAGAAAGCGGGTACCCCTGATGAGTTCCATTGCAAATGTTAAAAGAATCAGAAAGAATACCATTAACCCATACCCTAGCGGTTGTTTTAACATAGAGGGCCAGATCTTTAGAAATAAATGAGTCTTCCAGTTCTACCTTAGGGAGAGAGGCTTTAAGAAAAGACCAGTTAACATGGTCAAAAGCCTACTCGGCAAAAGGGATAGCTTTCCTCTGAGCTAAAGATGTCAAATGTATAGCCCTAGTGTTGTTATCCCTAGCTTCTCTTTCCTGAATAAATCCTGTCTGAATCTTAGCCAATACAGTTTTTAATCTTGTAGCAAGAATTTTTGCATATAGCTTGACATCAATATTTATTAGAGAGATTGGATGAAATTGACCACACTCTAATTAATCCTTCTCAGGCTTAGGAAGAATAGTTATGTGAGCTTCCAAAGACTGTAAAAAAAATGGCCAAGAATCCAAAATCATATTACACACCTTTGTAAAAAAATGGGATCTAAGGGTGACAGAATTTTTTGGAAAAATGAGCAGTGAATCCATCAGGACCAGGGGCCTTGCTGACCTGGAGTTAAGAAAATGCCGTCTTCAACTCCATTTCTATAAAAGGAGATTTCAATATACCATGCTTTTCAGACAAAATAATAGGCAAAGCTGTGTCTTGTGTATAATCCCAGATCTTCACCATATAAAGGTCAGGGGACATATAAGCATATCGTGTTTCCCCAAAAATAAGACACTGTCTTATATTTTTTGGGGCTCAAAAAAACACACTAGGTCTTATTTTCGGGGTAGGTCTTATTATTTTTTTATGTACAACAATCCATCTATTCATGTACAAAAAAATGGTGACCAGGGCAATCAGGAGAGCCATACCTTTCCAAGAGCAATTCGCTAGCCAATTGCTGGCCAAAATGAGCGAAGCGCACTTTCACTATGTATTCCTCACAGGTGGAGTGCATTTGGTATCACTCCGCCTGTGACAGGAGCCGGCACTATAGAGGAGGCATCGGCTTATGCGGCTCTGCTTCTCCGCTGCTGCCTTGCTTCCTCTAGCACTGGCTTCATTGGCACCGCCGATTCTCTCCCGCAACTTTTCAAGTTCCCCCTTATGCCGCCACAGGCCCTGGGAATGGTCACAAGTAGGTCTTATTTTCGGGGTAGGTCTTATTGGATTCTGTCGGAGTATTTGGTCTTATTTTCAGGGTAGGTCTTATTTTTGGGGAAACAGGGTATTTCCTACAGTTAGAATATAAGGAAGCAGAAAAAGTCAGAGAGATCTCTACTAGGGATGTCCCGATACCGATGCTAGCATCGGAATCGGGCCCGATACAGGGCATTTTGACAAGTACTTGTACTTGTCAAAATGCCCCGATGCCTAGCGCCGAAGCTTGAGCTGTGTTTTTTTCTTACTTACCTCGTGAGCGTAGCATATCTGCTGCTCCTGTGGGCGGCGCTCCAGGTGGGGCCCTAATTTAGGTGGCCAGAGACTGCCAGATCACCCCGCCCACCGGAGCAGTAGTGACGCAACGCTCGGTGAGGTAAGTAAGAAAAAAAAACATGCAAGCTTCGGATGTCCTTCAGTGCCGGTGAACACCTGAGAGCAGCGGCGATTCAGCGCTGGTCCAGCGGGAGGAGTTCCAGGTGGGGTCCTAATTTAGCTGGCCGGCACCTCTGGGCCAGCTAAATTAGGACCCCACCTGGAGCTCCTCCCACCGCACCAGAGCTGACTCGTCGCTGCTCTCCCAACTCGAGTCCCGCACAGTGAGTGAGGGCTAAGGCGGGAGGGGGGGGGGCATGTCTGGGCCTCACTGGTGCCTCCACTACAGGTACAATGACAGAAGGCTCACAGGCTGAGACTTGTAGTTCCCCAGAGGCTTTGGTAGCCTATAATGGCCAAATACACTTTAATAAGAATCACTTATATAACAGCGAAAGCCAGAGGCCTGCTGCAGCATCCAGTGGCTGCAAAATAAAGGGAGGCTGTCAGGTCATGCTGAGACTTGTAGTACCTCAAGTGCTGAAATATATGGATTGTAAAAGATTATTATTTAATAAAGTGGCAGGACATGGGCAGGCTGATACCTGTAGTTCCCCAGTGGTTACATAAATGAAAGCAACACCCATGATGACTAGATGTTCCATTAGATAACACAGGGGATGCCAGTGTCTTATGGCAGTGCTCAGTAACTGCACAATGGGGCAGGGCATACCTGTACCTGTATTTTAACCATGAATAGGTTAAATCATGATCCATAGTACGTAACATGTAGTTGTACTATGGATCATTTAAAGTCACCTGTCCCTTTTTTTTAAAGTATCGGTAATTGGTATCGGCAAGCACATGAGGGGAAGTACTTGTACTTGGTCCTCAAAAAGTGGTATCGGGACATCCCTAATATATATA
>NW_017306315.1:1578314-1578526 GCF_000935625.1 Nanorana parkeri
TTGAATAAAGACATTAGTCCATCAAGTCCAACCTATTAGGATCTCATTCTAGGAGTACCTGTACCCCTGTATATTGCCTGTACCCCTGTATATTACGGTCCCTTAAGAAATCGTCCAAAAGTTTCTTGAACAATTCCACATTATTTGCTGAAATCACCGCCTGTGGCAGTGAGTTCCAGACCCTAACTGATCTTACTGTGAAGAACCCCCTT
>NW_017306315.1:1581048-1603434 GCF_000935625.1 Nanorana parkeri
TTTTTTTTTTTCTTACTTACCTCGCCAAGCGTCGCGTCACTGCTGCTCCGGTGGGCGGCGCTCCAGGTGGGGTCCTAATTTAGGTGGCCAGAGACTGCCAGATCACCCCGCCCACCGGATCAGCAGTGACGCAACGCTCGGCGAGGTAAGTAAGAAAAAAAACAGCGCAAGCTTAGGATGTCCTTCAGTGCCGGTGAACACCTGAGAGCAGCGGCGATTCAGCGCTGGTCCAGCGGGAGGAGTTCCAGGTGGGGTCCTAATTTAGCTGGCCGGCACCTCTGGGCCAGCTAAATTAGGACCCCACCTGGAGCTCCTCCCACCGCACCAGAGCTGACTCGTCGCTGCTCTCCCAACTCGAGTCCCGCACAGTGAGTGAGGGCTAAGGCGGGAGGGGGGGGGGCATGTCTGGGCCTCACTGGTGCCTCCACTACAGGTACAATGACAGAAGGCTCACAGGCTGAGACTTGTAGTTCCCCAGAGGCTATGGCAGTCTATAATGGCCAAATACACTTTAATAAGAATCACTTAGATAACAGCGAAAGCCAGAGGCCTGCTCCAGCATCCAGTCTCTGCAAAATAAAGGGAGGCTGTCAGGTCATGCTGAGACTTGTAGTACCTCAAGTGCTGAAATATAGGGATTGTAAAGGATTATTATGTAATAAAGTGGCAGGACATGGCACTGCCCAGCAAAGTAGGCCATGTTGATGCTGCTAGTTCTCCAATCTTAAACAGATCAGATGAGATGACAGAGCAGAGCAGATGACATCAGAGTGACCATACAGTCAGGATACGCCTGCAGATACAGGTGAAACTCGAATAATTAGAATATTGTGCAAAGTTCATTTATTTCACTAATGCAACTTAAAAGGTGAAACTAATATATGAGATAGACTCATTACATGCAAAGCAAGATAATTCAAGCCGTCATTTGTCATAATTGTGATGATTATGGCTTACAGCTCATGAAAACCCCAAGAACCCCAAATCCACAACCTCAAAAAAGTAGATTATTACATGCAATCAATAAAACAAGGATTGTACATAGAACAATATCGGACCTCTGAAAAGTACAAGCATGCATATGTACTCAGTATTTGGTTTGGGCCCCTTTTGCAGCACTTACTGCAATTACTTTTGCACGATATTCTAATTATTCGAGTTTCACCTGTATGTGTGATAGCCCCACAGGAGATGGCGGAGCTCACGATGGGGCAGAACATGCTGATACCTGTAGTTCCCCAGTGGTTACATAATTGAAAGCAACACCCATGATGACTAGATATTCCATTAAATAACACAGGGGATGCCAGTGTCCTATGGCAGTGCTCAGTAACTGCACAATGGGGCAGGGCATACCTGTACCTGTATTTTAACTATGAATAGGTTAAATCATGATCCATAGTACATAACATGTAGTTGTACTATGGATCATTTAAAGTCACCTGTCCCTTTAAAAAAAGTATCGGTAATTGGTATCGGCAAGTACATGAGGGGAAGTACTTGTACTTGTACTTGGTCCTCAAAAAGTGGTATCGGGACATCCCTAATCTATACAATAGAAGAAGGCGAGTGATGTGTAAAGCCATACTGGTCCTTAATTCGAGAGATATAGGGTGCTGAAGTTCTCGGATGATCCCAGCCAATAATCATCCATATTTATTTCCATGCAAGTTAAAATATTTACATGATTTATCCCTGGCAATAAGAGTATTGATTGAGAATAGAATTAATATTATTACGAATATCAGTCAGTTCCTGAGCATTGGCCACTGGGGGATCCAATTTGTGAATGCCCTCTAAATCATGTAGTTGTTGAAAAAGATATTTGAGTCTATTTGCCCTTTCTTTTTTCATGCGAGAGCCATGTTTGATAAGAACCCCCCTGAGTATGCATTTAAGAGCCTCTCACTGGACAGGGAGAGGAGTGGGATCGTTTATGTGGTCAGAAATAAACTTATCAATAGTGGAAGACAATTCCTCCAAGCATACACCGTCATGTAGCAAATTGTCATTAAGCCTCCAGGTGCGAATGCTCGTGTGGCCCTGTCGTAGGCATAGATTAAGAAATACCGGGGCAGGATCAGACCATATTATTGGCCCTATTGAGGCCTCTAGTTAGAAATATAATAAATTATGGTGTATCCAGATGTGATCGATGCAGCTTTATGTACTGTGGACTGGTGAGTAATAAGTATAATCTCTCCCTATAGGGTGAAGAATATGCCAACAGTCCACTAACCACATTGCATACATCCTGGCATTCAACCTTTTAGTAGAATCCCATGAGAGAGCGAGTGTTTGGACACAAAATCTATGTTGGCCCTGATTTGGGGAATACAGAGTAGCACTGAGAACAAGTGATTAGCATAGGAAAACTTCAAAAAGAGAAATCTGTCCTAATCATCGATTTTCGTATTAACCACAAGAGTATTCTTATGGAGAGCAACACATACCCACTTGGACTTAGTACCCATACAGTTTTAAAGTGAGTCTCCTGAAGACACAGAAGGTCAACCCTTTGCTAATGGACATTTTATAGAATTTGAGATCGCTTTTCAGATACGTTTAACCTAGCATTAAAAGTAGCCAAAGTAAATGTACCCTTATCTGTGTACATTATAAGAAAACAAACATTAAAACCCTGCCTGCTAGAGCCCAAAAAGGGACACAAAAAAAGAAAGAAGAGGAAGAAATTGACAAACAATCATGGGGAAAATAAAGAAAAAATAAGCAATAAATCATCCAAAAAGGAAAAGTAGCAGAGAAATACTTAGCAAAGAATTAACAAAATGCATTACTATAACAATAAATAATGAATGCACAATTAATAGAACAATAAAATACTTGTCCATATATACAAGAGATGCAAACATCTACCACACTCTTGAATGCAGACCTCCCATACGGGGTACCACAGAAAATATTCAAGATAGTGGTAAGACCACTCAAGGGGCTTCTGAGCATCTCAGCAGAGGATTCTATTGCCTAATCAGCATCCACCCAGATGTAAAAAGCCCAACCAAATAAGGTGTCTTCTATATTTTAACTGGCAAGAAGAAACTCATAAAAGGTCTTTTAAAGAGGAATGTTTGAGGCCCAGCTTACATCACATCCACCATATTAAAAGTATGGTCTATGTGCATATGACCCAGATCTATATACAGATCACATATCGTACCTAATGTATACCAGAAACGTGCTTAAAAAAGACCAATATAATAGAAAGACAAGTTAATTGGGTGAATGAGATTTGCGAGAGTGCCTGGACATTGTAGCTGCCCATTTAACTCCTTGAGTTA
The DNA here is from genome assembly GCF_000935625.1 of Nanorana parkeri. Taxonomy (NCBI): domain Eukaryota; kingdom Metazoa; phylum Chordata; class Amphibia; order Anura; family Dicroglossidae; genus Nanorana; species Nanorana parkeri. Next base: position 1,584,348 of record NW_017306315.1, read on the forward strand.
TACCCGGAGGAGCCTGCTTTAAACGCCAATATGGAAGTGAGATCGTTGGCAGATCAAAAGTTCCCAGAAAATGAGAGAGAGCCCCCAAATGATTGAATACAGCAATTTACCATCCTTCTGGGCCACCATCTGGAATGGGTATCCCCTTCAATGTGGACAAAGCGCTTTATGAAACAACAGAGTTTGGCAGGACAGGTCTGGAAGAAGGGTCACTATATAGCCGTCATGCGTTACAGGTGCTTTAGACTTAGCAGCTGCTAAGATGGCTTCCTTCTCTACAAAGAAGTGCATGTGGCATATAATGTTCCTGGTTTTAGAAGGATTGTCATTTATAGGGCCAGGCGCCCTATGGGCTCTGTTGATCATTAGGTCTGAGTCTAAAGGTCTATCCAGGAGACCATTAAAGAGGGCCTTAACCATTAGCAAAATAGCCAAGGTATCAATAGTCTCTGGGACTACTCCGAAGTGTTTATTATTTCGGTGGCTCATGTTCTCCATATTATCAAGCCGTTACATTAGCTCCTGGAATTGAATCATTTGATCATTTATAGCTTGTTGGTGAGTCTCCAAACCCATGGTAAACGTATCTGCTGTACCCTCTAATTCACTCACCTGACCTCCAATCTGTGTGATATCCATTTTCAGGGTCTTCAATTTTTCCCTGTAAGTAGCCTCCAATCTAGAAACATAGGCTTCCATGTCCTCCCATGTGGGGAGGGAGCGTAGGCAGGCCCTGATATCCTGGTGTTCTGTCCCAGTAGATGAAGTTGGAGACACACTGTGGGAGCTGTGTACTGTCCCCATCAGAGTGCTGGAGAGGGTGAGGCAGAGGGGAGATCCGGCTGTATAGGAGAGGCAGGCGGCATCATCTTAGAGCCGAGAGTCGGCTGTAGCTGCATCTGAGAGGGGAGGAACAATGAGCTGATTCTTTTTGCCGAGCCTTGAGAAGTTGATGTTGATGGAGGAGATTGTTTTTTCCTCCCCATCCCCAGGAGCAATAGTGGATGGTTGTGTAGCTGGGCATTCCAGTTAGCTGGACAGAGTTGAGCAGAAATGTGACTCACTCCGCCACTAGTAAGGCACTCCCCCCAAAAAAAAAATTTGGTGCATTTTAAAAGTCTACTAAAATATAAAATGTAGCCATGAGCAATACATCAGTATAGAAGAAAAAGTAACTAGCAGGTGGAAACAAAATTAATGTTTATTTTATGTAGTGCATAAACAGTATTAAAAGTGTAATTTGGAGGTTATCTCAATTTCTTTATATTGTTCTATTGTTTTAACTGTCATTTTCTGCACTGGCATTCAATCATAAGACATTCTGCATAAGACATCAGCTGAGTAATTTTAGTGCTTCACTGTGAAGCAGATTGACTTAATTGAAAATTAAAATGCATGCCATTTTAGAAAACAAAACAATAGATTCACACTGTGTATGAATAGTGTGAGAAAAATACGAGGTATTCAAAACAACAAGAACAAAGGAAAATTAGTAGCAATAATGCTTTAAAAAATGTAGTGCTCCATCAGTTTTCAGGTTTTCAGATTGTACACAAGGAATCACATTGCTTACATTTTTAATAGTATTTAAAATATTTAAAGCTTATCTCAAGGCATGAACCAAATGTACATGTAAACCTCCCTCTTCCCCTTCCTTTACAGCATTTTTGAAACTTGTTCCAGTAGCAAGAAAAGGCTCTTTGATGTAAAATAAAATTGTTATGTTCTGAGAGGAAAATAGTAAACTTCGAATATCCATGATACACCTGGGAGTAAAAATCAACCTATAGGGGGTGATTTACTAACCCAAACACACGCACGCACCAGGTGCGTGTGATTTTCACACAGCAAAACGTATTTATCAACCAAAAAGTCTCTAAAAGCATATTTCCACTAATGCCATATATGGAAAAATCATGCACATGATGCATATATAATGCTGCTTCACAGTTTAGACAAAAATGGTTAGCTCATGCATTTACATTCCTGCATTCATCAACGCAAGCAACACAACATAGAGCTAATTTACACAACATCACCTTGCAATTCATGCTTGGCTTTGCACAACACACCTGCTGGGTGTGTACACACTACAAAGGTGTTTATATTCCACCCATAGATCATGCTGGGAGGGAACACACTACAGAGGTGTATACATGTTCGTGGTGTGTTTATAAGGTTAGTAAATCAACCCCATAGTGTGTATGTGCTCATAAATACATTTTAATATCCAGGCTTTGTTATGATAAGTCCCCCAATTTAAAATTGTGATAACCTTTTTCTTGTTTTCTTCTTCAACCTACCTATGGACATTTGTAACGAAATTCAACAAAAGGGTTGCAGAAGATGCTGAGAGTCAGAAGGATATTTATGGTTCAGAAAATATGAAACCATCTTTGCATTTGCTTCTCTGTTGATCTGCAGAGTTGAATGCTAGTTCTGTATATAGTGAGGTTGATTTACTAAAGGCAAATACGCTGTTATATGTTGTGCAATATCTTTAATAATTCTAAATAGTTTTTATTAATTTGTGCAATAAAGATAATGAATGTGGAAAGAAAAACAAGGGTAATATCTACATCTCATTCTCATCTGCTGTGTGTGTGTCATATCTCAGTAAGTATGTGTTTTAACACACATCCCTATATTCTTAAATTAACAAAGTAACTAAAGCGAAGCATAACTAACAAAAGAACTGTGATGAGAACTTGTTTAAGGATTTTATTTGTTGTGTCTTAAACACTATTTTCTTAAACCATATAAACATAATCGGCTTTGAGATTTTATGCTCTAATAAACTGCAATTTTATTCAAAACATAGGATGTCATTAATTGTGTAGTAAACATTTACAAAAACTTAAAATACGCAATGTAAAAATAAATACTTAACATTCCTTACTGCAAGTTTTACTGTAACTTGAAAATAAACAATGTTTCATTGATGTTTCCCTTAAAACCCAAGCTTGTATTAGCTTAGAGTGCATTTTCACAGAAGACACCCCCAAGCGCTAACCATTGCAAACAAGAACAATGATCTGATGGGGAAATCTTGGATGATCAATTTTTCTACTTCAAATAAGATCGATGGTTCAGGGGATGATTGCTCAAGTTGTAGACTGTCCATAGGTATGCGAATGGTTCTGCAACATGAGACTTCAGCCAGATTTGCTTGCCTTTGATTGCAGTTGGAAAGGCTTGAAACCTCACTCAAACTGCTGTCTGTATCCAAAATGGGGAGCACTCCTCTTAAAAGTGGTGCTGAGTTCCAAACAAGGTTGAGTTCAAAGGGAACCCAACCCATTTGCAGTTTGTGGAGAATGCAAACTAATATGAATGTTAGTTGCCAAAGCAATTAACTACAAGCAATGCACTTCCTGGAATTTGAACTGAGGTTAGCTGGTGTCTTTAAAAGAACAATAATGACAGCTTAGTTATGTACTGGTGCAAATGCAGGGCTCCCACCAGCCATATTGATGATGTGTGTAGTTTTTGTAGGGAAAGCATATTGACTCAGTGCTGCTACTAAATTGCATAGGGACAGATTAGTATAGTGCTTGTAGGTACAAGTCTCCTAAAGTAGCTTTAAACCTTTCACTGAATTTCCATTAGGTAGCAAAATGTTGTGCATCTAGGAGAATTTAGGGTGGGAGGATGAAATACATTTTACATGTTAATCTAGCTGATGTACTGTATGCCCTGCAGCCTCTTTAGAACAACATTACAGGCTGAATGTGTATTTTTAAATAAAGGCTTATTTCCTTTTTTTTGCTGGATGCAATTTTTTTTCCAACTCAAACAGATGGGCAAATTTGTTGTAAGCATTAATTATTATTTCGTATTCTCTTTTATTAGGCTAATTCCACTTGGTTTGCATTGCTTTCCCTTCCCCTGGTTTTTTCACCAGGGCAAACACAGTCTTACAAGTAAACAAAAAATATATGAAAGAAAATGATAATCTTAAAATAATTAAATCTGTGCAAATGTTTTTAAAAATATACCTAAAAAAACCCTAATACCTACGCATACAGAATATTTGCCTCAAACTTTAGGCCTGTCTGTTTCTATTTTTTTTTTCATAAAGGGGATTTCCTTAATTTTATGGCAACTATGGCAGTAGAGAGAATATGCATTGTTCTGCACATATAGGGCAGCTTTGCTTTTTTCAGGTTTACACCCTGCAGCTATGCCTCCATCTAGAAATGCAACAAAGAGTTTATTTGCACCTCATCCTCAGAGTGGGTAATTTTGGGCCCACGTTTGGATGGCGCCAGTAGATCCCCCAGATTTTTAACCTTGTATTGGAGAGTGGTGAAATATCCCCACTTTAAGCCTTCTTAAAAAAATGTCCTCCTGACTTCCAGCACCTCTACGCTCCTCCTCATATTCCTGCGTTGCCTCCTACTGCCTCATGGCACTTCACATGCTGGTGAAGGGTAGAGATGGCCTTCTATGCAACAAATAATGGTGGTACCTGAAGACCTTCTGGTCAAAAAATGGAAGCTGGGTAACTGTGATTGTGATGTAACAGAAGGCCCCCCAAAAAGGGGGCATTAAAAGTCAACATAAACATTGCTGCTATGGACTTTTGAGAAGAACGAGTAAAAGGCTGCATTAGAAGTCCAGAAAGAATGGCTGATATGTGGCCTTGAGGAGGCAGAGGAAGAAGAGGAAGAACAGGTTGTTTTGGAAGGCCCAAAAACATGGCTGCTATGCACTTTTGAAGAGGAGGAGCAGTCCAGACAAATGACTGATATGTACCATTGAGAAAAGGGCATGTTAAAAGTATCTGCAGGTAAGTGGCTGTTCTGCACGTTGGAGGATTAAAAAGAGAAAGACTTTACTACACTCTGAGGAATTCACCACTAGTGGGGTGAAGAGAAACCCCAGCTCCCCAGAGCCTCTCCACACTGCCTCTCTGATATGTGTGACTTGGGAAAGGCAGGCAGTCCCGCCTGCTTGCACTTTCTCCTTGGAAATAGAATTTCCCATATCAAGTTGCTTTTGTCTGCTCTTCCCTCCTGCAATGGGGAAGGGTGGACAGCTTTTTTATTTCTGCATAGGGACAAGGTGATTTATTGGGCTAGGATTCCAGTTTTCATTGCCATTTATTCGCCCAGCTGTCAGTTGCAAGGCTTTAGGCCCACTTCCGGTTTTACATCAGCTCAGGGCCCTGGCGGCCGAGCTAGCCGAAGGATCAGCCGGAGCTACAGCTGATCCTTTGGCTAGCTTTGTGAATAACACTGTATATTTTTAATTTTTTTAGGAATCATTTGGGATAGGGGGATGGGGAAATAGGGAATGTATGATTGTGGTTTTGAAGTGTTTTTATGCACTCTGTTTTGACATTTATTAAGACCGTGCAGTGTGGTACCATGAATAACAAAGCTCACAAGCTATACTATTAACCTGTTGTGACACTGGCCAATTTGTATGAAGGCGAGGGCTTTAGCTTTATTTTTTTTAAAGTAAACTTTCCTGTATCTATTAGATCTGTTATGGCTCCTACCCACATCACTTAATTTCCGTCTATTACCAGTGAATAAAAAAATTGGTGTTTTTTTTCTTGCTGTGATGAATCATACTGGGGTGCTACTGCTGCATTTAGGCAAAGCAGTAATGTAACTGTAAAAAGAAAAAATCCATTATACATGCAAAATATGTGATGTCAGAATATGGTGTCACTGTCCGTGTGAATTGCACTGTTCTAAACACAACATACAGCTTAAAGGGCATCTCATAAGCATGCAATAAAAAGGATCACCGTGTTCCCTATGTTGCCCTCAAAGTAGCGTTAGAAGATAGACATTTTCCCCACTGTATGGTATTATTTCTTTTTTTTTTGCACCTATGCATGTCTCTTATTCCAGTACCCAGTTACCCATACTTAATTGATTTTCAAGATCTACTCGCCTCCCCCATACACTTCAAATGGGTTCAATTTCAATTTTTCAACTTGAATCAACTTTTCAAATTAACAAACCCCCTGCAAGCCAAACCCAGGCACATTTATTCATCCCTACCAGAGATAGTAATATATGGGACATGAAGAGAGGGAATATCCTTCTCAATGGTGACACAGTGAGAATTCCCTTCCAAACTGAACAACCTATTTGTCTGGTTAAATCAACCCAGACCAATCAATATTATTATTTAAAGCATATTATTCCCCTCATTCACTCTGACTGCAGGATAGAAGCCACCTCCACATTGGAGTATTTGGAATTCTCAGACAAAAGTTAATTTTGGTCATTCAGTGCTTTTTAGCAATCTCTGCATTCCTAATAATGCTGGTTCAAACTTACACAGTTAGACATATGGATGATGGGCATATGTCCATCAAGTTCAAAAAAAGGTAAACATATATGCATTTAAAACTAGACTACTTAAAAAACCTAAACCTGCAGTTGAACCAGAAAGGGTTTTTAAAATGTAGTTTATGTACTGTATATGATTTTGCACCCCCGCCCCCCAAAAGCCATGATATACTGTTAAACATTTGAATTAGTGTATAAAGATAAAAGGGACTTCCTTTCTCCTTATCCTAAAACAATGTATTATGTATTCAGCCAGAAATGCCATATTTAATCAGATCTGCTGCTTTATAAATAACAATTCCCCCCATTCCCCCCTCCCCCAACTGGAAAGCTATGTGACATATACACACTAACTGTGCCACGATGCCATTGACCAAAGCAAAGACCATAGCTTCAGCCCCTCTTATCTACCATAGAGGTACCAGATATGTTTTATGTAACAAATCAGTGTAAAAAACATAATATTTCTTTCTTCAATTAATTCTAGTGATAATCATCCTCTGAATAAATTGTCTGAAAAATAGAGTTTTTTTATATAGAAAATAATGGGCAAACATCTATGGCAGGCTATTAATCATCTGGCATTGTTGTTTATGCAGCCTGTCAATGTGTATTATTATCCTGTTTTACTGATGTACCATTATTTGAAATTACAAAAGGAATCATGTTCTTATTGTGCCATTGGAATACCCGAGAACAGTAAAGCTTGCAAAATGTGTTTATATTGCTTTAATATATGTTAGTTATAAATATTTGATTAATAACACCTTTTTTGTATTATGTTTTGGGAAAACATACTAGTCGAAAACAAATTAGTGTGTATTTGAGGCATGCTTAAATGTGTGCATCTGTTTAAGTGGATGTCCTTGATTACTTTCATGACAGAAGTATGGACAATTATATCAATGCAGGCAATGGACCTCCATAAACTCTATAAGGCCTGCAGTTCATCCAAATGCCTTCATGTTTCTGTCAATTTATAGTTTTGTTGTTACACAGAATCCATAAGAATAAATCTAAATGCAATATGAAAACACACACTGTGGTTAAAAAAAAAATCCCTTTTGAAAACATCAAAAGGAGCTTCGTAAATAATTTTACATGGCAAAACAACCACCTAAAGGCATATTGTAGAAAAAGCATTATTAATGTGGATTTAGGTGTGCGCTAATTAGTAAGAGACGTTGACACATTTTTATCAAGGCCAAAAAATGTAAACATTTTCTTCACTGGTCTAAGCCATAATTTGCCTCTCCTCATACGTATATGTTGTTTAGGGCAATTTATGGAAGCACAAAGTTTAAGCAACAAAGAAGATTGTTCTGTCCGAATGGAGGAATATTATTATTGATGTAATGGCAACATTCCCATCTATCTACCTTTTAAATTAACTACCAGCAAAGTATTTTCAAATGAAACAACAATACAATCTATTTAAATGTTTTGCAATTGTTTCCCCAACTAACCTTTTTATCAGGTCAATAGCAGCTGCTTCATTAGCTTTATGCTGTCATGAATGCCTGTGTTCTGAACTTTACCATGTACAATTTTCTTTCTAGCGTGAGAGAAAATACATCTGAGACACTTTGTTACTAGAACTTTGAAATATTTCCCCTTATCTCCTGTTCTGATAACAAATTTACCATTTTTTATTTCCTATTGCTTAATGTTTTTCTGACAGTGGTTACCAGGACAAATAGAGAGGGTACAGTTTCTCATAGAGGGGACACAGACAGCAACACGTGATGGTGATTGTATTCTTACATACTCTGTTTAAACCTAAAAGTTGTCTATAGATACATTTTAAGCAAACTAAGGGCATGCAACATACACCCTAAAAACAACAAAGAACACAGGACATAAATGTCCCTCAGCCTCTGTCGGTCCTCCCTTGGGGCTCTTGCTCGCAAATACTGACTGTCAAAATGACAACTGGGACTTGCTCTGTATCACAGCAGCTGCTGTGTTAAATAGAGTGGGGGTAATTCTCAGTTTGGTCGCATCATCAGCCTCTTTTAAACTGCCACATACCTGATCTCTAATTCAGATAGTGACAGATTTATTATCCTAGTTTATGTTTTATTATTTTGTCTCAAAAGTGTCTCAAAATAGGAAGGGCCTGAAAAAGATAAAGACATTTTGGTAGTATGGACATTTTAACTATATTATAACATCCAAACTGGAAAAGGAGCCCAACTGCTATTTCAGGGGAAATCGATCTAACTTGAGACAATAAAGGGGGGAAATGAAGCGCAAATTAAGCACAAAGACCGTCTTTAGGTCCGGGTGAATGAGGACACACATGTATTTAATGGCCGTAGTGGCCCATTGAAATTTGAACTTGCTACGCAATATACTGGCAAGAGTCTCAGGCAGGAAGATCCCCATCATGGAAAAAAATGGTACCTGCATGAATCTATAACCAGCCTTTATTGCAGGGCACACATTGGGAAGGCTTACAACAATACAAAACACAAGAAATCCCCCAGCTCACCTGCCAGCTAGCCTGCAACAAAACAAAATTACCCTGTCAACAGTATGCGTTAAAAAACAGAGGTTTTAGTTGCACAAACTTTTGGCCAAAAATACGTAGAAGCCACAACGCCGTGCCAAGGCACCTCTGCAAAGTGTGGTCCTAACTCTATCTATACGAGTCTCCAAGTGTGAGCATATTAATGCAGTCGATAAATTGCATGCAGGTGTACCAGGAGGTAGCCTACTCCTCCTTATAAGGTGCAGGGACGCACTGGAGGCCCAGCAACCAAAAATGCATGCTGGGACCCCAGTGCGTCCCCACATCCAAAATAGTCAAACTAGAAAAACATGGTACCTGCATGAATCTATAACCAGCCTTTATGGCAGGGCGCACATTGGGAAGGCTTACAACAAAACAAAACACAAAAAATCCCCCAGCTCACCTGCCAGCTAGCCTGCAACAAAACAAAGTTACCCTGTCAACAGTATGCGTTAAAAACAGAGGTTAATGCAGATCCCCATCATGGCAGACTTGTCAAAATTGATCTTCGGATCTGAAAGGGAACCATAATAGTGTAAACTCCTTCAAGAAATTGGGAAGAGAAACAAGCGGGTTAGAGAGGGAAAACAACAGATCATCCGCATAAGTGGAGATTTTGTATTGCTTATTACCCAAGCTCAGACCAGTAATATCCACATCATTAAGAACCTTGCACAGGAATGGTTCCAAGGACAAATCAAATAAGAGCAGGGAAAGGCAACCCTGCCTGGTCCCGTTGAAAATGGGGAAGGAATCTGAGAGAACCCTGTTGACCTTAGCGTAGGCTGTAGACATTGAATGCACAGATTAAATCCAGCAGAGCGTGTTACCTCTAATACCTATATGCTGTAGTGTAGCAAAAATAAATTAACAAGAGGCCCTGTCAAAAGCCTTTTTTGAGTCGGTGGAGAGGGAGAGATAGGGGGTCCTGGAGGAAGCTGCTTGATAACCAGGTGTAAAACTTTGATGGTGTTATCACAGCCTTCCCTCTAAAGAATGAAGCCAACTTAGTCTGGGTGTATCAGAGAGGGCATATGAGGGTTCAGTCGGGCCATGAGGAGTTTGGTGAATAATTTAAGAACTGTATTCAGAAGGGAAATAGGCCGGTAACTCGCACAGGAATTTGGATCCTTGCCCTCCTTTGAAATAACTGTAATCTTGGCTGACAAAAAGAGTCCCTACTGAAAGCAGAGGAAGAAACAAGGGCAATGAGAGCACGCATGTGCTAGGGTAGGAAAAATAAGTTTGTGTTAGTATGAAGTGAAACCAATGGGTCCAGGAGACTTTCCTGGTTTAGAAGACTTAAGAGCAGAGAGAAGTTCTTCCGAAATGATTAGTGAATTTAAGGAATCGCAAATATCAGTGGGAAGAGAGGGCATTGCGATAGAGGAGATATAATAATAGTTTTTTGAGGATAGGGAATCCTAAGAGGAAGAATACAAATGCTAAGGTAAGTAATACAGCTGAGAGTAATAAGAACCAAAAGCGATAGCAATGTCCTTCGGAAGTGAAACATTTTCCCCTGCTGAGTGATAATCTGAGGCACATAGGAGAGTCTTCACTGATCCCATAAAGCTCTGGCTAGAAGCTTCCTGCATTTGTCACCATATTCATAAAAGTGCCTCTTGCACCAAATAAGAGACGCTTTGGCTTTGTAGGAGTTCAAAGAGGTAACTTGGCAACGTAAAGTGAGAATTTCATTCTACATGTTCGGATCCCTCATGGTTTTATGCTGCAATTCCAGCTTAAGAAGGGAATTCAAGAGGCCTGAAAGCTTAACCTCTTGAGCCCTCTTTAAGCGTGAACCATGTTTAATAAGGAAACCTCGGATATAGACTTTATGAGCTTCCCACAAAAGAACGGGGTCACCACCCGCAGTAGAGTTTTTATCAACATACAGATCCAACCCCCTGGAAACATCAGTGAGAACCTCAGGATCTTGCAACAGACTATCATTCAAGTACCGATGTTGCACAAAGAACATATCAATGCACAAGTACAATTTATGAGGTATGGAAAGGTGTAGTCTCTAACCGTCAGGTGGTGCAAACGCCAAATATCAATCAACTGAGATTGGAATAACATGCAAAAGATATGGTTACTCGCTGTAGGTAAGGATGAGGAGTAACCTGACAATGAATCAAGGGTAGGGTAAAGAGAGATATTAAAATCTCACCCCAGAATCAGGATCCCCTCTGAGAATTAAGTTTATCCAGAATCGCCTCCAGAAAGCTGCCCTGACACATATTAGGAGCGCAAATGGCAGCAAGGGTAAAAACGGTGTTTCCAATATGACCTTTCAAGGAAAGATAACAACCTTCCATGTCCATCAAACTATCAGCAAGAGTCCCTGGGACCTGGCAAGAGAGCACAATAGAGACACCCCTAGATTTTGAAGACATATTGCAAGAGCGGTGGGAGATCAGGAAATAAGAGTCCCTAAGAGAAGGAATTGTATCAGTTCTAAAATTAGTCTCCTGTATAAAAGCCACAGAGACTTCCACTGCCTGAGATCATGGAGTAAAATTGTCCTTTTCTCTGGGGTACTGAGACCCTTGGAGTTAATAGAAACCAACCAAATTTCCTCCATGCCCCCACACAAGTAATGGAAAATAGAAAAAATGTGTAGAAGGGGAAAACCGCTAAAGAGTGATGCTAAAACCTCAAAAGCACAAACCTAAGGCCACCAGAGCTAGCAATTGCAGAGTCTTAGCAAAGGTTCATGGAACCAACAAACTTTATCCAGCTCTGGGTCCACAGCTTCCTATAACACAGTAAACTCATAAATGAGAAAGCACTACTTCCAACAATATAAGTAGGAAGGGATGCATGTAAAATGCACATAATAAATTAGGTAGGTAGGGGGGACTAAGCACCAACAACAATAAGAATTGAGCAATGTCAAACCCTATCTAGGCAAGCCTCTCGCCAACGAGAATGTTCAAGACAAACTAAACATTATCTAAAAAGAACATATATATAAAAAGGGGAGAAGGGGCTACAAAGGAGACACCGGGCCGACAACACAAACCTTCATATAGCAATGGTAAGAGGGTCCAAATATAAATCAGGAAGAGCTTATGACTACCAAGCACACCACCCCCTCCGGTACCTAGAAACAGGGGAAGCTAAGCGTATGACCAGGAAAGACTCCCAAGAGCCCCCACACCATAAATAGCATACATTAATGTATAGCTGGAGCACACAAAGCAGATCCACCATGAGGGACCCCAGGCCAGGTCCAATACCCCCTACTTGTCCAGGACAGTATGATATTAGTTGGGAAAATAAAGCAACCCCCCTCCCACCCCCCGTGAATCCCCAAAATAGACAGAGTAGGACACATGGCCTAGGGAAACCCCCATAGCAACCCTTAAAGTTAAAAAAAACAGCAACGGGGGAACACCACAAAAGGGAAGATAAGCAGGACCATATACAGGAAACAGGAGCACTCGGCATGTTCGTCAGAAGATGACAAGGATGATCCAGAAATGGAATGCAGAAAGAGAGAGTCCATCTAAAATGCTATGTTACTTAGAGAAAAGCCAAGACATGTTGTCATTCACCACATGGTTGATGAATAGGTGATCATTGTTTGTTTTGTGATGGATGAAGTGGAGACAATCTGCGACTACCAGAAGGCAAGCGTGCCTGTCGAATCACTCCACGAGAGGAACATGAGCGGTTGGTAGGAGGTTGAGAGTCCAGAGAAGTCCAAGGATGATTACAATCAGATTTGAAGTGCAGGTCCAGCAAGACTTGTAGCCAATTGGGGACAGAATTCGGGACTGGGTCGAATTGCAAAAAGGGCTGGAAGATCCATGGGTGATCTCAGTTGAAAAAGGTTGTCCAGTTTCAGCACAATTGGGTGAAAGAGGTAACCCCATTTATAAGTGGCACCACTTCCTCAGATCTTATCCAATAATGGGTGAAGTAGGTGCCGCGTATACAGCACATTCCTGGACATGCCTAGAAACAGATGTATCTGGGCTTTGTTGAAGGCAATAGTGCCCTTGCACAAGGCATGCCGCATAACCTCCCCTTTCTTAGTGTAAGATCAGCTCTGCACATATCATCCCGTGGAAGGATCCGAAGAATGCGGGCCCAGGGATCTGTGTGCTCTGTCAATCTCTATGGGAGCCTCAGGTGGGTTGTCGAGATAGAGGTGGAATATTGCACTTACTGTATCCCTGAGATCGTATTTAGGAGTAGATTCCAGAAAGCCACGAATACTGTTTTCTTGATCGTCCAGGGAAAGTAAGATATTCAGCATCTGTTGTCGGTGGTGGGCTTGTGATTGTTCCAGAAGGGACCTAAAGAGACCCTGTCGTGAAGGCTTGTGTTAATTAGCTCAACCGCAGTCAGTTTGGACAAGAACATGGTGAGCTCTTTTTAGATTTCAACTAGGTCTTGTTTATAGGCAGATTCAATGCAATTATTGAAGGCCTCAAAATCGGCTTTAGAAGGAACAAAAGCAGCATCTGTCCTCCTTAGTAGGCATGGCACTAAGCAAAGATCTCAGATCAGTATCTGTGAGAGGTGAAGCATGAGAAGCTTGAGAGCTTCACTGTGTACCATTCTTTAGAGGGAGCTTAGGTCAGGCAGAACGCCATGATCCCATAGAATCTTCTTCCACAGGGTGTAGAGGGGGAAGTGTCTAATCTGCCACTGTGGCAGAAACACAAGAGCCAAGTTGGTGATGAGTGCCTAGAGTGGCGTGGCAGAAGAGAGGCTCCAGATGTGAGGGAAACCGCGGTCATGCAGCTAGGAGGTACTTGGCAGGTGAGCTGGAGCTGCTGGCTGCAGATCAAGGGGGGCCAGGGATAAACATGCCTAAGGGGGAGAGGGCAGCTGAGGGACACTTACCCCCATGTCTGTGGGCAGGGCCTGGAGTGTGGCAGCATAAGCAGCAGGCGGGTCAGGCAGGATTGGTGAGGCGGGCTGATCACTGTTCTTGGCACATGGAGAGCCCCCAATCCGCTCATATTTCTCCCTCTACCTGACAGCAAATGAATCAACTCTAGAGGGAGAGGTGAAGTTGCCATTTTAGCAGATGGAGGATGGACCAATTCCGCAGACCGCTGAGTTGGCACAGGCCGTAGGTCGACTGGCTGTGGCGGCCATTCAAATAAGCGGGTATACGCTGATTTGGGGTGGACTAGGTCCCCCACAGCTTTCCCTTCCTTGTCATGGGAAGAAAGTAGCTGGTGCAGCATGGAAGAGTGCGGCAAAAAAAGAAGCTGGGAAATTAGCGTAAGCAGGGTGCTCCTAGCATTGCTAGACCACGCCCCTATATTTGCATTTTGTCCATTTCGCTGTTCATTTTAAAATATATATTTTAGGGTATTATTTTTTAAACACGTTACTAAATAAAAAATGGTAACATCATTTAAATCATCAAAGCAGTTAAAATGTTACTGTTGTGTAAACCAGTGCTAACCAAAAATTAAAAATGTGGTTTGTTCACCTAAGCTTTAGATTACCTGGGGACTTGAAAGGGTTAATATAGGTAGGTGAATGGCAAAATGCCAGCTTTAATATTCGGATACAGCTAAATAAGGGGTTTAGGCTGAATTGGTAAATAGGGTCAAGGTGTCTTTTTACCTGATCAGTTTAGGGAGGGAAGTAGTTACATCATTTCTAAATACTATATATGTTATGATTTTTTTTTATTTAAAAGCAGGCTACAGGTACGTTAACTGAAAGCTAAACTCTAGCCTTGGTTTTTACTTTGCTTCTGTATACCAATTGGTATATCAGTACCAATATCAGTTCTCTGTACAATACATTGCCTCTGTTCTATGCAGCTTCTACAGTGACATTGCAGTCAATGTTCACCTTATTCCTGGATTTAATTATGCCTATCATAATTTAACCACTTTCTCCATCCTCTGGGTGTCAAGAAAACACCTCCTGTAATCCTGTGAATTACATTTAGAGCACCCCCATGGTTGCAGACCAGTGTCTAGGATAGGCAGGCCCAGGGAAGGGTACATGTCATAACCCTGTCATGTATTTGCGCTGCTCTACTACAACTCCAAAGTCTAGCGTGCCAAGCTAAAGTGTAAAGAGGAGGCAAGCCATGTGATTTATACTTTGTTGTCTGTTTTTAAAGTAAAACAGGGATTCAAACTTCATTGTTAATAGAAAGAAGGTGCAAAGGGAGTGGTAGTGAACCTGTGAATATTTTTACTTGCCAAACTGGTAATAAATTGGCAACATATTTTAGAGAGAGTTTTAATTATCAACCAGTGGCAAAAACATTCTTATTGGTAAATTACAGAGTTTATCTAACAATGTGCTGCAAACTGAATAACATTTGCAAATTAAGTTCAGGGAACTTTGATTTAGAGGAGTCCTTTGCTAATATGATGGCATTGTTTTCTAGTAGCCTTTTGACTGAGAGACTTAACTTAGACATCTATCTGAGAAGAGGAATCACCAGCACTCAATAAAATAATCCAACATGTCCATTTATTGGACATAGACGTCACAAGAGCCAACGTTTCGTTTTCCGCGCAGGATCTCTTCATCAGGGCATAAGATGTGACAATATAATAGCATTTGAAGACCACATATATACCTCGTGAGGTCAACCAATTATCAAAAACAACACCCCCCTGTGACATCATAATGGCGGGAGATCCGCCATATTTAAACTTATACTAAAAACAGTAAACAGTGACATACTAGCGTATAGATTCTATGACATACCCATTGAAGTCAGGGTCCGGTTCGAGGATGCAGTTAGACTGGCAATAGGCGTTGAGATGGACAGACAAAAAAAGAAAGGGAAAAACTTCACAAACCGGAGATCGCGGAACACCACATGAGTCTCCCTACCAGTCCCGATGCGCCGGCGCAGACAATCCGCGTCATCCATTACCATGGAGACTGGGAGAAGCATCTCAACTCATCTAATGATCGCAAGGCGCACGAATGGGGACAGCACACTCGAACAACTGAGTCGAGTGTGGGAAAAGACAAAAAAACAAAAACATGCCAACAGCGCTGCAGCCTGGATAACATGCTTCCCAGAGCCATCAAATAGGCAAAAACATGTTGACTTGGAAATACAAGGATTTACACTTTCCGAGTACTATTGGCAGACAGAGCAGAGATTTCTGCAATAAGTGGTGTGCAATCTCGATCCAAAATTAATTTAATTACATGCTTCTTGTGATTGATGAGATAAAGACGCAACTTTGCCAAATTAACAAAGGTATTGCTTCCCATGAAATTAAGATTCGGGGCAAAATGTCTGATGATGTAATGTTTAATGCGGAGATTGAGAAAATTGAATCTGATACGCTTATCTATGCTGACAAAATTTGTGCTGCTAAAAGGGATAAGTTCAAACAATTATGTAGGGACTATCAGGATGGAAGGGTATATCCCTGGCTTACTGGGAATACCTTCCGGGGACGACGCAGGGGAGGTGCATTTTCACGTGGGGGATCGAGACAACGCTTCCACAAACCGAACATGAGCTCTAGTGAGAGCAAGCGACCTACTGAAAATTCATCTACCTATAGTGATGCACCACCCATTCAATCACAAGACACCACCACCATTGGATCTCCCCCTTCATCAGTACCTTTTTTAGGAAGAACTGGAAAAAAACGCACCAGAAGAGGTGGTAAGAAGAAAAAACACAGGACGGTCTACCAATACGAGACAACAAAGACCCAGGAATGTCCGAAAATCAATCTTTCATCCAGGACCATCCTGAGCAAGGGACTATCTTTTTGCCCCTTACCACAATTTAACGATTTTCAATTTGAAATTGATACATTTAAACTTGAACGTTCCCTGAAATTGAAACAGCATTTCTGTTACCATTCTTGTAACAAAGGTATTGATTCAACAACTAACAAATTCAAGAATAGAAGCACCTTCATACCACCAGGCCAATTTGCCTCTATTGAGAGTTTCATTAAGACGGTCAGGTATGACACTCGTAACGTCACTGAACAAAAAAGGACATATAATCGTCTAGGTCCCTCTAATATAAACAGGGCTGAACAGACCTCTCTGAAATCATTACAGGATGACAGGTCCATCATTATAAAGCCAGCCGATAAAGGAGGTGCCATCATCATTATGGATTATGCCAATTATAGGCGTAATGGATCTCCTGTTAGATTCATCTACCTACCTTCCAATCCCACGTGATCCTCTACCATCTATATTGAATAAGCTGTCATCCCTCATCGACTTGGCCCTGAATCAGACATGGATCTCTGAGGGCATCTCCGAGTGGCTTTACAATTAGCATGCCCGCACACCAGTAATATATGGACTACCAAAAATTCATAAGGGAAATACTCCACTTACCTTTAGACCCATTGTAGCTGGCACAGGCTTAGTGTTACAACCCTTATCCATGCTCCTGGACCATTTCCTTCAACCCCTGGTGAAAGCCCTTCATTCATATACGTTTGACACTAATGATTTTCTTATGAAATTGAAATGTATCAATGTATTTGATCCAGGTTGGACGCTATTAACAATAGATGTATCCTCCCTATATACTTGTATTCCAACAGATAAGGGACTATTAGCGGTTGAGTACTTTCTTTCTCAGAGAGAGTCACCATCCCCACCAACTGCTTTCATTTTGGAGGGGTTGAGGACTGTTCTTGAGAACAACTATTTTCGGTTTGAGAAAAGGTATTTTCTCCAGTTAATGGCACCGCCATGGGCAGTTTGGCTGCTCCCTCCTATGCCAATCTGTTCATGGGATATTTAGAAGATCTTTTTATATATCCATCAGAATTCTTTAAAGATGTCAGACTGTGGACGAGATACATAGACAACATCTTTGTGATATGGTCTGGACCCTGCGATACCATCCATACAGATTTTTATACAATATCTTAACACACTTGTAGAGGGTATCATATTTAATCCGGAGGTGTCAGACTCTAAAATGTATTTTTTAGATGTGACGGTGGCGATTAATCAGGGACAAATTTCCACTTCCTTATATACGAAACCCACTGATCGTAATACGTTGCTCTCCTATAGCAGTGCACACCCTGATAGACTGAGGGGTTCTCTACCTATCTCAGTTTATCAGGGTTATGCGTATCTGTTCTGATCTCACTGACCGTGAATTACAATTACAGATGATGTATACAAAATTCAGTGATAGAGGTTACCCTGATCATGTACTTGACCATGCACTTGAAGCTGCAAGAACTAGATTTCTAGTACCTACATGTAAGGAGGCACGTCCTAATGACACTCTATTTATCACTAACTACCATCCATATTCACATCAGATTAAACGCACACTGCAACGGAATATGAACATTCTGAAAGCAGACAGAACCCTGACTCCTATTGTTAAACACACACCACGTGTCGTTTACTCCGGTAATAGATCCCTTCGAGATCTATTGGTCTGCGCTGATCCCCACCCTAAGTATGACATCTTGCCACACAGATGCCATAGCGTTTGTAACTCACTTATTATCGGTGATTACTTTTGCCATCCCCATACATGGAAGAAATATTCCATTCATGGCTATTTGAATTGTGTATCCGATTATTATGTATACATGCTTAAATGCCCTTGTTCCTTGGTTTACATAGGTAAAATCAATAATCCTTTCAAAAAACGCTATCAAATGCACAAAAGTGACATCAAATTAGCGATTGAATACAAACGATTAGGGAAGGATCTGGATCCAAATAAACCGGTGGCAATACATTTTGCTCAATTGAATCACCAAATACATGAGCTTAGGGCAATGGTGATCGAACATGTGTCGAGACCTAACCGTGGTGGTGACAGGGATAATATTCTGTTACGTCGAGAAGCTTATTGGATACATACATTAAATACAGTAAAACCTAGGGGTTTAAACACTGCTTTATCCCTGTCCTGTTTTTTGGCTGATTAGGACAATGCTGTGTCACTTTGTCCTTTGCTTGTTTCCTCTTTTTAAACCTTTTCCTTCTTCTTTGTGATTTTTTCTTCGCACTGACCACTCATTGCCATATTCTGTCTGGCCTATTCAAACTATTGATATATGGTGGATATCCTGTTTTAATAAATGAAAATATTCATATTTTTGTACTAAAGATTTACATTTTTGTATAGATAAAATAATTGTTTGATGATCTGTATATATATGTCTATATTGATCATCTGCATATATCTCTATGTTAGGCTAGTACAGTATCATTGACTGGATCAGTGTATGACCTAATCCAGGGCTCAAAATGGGTGGGGGCGAGTGGAAATTCA